>NC_092509.1:9957417-10260447 GCF_047511675.1 Marmota flaviventris | reverse complement strand
TCCCACTAGCTGTGAAGGAGTGCTCTTTGCTAAGGTGAGGGGAGAGACCCCTACCCGCCCATCGCGATGGCAGGGCAGACCTTCTAACCCAGCCAGGTCCTGCTCACCAAATCTCCACAAGGCACAGGTACCTTCAGAAGCGAAGCCCCAAAGACCCAGGAAAACAGTTTTCACGCTCAGATTGGATGAAGCAGGCAGTGCTGTGGACAGGACTGCACCGCAGCATCTGACCTGGTGGGCACAGGCCCAGGGGGCCCGGCAAGGCCTGAGGGCTTGTTCTCTTCCTGACCTCTCTCAATGCTCCTTTCTCCTGGAATGTGGCAGGCCCCCATGGGAGGGGGTCTCATGATCCACCACGAGGCCAGGGGGCAGAGGCTCTTCATGTCCGGCGCCCACACGAAGGGGGCTGGGCTGAGGTTTCCAGGTGGCATGGCTGGCTGTGGGGAGGCTTCCAGTTTCTAGGACCCACTGTGGGTAGAGGAATATGGATTTCTCTGGCCACCTTGGGGAGTAGGGCAGGGAAAGACAGCAATTGGCCAGAGACCTTGCTTCCAGGTTCTTCTGTGTCCTTCTGTTCCAGGTCCAGAGCACCACATTTGGGTATATCATGTCTGAGCTCCAATGGTGGCTCTGAGGAGGGTGGTGGCCCCCTCCAAGTCCTCACTGAGGACTACTGACCTCCCCAGGGAAATGTTGGCTGTGAGCTGTCCCCTCCCACTGCCACCACGTCCACCCTCTCTCCCAAGGCTCCTGGAGACCCTGTCCAGCAGGCACCATGTCCTGCATTTATTTGCCTGCTGCTGAGGCCTTGAGGCCTGGGCTGCCCTGGGTTGGCTGGAGTGAGCCTGGGAGCTGGGCTGGGAGTCAGATGCCCAGCTCAGGAGTATTGATGACTGCAGGCACCTTGCCCTGACTACACTCCACAGAGAGGAAAACCAACCAGTGATATGGCTTGTGGACACTCTTGCCTTGTAGTCTCTTCTCCCCAGGTCCGTCCTGGCCACTGATAGAAGCTTCCCCAACCTCAGCAAACCCCTTCCCCATCTTCCCCTCCTGCACATAGGTGCTTCCCTCAGGCAGGATGGGCTTCTTCCCAGGAGGACCTGAGCCCTGCCGTAGCCAGCTCCTATGAGCCCACCCTAGGGGCCCCAGCTGGCTCCAGGCCTGGGCTGAGTAGACCCTGGTTTGGTTCACAAGGCGGCTTCATGGCCACACCCTCCCAGAGTCCCCAGAAGGAGACCTCACTGGCCCCTTGGAGGAAAAGGGGCTGAGGCTCAGAGAAGCTGGTGCAGTCAGCAAGCCCAGAATAGGGCAGGGACCCCTCCCACCCCACCCCATCCCCGTCCCCAGCAGCAGAGTCCCAGGTGGCGGAAGCACACAGATACCCTGAGAAAGCCTTCTACATGCTCTGCACCACTCACTTCCATAGCTGATTAGAGCACCACACAGTGTCCCACTGACCACAGGCTGAAGAGCAGCACAGGTTCTGTAGCCCACTAGGACTTTCCACACTGACCCCTGCCCAGTTTCTAATTCTGGAGAGCTTTTGTAAAAACGTAAGTTTCTGAGATTCCCATCCCAGACTTGCTGAGTCAGATTCCAGGAGGGGCCCTCAGCAGCCTCTAAGCAGAACCTCCCGGGCTTGTGGGAGGACCGGCAGGTCTGCTCTAGAAGCAACCACCTGTGGGGCCTGAAAGAGTATGACACCCCAGAACCAGAGCAACCACCTCACCTGAACTTAGGTCTTGGCCTCACTCACAAATCCTGATGGGTCCACAGGGCTCCAACCTGGAGTCCAATCTTGTCTGATCAAAAGGCAAACTCCTCCAACTGCAGAAGAAGTGAAGGAAGGACAATTTTGTTACATTTTGCAATGGTTATCAGTTCGTGGGCATGAGGGAATGTCCTCATTCTTAGGGGCTATGTGCTGGGGTATTTATGGGTGAGATGTTGAATGTCTGCATCTTACTTTCAAATGACCCAGCAAGAGTATTCCTAAAAAAAAGTTATAAATACAGTAGACAAGATATAGAAAGAGATAAAACAAACATGAAAAACATTATTGTTGAAGCTGGTCGGGGAAAGCATAATGGGTAATCCTTGTTCTACTCTTTCAACTTTGTCTATGGCTAAACATTTCAAAATAAACAGTTGGGAGAGAAAAGACAAATGAGGAAACTCTCATGAAAAATTGTAGTGAAAAAAAAAAAAAATCCAGACACTGTAGCTGGACAGAAACATCCGGCATGTCCACTGTTTGCCCATCAATCAATTATTCAACAGGTATTGTAAGTCTGCACTGAGTCTAGAACTTCCATAAATAGTGAAAAGGAAGTAGAGGTGCACACTGTGGGATGCCTGCCCTTGAACCGGGGGTGGTTAATTCAGATCTGTGAGATCTTTTGCTCTGGTTATGATCCCCTGGGAGAGTCCAGAAAACCAATTGTACCTCTTTCACCAAGTGGGCTTCATTCCCAAGAAGAAGCTGCTCAGGTAGGAGGAAAAGTGATCCAGCATGTCCCAGGAGGCCATAAGAGGGGGCTTTTATGGAGGAAAGTCCTTCAGTAGGGCCAGCAAGATATGGTGGCTGGACACCTAAGCTGGGCAGGACAGCAGGCGGATCAGTGTTGAGGGCACAGAGTGAGTGCCCTGGGAAGAAGGGGCTTCAGGGTTGGTGAGCAAGAGCCAGGAAAGGGGCTGCCTCTGCTCGTGCCCCTCCCAGGACAGGCAGTGAGTGAGGGTCTTACGAGGTCTTGGGGAACGTTCTGCAGGCCTGGGAGGCCCTTCAAGGTCAACCCCAGGACCTAGTGGGGGTTCTGAGCACATCTGCCTGAAAGGCCTGGGATGGCTCCTTTCTGTGGTAAGTTTCTTTGGGCTGGAGTCTCACTGTGTTGCACAGGCCATCTTGAACTCTTGGGTGCAGGAAGTCCTGCACCATCAGCCTTCCCAGGCCTGGGACTTCAGGAAGGAGCCACCACACCCTGCAGGATCAAGGTTCTAGAGTGTAAATATGAGTCACCCTTCCACAAGTAGTTACCCAGTGCCCCCTGTGCCAAGCACCTCACCAGCTTGCAGGCCGGCCTCCGCCAAAAGCAAAGGGCAGACTCTGCCTTCCAGCCTGGTCTGAGAGTACAGGGAGCGTTGCAACTCATCAGGAAAGAAAGGAGAGTCCCCAGATTCACCCATCTGCAGGAGCTCTGCAGGTGGGAGTTGGAAATGGCGCCTCTCTAGGGGATGCCCAGGACCCTGACAGTCTAGGGCTGGAGACAGAGCATGAGGAGGCTCAGGAGCTGTGGTGGAACCGCAGACTGCAGCTTCCCCTAAGAGGCCCGCCAACCTCAGCATAGGCAGAAGCTGCAGGCTGAAGCACTGCCATGGTGAGCCGGGAACTCCACACAGGAGATGTTTTGTTGACTTTAAGAGGAACCTCACTCCTGAGGAATTCTCTTCAGGATGTTGCTTTATAAACAGCCTTTCTCCTGGAGGAACTGACGGCCCTGTGGCAGCCAGAGCATGTGCAGTGAAGGACAATAAGGCAGCACATGCAGGGGCAGAGCCAGGAAGGCATAGTGCGAAGTCAACTGCACATTTAAAATGAGATTTCAAGGATGGAGAGCAGGTCAGGTGGCATCCAGATCTCTTCTGGATTTCCAAATGGAGAAAGGTTTCCTGTCCCAATACCCTGCTGTGTCGGGCTTTTAAGTCAGATCCTGCTGGGGGCGTGGAGAAGGGACACAGGTGTGTGGCTGGAGTGGGTGTGGGAAGGGTCAGGGTAGGGACTGAGCAGATCCTGGAGCATGAGTCTTGATCAAAAGGGAGTTGGTTCTCACAGCCATCGGGGAAGCCCAGGCCAGGGTTTGTGCTGGTGGAGCCGGCTCTCAGGGGGCAACCCAACCCCAGGCAACAAGCTGCAGCATGGGGTGGAGCAGGGCTGAACAGTGGATCCTGGGAGAGCAGGGAGACACACCTGCAGTCACACAGGGTGAGGAGACTCCCAGTTTAAGATGCCTCCAGATAAGGGACTCAAGCAGTGGGGGACGTGTCGGGGTGGTCCATGACAAGACGTGTTCTGTATCCAGCCAGTGCCTCCTAGGGACTCATTTTGTGTTCTTGGACCTTGGGTTCCACAGGCACTAGACAGACCTGGGTTCCTGTCCTGCTGGGTTTCCTCTCAGCACATGGGGCGGCTTTATGCAGCGAACTGCAGTTTACAGGTGAACTGCACTGGGCAGGCGGGGCACAGTGGGAAGGGAGGCTGGGGGAGTGTGGGGGAAGGTGGCCCACAGCCAGCAGGTACCTGGAACTCAGCCGGGGGTGGAGAGCAGTAGCTGAGCAGGGACCTGGCAGAAGAGGTTCCCAGAAGGAGAGAGCTGCCCTGCACAGGTACCTGAGGCCTGTGACGGGAGCCCAGGTGACCAGTGTTGCGGAGAAGTCATCAGAGATGAGTCAGAGGGACTCAGAGACTCAAGAGTGCAGGGTCCCGAGAGCTGCCCGAGGACCTCAGCTCTAAGTTGGGGACACTGAAGAGGAGGCATCACCCGTATTGGCTGCTGGGTCTAGTTCCAGAAGCAGAGGGCCTTAAAGGAAGCTCTGGGGACACATGCCATCCTCACCAACAAAGAGCATTGCGTCCCCCATCCCAGGGCACGTTGGGAGGGAAGCCCCCTCACCTACAGAGTGAATCCTCCCATTTCCAAGGCAGGGTAGAAGGGAAGCCCCCTCACCTGCACAGAGGGCCTCCTCCCCTTCCCAGGGCAGGTTGGGAGGGAAGACCAATCACCTGCACAGAGGGTCTCCTCCCCTACCCAGGGCAGGGTGGGAGGGAAGCTGCCTCACCTACGAAAAGGGTCTCCTCCCCTTCCCAGGCAGGGTGGGAGGGATGCCTCCTCACCTACAGAGAGAGTCTCCTCCCCTTCCCAGGGCAGATTGGAAGGGAAGACCCTTCACTTACACATAGCGTCTCCTCCCCTTTCCAGGTCAGGTTGAGAGGGAAGCACCCTCACCTACAAAGAGGGTCTACTCCATTTCCCAGGGCAGGTTGGGAGGGAAGCCCCCTCACCTACACAGAGGGTCTCCTCCCCTTCCCAGGGCAGGTTGTAGGGAAGCTTCCTCACCTACACAGCGCATCGCATCCCCGTTTTAGCTGCTAACTGAGGTCTTGTGCCAGGAGCCGAGTTCAATGTCATGGCTGTGTGCACTGCGTGGAGCAGAGTCCAGTGGCCTGTGAGCTCGCTACAAAGCCCATGGTTCGTGTGGCCTGCTGTCTTTGCCTCATTTACAGAGGTCTTGTGGTCTCAGGACCACAACATGGGATGTGTCAGCTCTGAGGTCCTGGGAGAGGAGGCTGGACATTCCCAGGATGGATCTCAGGTGCTCACTCCCTGTCCAGCGCTAGCTCTGGCCTGGAGGGCTCGTGGCAGCCCAGGTAACAGCAGCTCACACTGCCTGTGGACCCAGAGGGCCCTGCTGAGGGGCGCTGGTGTTGGAGGTGGCGTCATTGATTCTCCTTGGTGGCCTCTCACATTCTGCTCCTCTGCCATCTGTGAGCCCCACCTTTTCACTGTGGAGACCCAGTCTCTGCTGCTGCCAGGGCCCCAGGTTTTGATACCCAGCTGCCCATATAGGTCAACCAATCCTCCCAGATGGAGGGCACCGGGTGGGTCTTGGCATGTGGGACTCAGCCAGGTCCTGAGTCATCTGAGCTCAGTGCACATTTGGCTTGAGGTCCCCTGTGTGAGGAGCAGCTGGCCCACGTCCACTCTGCTGGCCTGGGCAGAGGCGGCACAGTCGATGCTTGGAACAGCCCCCTTTCACACCAGCTCTGAGAGAAGTGTTGAGGGCTGTCCCAGAGACCATTCCAGGCCTGTCACTTCCTTTAGCCTGGCGGGGGGACAGGCCTGCGGTTCAGGTCCACAAGCCTTCCTCCCTGGGACACGAGGGAGAGAGCCCAGTTGTAATTCCAAGCAAGACTCCTGGAATATTCCTGATTGATCTGATGCCTGACTTGGGTCCTGCTTGGTTTTCTAAAAAATTTTATTTTATTTTTTACACAAATAGAGCACAACTTTTCATTTCTCTGGTTTTACATGAAGTAGAGTCACACCACTCGTGTAATCGTACCCCACATACGTGGAATAACAATGTCCATCTCATCCCACCATCTCCCCCTTCCCCCCCTCCCTGGGTCCCGCCTGTTTAAAAGTGGGGAGGGGGCACTGATCATGAGACGACAGCCGGGAAAGTTGGCCTGTCACTCACAGCTCTCGAGGCAAGGGGGGTACCAGGGGCCACACCAGGCTGGTCTCTAGCAGGGGAAGAGGAGAACCTGGGCCTTTATTGTGGCCCCTGTGGGACAAGCTGGCAGGCCAGGAGGCTTGTGCTGGCCAGCATGGGTGGTTCTGGACTGTGGGATGGGGTTTTTCCTGGCTGTCTGCCTGGCCTGGGGTGACCAGGCAGGGATGTTGCCCCTGCCGGCTAGAGCCAGGCAGGGCAGGTGGCTCTGTGAGTGTTGGACTCATTATTTGCACAGGGAAGGCCAGCTCCTGGGCAGGCCTCAGCTCCCTGGGAGGGGCCATCTCTCTGCAGTCCGTGAGGTCTGGATGTCTGAGCACCAAGCATAGAGAAAACAGAGCTAATAGAGTGTTCTCATGAAGTGGGGTGTCCAGGGGGTGGACAGTGTGACTGGCTTCCCCAGAGCCCAGCGTTTCCCACAGCAGAGGACTGGGCTGGCAAGAGATGGACAGTGGCTGTTGGGCAGAAAAGCTGGGGGAGGCCGACACTGGGGGGTGATGACCAACACCTGGTGCTCCCAAGCCTTGGGCTCAGGCCTCCTGCTGAGCCCGCCCGCTCACATGGGTGGTGTCTTATCACGAGGCCACTAATCCCCAGCCTGGCCTCCTGGCCCCAGCTCCTGGGCTCATGCAGGGCCTGGCCCCACCCAACTTACTTCAGTGTCCTTCAGCAGTTCAAAGCTGCAGGGCATGCACACTTCAAACAACGGCCTCACCTCTCAGAGTGCCTGGTCCCATCACCGCCAGGGGCCCAAGGCCTGGACTCCTCAGGAACTCCAGGAACTTGTAACTTGGTTACATGGTGCTGAGGACCCAAGCCTCAGCTTTCTCCAAATGTTCACCACCCTGTCTCGACTCTCCCGCCCCTGATCTTTCTGCCCGGGATCAGTGCCCACTAGCACCGCGATTCCCGGAAGCACGTTCCTGAGCTGTGTGGTAATTGCTGAATGTGGCCATGCAGGGGCCTCAAGGCCTGGCTCTGGGGGACAGGGGCTCTGCACTCCAGTCAGTGAGTGTGCAGGTCAAAACAGAGGTGAAGGCTCCTTACTGAAAACCTCACCTTGTCAGGTGCTAGGTGCACACCTGTGATCCCAGCCACTTGGGAAGCTGAGGCAGGAGGATTGAAAGTTCAAGGTTGGGAGGCTGAGGCAGGAGGATTGAAAGTTCAAGGCCAGCCTCACTTAGCAAAACCTGGTCTCAAAGTAAAAACTGTAAAGGGCCGGAATTACAGCTCATGGTAGAGCATTTGCCTAGTGTGTGTGAGGCCTTGGGTTCCATCCCAGCACTGCTCTTTGGTCATTGATGGGGAATCGAGAATATTTTTTCCTCAAGACCTTTAATCAAAGACAGCTCAGCTGAAGGACTGGAGGAGAAAACTGTCACTTCAAAGCGAGCGGGCCAGTGGACTCAGAGGGAGTCACGAACACAGCTCAGGGTTGCCCAGCCACTTGGAGAAGGCAGAGTGGAGGAGCTTGTGCCTCGCATCAGACAGTGTCAGGCCCCGTCAGTGGGCTTATTCCAGAGCCACCTTCCACAGGTGGTGGACTTTCTCACATGCAGCTGACAGGGTGGCACAGGAGGCAGCCCCTCCTCACCTGAGCAGGCATGAAGAGTCGGGAGGCGAGGCACACGCCAGCCTCTCCCAAGGGCACCTCAGTCATCAGATCTGTCGGGAAATGCTTCAGACTCAAAATCCCCTGGCAGGCACGTTACAGGACACTGAACGCCCTGAGAAGGCCTCTGACTCCGGGATTCTCAGACACACTTGGCCGACACATTCCCCCCACGGAGCATCCTGTGGAACTAGACTCCTGGAGCCTGGCTGGAGAGTAGCTGTTGGCAGGCCTCATCGCCACTCAGGTTTCAGACTCTTCTATCCAGACCTTCTGGAGGACCACCACTCTGAGTTCCACACTGGGTTTTTCTGATTTCATGTGTGACGCTGCCCACACTCCAGGAGCCATGTTGAGGGTCCCCTGCTGGACAGGCACACCCAGCACCTCCCACAATGCCCAGCCCTGAACCTGCATGAAGGCCCTGTAGAGAGGAGGAGGCACCCGGGGCGGGAGCAAGACTGCAGGCCGTCAGTGCAGCAGGGCCCGCCGAGCTCTTCTGCAGAGGCAGCGGCCAGCAGGAGCTGGAGGACATGGGGTCTGCTGGGCTTTCTAGACATGGCCCCTGGCGGGGGTTAGGAGACCCCAGCTCTGCTCCTGCATGGAAGAGAACCCAGGTCCCTGAGGGTCCAGGACTCTGTGGAGAGGAAGTTCCTTCTGAAAGCTGCTGTCCATACCTATGCTGCACTCAGACACATGGGGACAGGTGGCCTGACTATAGCAAGGATGCAAATGTGGAGGCCAGGCCCTGGCCAGGATGCAAAGCTACCCTAACCTGCTTCACAGGAGAGGACTAAGGGGCCCCAGGGTACAGAGGGGCTGGCTGAGCAGAGGTCTATACAAAACCCCAACCGGCATTCCACCTTGAGCTGGAGCCCAGGCATGCACCATGGGCCATCTACACAGGGGCAGTATTACAGGTCATCACTGCTCAGGTTACACTGAGTGCTCCCTGCCCTGTCCACCACCGCTCACCCAGGCCTCCGGGAGTCCCCCCTGCCCTGTCCACCACCTCTCACCCGGGCCTCAGGGAATCCCCCATCCCTGTCCACCTCCGCTCACCCAGGTCGTGGGGAGTCCTCCCCGTGACTAAGAGCACCAGAAGATACACAGTCACTGAACAGAGGTCCAAGCAATCCAGCCTGGGCATTTCGTGACCCCCGGGACAGGCGGACACTGCATGGCTTTTCTAACTGTGCTGATTACAATTCTGCAGACTGGAAAGGGAGGAAAGAGGTTCATTTTGACCCATGTCCTAATCCAAGGTTGAGGTGCCACATGTGGGAAGCTGTCCTGCTGCCAGAGTCCTGAGGTGTTGCAGGTGAGACAGGGACCTTTGCCGGGGGAAATCAGTGAGCCTGCAGGGTCCTGGCAAGCTGGTTCAGAGCAGAGCCCTTCAAGACCGCCCATCGTCCCTTCCCTGGCACACACCTCACATCCACCAGGTCCCGCCAGGCCAGCCCCTCACACCTCATCTTGGTAATTGAGTTGCCACACGAGCTCGGGCTTCAGAGTAGATGCTGAGTTCACATGTCTGTGAGCCACTTGTCGAATAGACTGCCTCCCAGATCACAGCCCTGGTCCCCGTGGACACAGCAGGATTCAAGTCAGACAGCAGATGAGCTAAGACCAGAGAGGGTTAAACTGGGAGTCATTACCCAGAAATATCTGGAAAATTACCCCAAATATTTGGAAATGAAACGACACCCTTCTAAATTCTCCCATGGGTCAAAGGAGAATTTACAAAGGAAATCAGAAAATCTTGGAAGTAATGAACAGGGAAACATTTTCTCCTTAAATAGACGCAACGAAAACAAGAAGGTTTCCGTGGGGAGAGTGGGGGTGGAGATGCACGTTAAACTTCGTTGGTTGCAGACAGACAGCAATTTTCCCTGGCGGAATCCTCAGTGTGGGGCATCCTTCCCTGCGGAGGTGGCTCTGACGGCCAAGCCAGGCTCCATGTGCAGGCTGGAAAGGGTAGGTGACGTCAGGAAGAAGAGAATACCACCGGGACTACCGCCAGGGTACCATGACTGCCCTTGTAGGTGGCCACGTCACATACCCCACCCAGCCAGGCAGTCCAGCAAGTCACAGGAGGCAAATGCAAAATCAGAGGGACAGTGGCTATGGTTGGGGCCACGTAGCAAGAGGGCAGAGGGCAACGTGACAGGTGCGTTGGGTCCCCAGTTGCCCAGGATGGATGGACAAAGTCCTGAAGAGACAGACCTCACCTGAGAGGGCCACAGGCCCTGTCTGGATGGGGGAAAGGCAGTCCCTGAGCAGGAAGCCAGCAACCCCACAGTGCAGACACCAACAACCACACCTCCCAGGTCAGCACCGAGGCCTAGGCCAGGCGGTTGGACACTCATGGCCATAACAGCCTTTTCTCTCTGTCGTCCCCCCAGTTCCCATCACACGAGGGTGAGCTGAGGGAATGTCCAGAGCACTCAGTGGGCAGTCAATCTGCATACCTGACCAGGACACCTTGAAACAGTCAAGGTCTTTGAAAGCAGGGAGCACCGGAGGCCTGGCACAGCCAGAGGACCCTCAAGAGGAGCAGAGGCCAAGGCAGCATGACCCCTGGGCTGCGATGCGAGAACAGGGGAGAGGGACGTGGGAAAGGACAGCAGGCTCCATTCAGGTCAGAGTGATGCCCAGTGTCCATTTCAACGAAGACAATGGTGAGGGGCATTGGCACCAGGTGTGGCACCGGGGCAGCCTGGACTGTCCTACTTTAAAACCACCCTGAGGTGGAAGCTTCTTGGAAGAGCCACCCTCCTGGAGAAAGCTCCCGCAGAGGGGGCATCCGAGATGGGCTCCACCAGACATGACCAGCAAGAACCCTACACCAGCTGCTCAGGAAACTGAAGAGGATGGACCTTTTCCAATTTAACCTAAAGGCCACTGTGTCCTGATACCCAAACCATACAAAGACATTAGAGAAATTTCACACCAATGTCTTTCAAAATATAGATAAAATTCATAGCAAAAAATTAGCAAATCAGACCTAGCAATACAATCCATAATACATCACTGTAGGATTTATGCCAGGAACCTGAGCTTGGTCTAGCGTGAAAACGCAAGGTAGTTCATCCATATTAACAGGTCTAGAAAGGAAAACCATGCCGTCCCTTCAGTAGATACAGAAAAGGAGTTGGACAAAATGTGTCTCCCCTTAAGACTAAACACCCAGGAAAAACGGGTAGGAGGGGATCCCTCCCCCTGAACTGCACTGACAGGAAGGCCAGAGGCTCACCCCTGAGGACTGGGACAGGCTTCCCCACTTCAGGCTGTCCTGGAGACCCTTGCAGGAGAAAGGGATCAAGGGCAGATACAGAGGTAAAACTAAGGGTGGAAAGATTCAGGGAGCTGTGACATGTGGATCAGAAAGCAGCTCTGATGGACCCCGGGGCAGGCTCAGCAGGTCAGCAGGCCCGCAGCAGCCTGTCAATCACGACTGAATATGCTCAGCTGAAGGAAACCATGCTAAGATGGGCGAGAATGTGCAGAAGAGGAAATATCAATGAACAGACAGGGATTACTAACAAAAGAAGCAACCGTGAACTGTGGAATTGAGAAGAGAAAGAGCCGACCTGCGATCCCTAGAGGGGTCTGACGGCAGATTCCAGCAGGCAAAAGAGAGCCCGGAAGCCTGGGAGTGGTCTGAGGTGGTCCAGTCTGAGGAACAGAAGGAAAAACCATGAACAGGCTGAGCCTCAGAGACGAGCTGGGACCCTCGGGTTTGCAAACACATATGGTGGGGTCCCATGTAGAGAGGAGAGAAATGGCCACAGGAACGTCTGAAGAAATCACGGCTGTGGACTCCCCAGGTGTGACGTAACACATTCATCCACACACCCAAGCAGTTCACCAACTCAAGAAGCCTAATCCAAAGAGAAAGATCAAACTGTAGAAAGTCAGACCAAAGGTAAACCTTGAGAGCAGCAAGAGGCGGGCACCCCGGGGCCCAGGAATTCTGGACCATGGCCAAGGCTTGCGGCAGCTGGGCCAGGGCAGACGCAACATCTCAGACCTGGGTGGAAGGCCGCAGTCCAGAACACGCTCCTCCAGACATGGAAGAGAAATGCAGACATGCTCAGATAAACAGGAGAATTTGTTTCCACCTTGCCTGACCCACAGGAAATGCTGAAGGGAGTGCTTCAGGCTACAGGGAGCACAGCAGAGAAGCCTGAGCTCCTGGCATGCAGAAAGGTGCACAGCCAGGGCAGCACACATACAGGCAAAAGGCAGGGCTTCTCTCTAAAACCCTTTTCTATCTCATTGAATTTAAAACACAATTGCACAATGGAGTATTACTCAGCCATAAAGAAAAATGAAATTATGGCATTTGTCCATTAATGGATGAAACTGGAGAATATTATGCTAAGTGAAATAAGTCAGTCACAAAAAACCAAAGCCCAGATGTTCTCTCTGATATGCAGATGCTAACTCACTATAAGGGGGAAAGGAAAGAATAGATGTTCATTGGATTAGACAAAGGGAAATGGGGAAAGGATGGGAATAGGAAAGACAGTAGAATGACTCAGACATAACTTTCCTATGTTCATATATGAATACATGACCCATGAAACTCCACACCATGTACAAACCACAAGAAAGGGAAGTTATGCTCCATGTATGTATGATATGTCAAAATACACTCTACTGGATGCAGCCACTTCAATGTTTATAGCAGCTCAATTCACAGTAGCTAAATTATGGAACCAACCTAGATGCTGTTCAACAGATGAACGGATAAAGAAAATGTGGTCTCAGCGAGTCCTTCCTGCTCTCTAATATTCCATATACACAATGGAATATTACTCAGCCTTAAAGAAGAATGAAATTTTTTTTTTATTGGTTGTTCAAAACATTACATAGTTCTTGACATATCATATTTCATACATTTGATTCAAGTGGGTTATGAACTCCAATTTTTACCCCGTATACAGATTGCAGAATCACATCACTTACACATCCACTGTTTTACATATTGCCATACTAGTGTCTGATGTGTTCTGCTGCCTTTCCTATCCTCTACTATCCTCCCTCTCCTCCCCTCCCCTCCCATCTTCTCTCTCTACCCCATCTACTGTAATTCATTTCTCTCCCTTGATTTTTTTCCCTTTCCCCTCACATCCTCTTATATGTAATTTTGTATAACAATGAGGGTCTCCTTCCATTTCCATGCAATTTCCCTTCTCTCTCCCTTTCCCTCCCACCTCTCGTCCCTGTTTAATGTTAATCTTTTTCTCATGCTCTTCCTCCCTGCTCTGTTTTTAGTTGCTCTCCTTATATCAAAGAAGACATTTGGCATTTGTTTTTTAGGGATTGGCTAGCTTCTCTTAGCATAATCTGCTCTAATGCCATCCATTTCCCTGCAAATTCCATGATTTTGTCATTTTTTAGTGCTGAATAATACTCCATTGTGTATAAATGCCACATTTTTTAATCCATTCATCTATTGAAGGGCATCTAAGTTGGTTCCACAGTCTAGCTATTGTGAATTGTGCTGCTATGAACATCGATGTAGCAGTATCCCTATAGTACACTCTTTTAAGGTCTTCAGGGAATAGTCCGAGAAGGTCAAAAAGAATGAAATTATGACATTTGCAGGTAAATAGATGGAACTAGAGAATATCATGCTAAGTGAAATAAGCTAATCCCCCCAAAACAAAGGCCAAATATTTTTCTCTGATAAGAAGATGCTGATCCACAGTGGCGGGGGGGCGGGGGGGCGAGTAGAGAAGAATGAAGGAACTTTGGATTGTGCAGAGGGGAGTGATGGGAGGAGTGGGGCAATGTGGATGGAAAGGAAGGTAGAATGCAGTAGACATTATTAAGCTGTATGACTACACTACTGGTGTGACTCTGCACCATGTACAGCCAGAGGAATGAGAAGTTGTGCTCCATTTGTGTACAATGTGTCAAAATGAAGTCTACTGTCATGTGTAACTAATTAGAACAAATGAAAATGAAAACAATACACTCTACTGTCATGTGTGCATAAAAAGAACAAAAAAAAAGATATAACAAAAACCACTAGTAGATTTTTTTAAAAAGACAATTGCATGCATCAATAATTAGACCAAAGAGCCAAAATGGAGAGCCTGAAATAGACCACACGTGCAGGTCGATTGGTTTTGTGAACAGCCGCCAAGGAATTCAGTCTGCCTGGCAAATGAGCTGGAACCCGGTACTGTAAACTGACCATTACAAAATCAACTCAGCTCAATCTAGACCTCAACCTAAACATAAAATTACAGAAGAAACTTCTAGAAGACTTAGTGGCCCATATCTGTAGTCTCAGCTAATCAGGAGTCTGAGGCAGGAGGATCTCTTGAGCCTGGGGTTCAAGTCCAGCCTGGGCAACAGAGCAAGACACTGTCTTAGATGTTTTTTATGAATTGGATATGATCAAAAGGAAAGCTGTTGGTGTTTAAGCACACTGATAAGATCAGAAAGCTGCAGCCTGGAAAAGGAACAATAAAATATGTATCTGATGAAGTACTTGAACCTACATTAAAAGAACTATTTTGTGTTAAAATGTACATGACAGCTAGGCACGGTGGCAGGCCTGTAATCCCAGTGACTCGGGAGGCTGAGGCTGGAGGAATCAGAAGTTTGAGGCCAGCCTCAGCTTCTCAATGAGATCCTAAGCAACTTAGTGAGACCCTGTCTCAAAATAAAAAATAAAAAGGGCTTAGGTATCATTTAGTGGTAGGGTGCCTCTGGGTTCAATCCCTAGTACCAAAAAAATAAAAAGTGTACATAATAGGCATGACCCTTGCCCAGCGTTCTCAAGGTCCTGGGTTTACCCAGCACCACACACACACAAATGCACAACATGGATCTGCCATCTTGGCCCTTCCTAAGCAGTCCTGATACCACCGCACCCTCTAGGACCGTTCCTAGAGGCCTCTTTTCTCCCTGGCCTCTCTCCACGGTCTCCCTTTGTTTGCTTCTCCCGCATACCCTGAAAAACCACCTCCTACAGCAGCAGCATGCCTGCTGCCCACATGTCAAAGCAGCGTGACACTGTGAACCCACCTTGCAGCCCAGAGCAGAGGGGCCCGGATGGCTGTGGTGGTGTTCACCTCTCCTCAGCCTCCTGGGCACGGACCTTAATGGCCTACGCTTCCCCCAAACACCAGGATCCTCTGCACAGAGGGAAGGCACAGCCTACCTGCTGGATTCCAGGAAGCAGAACCCAGGCCCCTGGAGAAGGCTTCCTACACCAGGGACGGCCCAAATGCCCACCTCCTCCTGCCCACAGGGACCAAAGCCCAGCTCCTAAGTTCAGCCAAGGGAAAGCATTCAGTATTTCCATCTTATCTAACTTACTTCAGGTTGTTTAAATCCTGAAATTCTTACTCTAAAGAAAAACCAGCTAAGGACAATTGAATATGATGGACATCATTATCCAAAGTACATGTATGAAGACTCGAATTGGTGTCAACATACTTTATATATAAACAGAGATATGAAAATTTGTGGTATATGTGTAATAAGAATTGTAATGCAAAAAAAAAAAACACAAAAAACAAAGTAAATGTAAAAAGGCATGAATTGGCGTGAACATACTCTATACACAAAGATATGAAAAATTGTGCTCTATATGTGTAATAAGAATTGTAATGCATTCTGCTGTCATGTATTTAAAAAAAATAAAATCAATAAAACCAAAAAAGAAAAAAGAAAAGAAAAGAAAAAGAAAAACCAGCTAATATTGAACAACGCAAAAACAAAACAAGATAGAGCCCCTGTCACCTGCCATACTGACCAGGGGTGTCCGAATCCTGTCACTCTGGTGGCTTTATCATTGTTGCCAGATATTTACCAATTGAAGCTGTGTAAATAGAGACCCAGAAATGAAGCTGAATATTCTAAACGTGTTCTTGGGTGAAATGCAGCACAGGCGCTCTCTGAAAATCTGGAAAATGGAAGCCAAGGAGATGAAGGCCACCGTGAATCCACAGGACTTACTGTTCCGGCTGTGGCCTCCTGCTGCTGGGCACACAAGCCCCAGAGTGTGCCGAGAGCACTGTTGGGTGCCTTCCTCTCCTGCTCTGAAGACTCACGGGGAGCACCCCACCATCACGGGGTCAGACGGTATCGTCAGTGTCTGTACCGCATTCTGTCCAAATCCTGTGGCCTGTGTATGTAGCCAGATCCCATCTTTAACAAGCCTGGTGGCTTCTACTATTTGCTTGTCAACCACTCATGCTGGTGGATGCCCATCTTTGTTCGTCTCTGCTTTCCTTGGAGAAGCACTAGGTGGGGCCTGCAGTTCTGATGCACTGGGCCCATGATGCGCATGGGTCTCAGCCCCATGGAGAGCTCCTAGTCCAGGTGCAGTCCTGCCTTTGCCAGAGCCCTCGCAGGAAGCAACTGGTCAGGCACTCACTCTTGCCCTGTGTGATGGACACTACGTTGCACTGGGTACTGGACCCGCCATCTTCAGTCCTCCCAATGCCCCAATGCATGGTGCCATCCATGTTTTATAAGCTTGGGCATTGATGTCAGAGGGCTCATGACATGCGCAGCTCACATCCTGGGCAGCAGCGCCTGAATCCATCTCTCACTGATGTTCTGTGCAACTGGACAGAGAGAGAGGCAGTCTGGTGTGGACCTGGGTTCTGGGCTGGAGCCTGTCACCTCCCCATCCTCCCTCTGCCATGCTGGCCCTGGGCCCCCACTGCCCGCTCCCTGGCAGGACTTGGCTGCTGGGCCTGCTCCTTTGGATGTGTTTGTCCCCACTTGTCGGGTGGCCCACTGTGTGGCTGCTGTCTATTGATGGAGCTGGAGAAGGGACCCTCCTCCCTATCATGGCGCGGCCTCTCCCTTTCTCTGATGCCCCATGTGGTTCCGTCTGCTTCCTGCTCTGTCTGCCTTGCTGTGGAGCTGTGGGTGCTCCAGCTTACTCCCAAGTCACCAGAGGCTCAGGGAGGCTCGCAGTGGGGAGCTGTCCCCTGTTGAAGGTGCCCAGGGTGGAGTCGGAGTCTGTGTAGGGCCCAGGTCTGCCCTGCAAGGGCCCCTGTTCCACCTCAGGCAAGTTACTGGATGCCTCTGTACCTGGTTGTTTCCATCTACAGAGTGGACATCACAGTAGGACCTGGGGCTGTCGGGCGGATGGAAGGCACAGTGGCTGGATGTGCCTGGACGTGTGTCTGGAGCACAGAACCTGCTCAGTACACGCCTGTTACTGCACGGTGGGCATGACTGGGGTGCAGTCTGAACCGCCCCACATCTGCACATGAAGCTTCCCAAGCACTGGCTGTTCCTTGGTGCCATCAGGAATGTTTTCCCTGTCTTGTGGCTCAAGGTAGCGACGGGGCCAGAGTACTGCTGTGGACTCCTGAGCTCTGTCTCTAGTCAGAAAGTGCAGAAGCAGGGAAACCTCGGAGAAGTAAGGATAAGATAGCCTCCAGCAGCGGCCTCGAACCTCCGCTGGATGGCACAGAGCAGGCTGGCCAAGGTGCCCAGGCAGGTTGCCAGCATGTCTTTCCCCTCAGTCCTGGGGTCTCCAGGAGCCCAGCCATCCGCATACCACCCTCCTCTGATGCCAGCCTCCTCCCCCAGCTCAACGAGGCATCTGGGGCCCCAGAAGGATCGCTAGGCTCCAAGGCACAAGGCAGTGGCCACGGTGGGTGGGGGAAGCTGGGCAGGGAAGCTGCAGGTGCCAGCAGCACTCAGGTTTCTCTGGAGCCCGGGACCCACAGCCCTGCTCAGGTGCTGGCATTCCCACCTGCCCCACCTGGCGCACGCCTGGCACCCAGCCAGGGAAGGTCAGGAGATGAGACGTGTGGGGACTGCTCTGCACAAGGCCCAAGCAGACCCAGCCAAGTGCAGTCACTGGAGTCAAGTGCCACATGATCAAACCAAAATGTCAGCAACGAGGACAGTCATCAAACAGGCCAGTTTAAAGAGAAAACTTGGAAATTCAACCAGAAAAGACCCGCCTGACAAGGGGCCCTCTCTAGCACCCGCGGGAAGGCCGCCAGACACCTGCTGCTTCCGGGTTCCCGACAGAGCCGCCTTATACAAGCTGCCTGCCTTGTGCCTGCAAGGGCCTTCCAGCTTAGGTGGAATGCTGCCCATGCATGATCCACGGACAGCGTCGATTGGATCTTGCCTTGGTCTGGATCTGGAGTGGGCCCCCGGGGGGCCTTGCAGGTGAACAACCTTTAGGAGGGCCCCTGGGTGGTCTTTAGGTCATGGGGTGCTACCCTTAGCAGAGGAAGGTGGGCTCCACAGGTCTAAACGCCAAACTGAGGAAAACCTTGCATGTGGGCACCAGGCTCCCTGGGGCCAGAGAGCTGTGGACAAACGGGACTGGGAGCTTTTTTTCTGGGTGACTCTAATGCCAACATAAAAAATTGCTATATATGTGTTTACATATTTATATATTTATATTTTTTAGAACGCTGTTTTTAGGTCTTTTCATTCCTGCTTCCAGCTGACTCCGTACCTGAGTAACCTAAGCACATGTGTACAAAGCCCATCAATTTCTTTTTGCTTCCATCTGCCTAGAGTAAAATTTAGTTTTAAACGCCATCAGGGCAAGCAATCAATACAGCGTGGACATGCAGGTAGGAATGGAACATATTTACTATTACATCCACTGGTTAAAGTGCCCAATGATGCTCCCTGCCAGAGCAAACGCTTACAGAAAGGAAGGTTTCACTCACTCAGGGCCCATCAAGACTGTGCTGTGACCACCAGGAGTCCCACCAGCTTGGCAGAAGCTTAGAGGGAGCAGGAGAGGCCTGCGAGAGCCCAGATCCCAGGGCCAGTTGTGGCCCTGGCCAGCTCTTTCAGGGAAGCAGATCAGCAGGACAGAGAGATTGCTCTGGGAGGGACTTACCTTAAGGGATTGGTTCCTTCGACTCTGGAGGCCCAGAAGCCCCTGTGTGGGGGGCACAAGCCCCGCAGCCTATGGTGCACTCTGAGCAAGGACCCCAAAACTAGTGGCCAATGGAGCCAGGCCAATGGAGTATCAGGTCTGGGGCAGGAAGGAGATGTCCCAGCTCTAGCAGACAGCAGGTTGGCCCTTCTGCAGCCTTGCCATCTACTGGGGCCCACATCAGTGAAGGTGGTCCCCGCACTCAGCCCAGCATTTCAGGCTGTCTCTTCTCTAAAGGCCCAAGAGACACTCCTGCCTCCTCAGGCTTAGGCCAATTGACACACAATTAACCACATGCCCATCTGTTCCTGACAGGAAGCCTAGACCTTGGGGTGGTGAGAGACCCTTGGGAGTTCTGTCTCACCACCAACTCCTTGTAAGGGCCTTAGTTTTCCTCTCTGGCTAATGAGAGTTGGATCCTGACCTGCCCTGGTTGCTATAGGGACCTGGTTGCTGTAAGGACCTCCTGGGGTAACATGGCCATGCCCACCATAAGCTCCAGACCTCCACACAGAATTTGCTATTTTTATTAAGTGAGATCCATTTTACAGTAAATAGTCGTGGAAAGCAGTGGAACACACTGATCAACATCGTGTGATCAGAGTCAGGGTACAGTAGAGACACACCCGAGAGGACGCCAGCCTGTCCACCTCCTCCCCCTCCTCTGCCCATCCCCACTTCTTTTTAGATGTCTGCCCAGGTCTGTTCATGCAGAGAAGCAGATACAGACACACACTGTTTCCCAACCCTTCCGGGCCCAGAGCCATCTGCAGTTGGCTGTTGTCCCCTGTCCCTTACAAACCCTAGAGAGCCTCCTGTCCTGTGGCCCTGAGGCTGTGCTGTGTTCAGTCCCTTCGTAGTGCACCGGAGTTGTTGGGGTGTGCCTGCGTCCAACAGTCTGGCTGAGATACGATCCACGTGCCACAGAAGCTGCTCCCTCAGCCTGCAGGGTTCCATGGGGCCTGGTGTGTCTGGAGCCTGGAGCCCCTCCCACAATGACACAGCTGTTTCACGCCACCTGAGAAAAAGCCCCTTGGGCCCTGCCCTGGGCTGCAGCCAGCTTCCCAGCTCAGGGTCCTTCTCTGCACACCCGGTCTTCCCCAGAATGGAGGCCAGCAGCACAGGACTGGGATGGGTGGGGAAACCCTCGTTACACCTCTTTGTCCTCAAGCAGGCGGCACTAATTCACCCCACCACAACCACAGTGGGGAGGACCCTTCTCCCTGTCCCCTACCCTCCGCCACTGCAGGCCACCACAGGACCATTGTTTACTCACCTGGACAAGTTTCAAAGGACAGCTCATCGTTTCAAGTTGTTGTCAATTACACTTTAGTTCTAAAAGCATGTTTTCCCTTGTAGCTGCCTGTGTCCTGACCTCCCTGTGTCCCTCCTATGAGGGTCAGGGCTGACCAGGCACCTGACCACAAAGCAGAGGCAAGTGTTTCCAGGGCCACGTCAGAAAGGTTCGTGGGTTGTCAGCTTCAGGGGAGCCTCTGACATGTCAGGGGGACACGGTCCAGGGCCAGTGTGGGAGGGAGTCACCGTGGTGCCTCTCCAGACCCAGGCGAGAGTGGTGGCCCTGGGACCTTCCCGACACCCCTTAAGAATCCCCGAGCCAGAGTCCAGCTGGGGGCTCCAAAGCACTGCCCTCAGAGGAGGTGGAAGGGGACCGGTGCCTTGTGGCCCTGAGTCAGGGGAGGGGTCGTGCGGCGACGGGCGACCCTGAAGTAGCTGGGAGGGGACCCGGCCAACTCTGCACACACATCTGCACTGCTAACAGAGCCACTCCTCGCGTCCGCCTGGGACTCTTTGGGATTGCTGCCCACTCCCCTAGCCCTCAGCCTGGGCTTCCCACTCCCTCTGGAGACCCAGGATCAGTGTTCCCAGGGCACACCACTGAGGGAGGGTGCCATCCACATCAGCTGGACCTGACTTGGTGGGGTTTCCCAGGAGGCTTGGATCAGGGACCCGCTGCCCATTTCCCTCTGTGAAATAAGGCCTGGGCTGGAGGCCTCGCACCCGGCCTCAGGGCTCTGTGACCTCAGCTTGGAGCTGCTTCTGGGGCCTTCCTGGACTCACACTGGGCGAGCTGTGGATTGCTGGGATTATTCCTTCTGGGTGGGAGAGGTTTCTTCTGGTTTTGCTCTACTTGACCCACTTCTTACCTGGGACCTGCCTCTCGGGGGGCCCCCTTCTCCAGGTCACCCCCTGTGACTCCTGCTTCTGTGTCTGGCTTAAATGAACAAAGACAGAAGCTGGCTCCGCAGTCTCTTGGTGACAGCCACACCATGCACATAAGAGGCCCCAGCAGCAGAGGAGCCTATGCTGGACAGAACCTGCTGCCTCCCACCCTGGGCCTGGTGTCACCAGTATCCCCACTCCAGGGTGAGACCCCCCCAGTGCAGAGGCCACAGCTGGCAGCACATTAAAGATCTACCATGCACCACCAGGGTCCAGAGGTCCAGCCCCACTGACCAGAGGCTTCTCAGAGGGATCAGATATTTCTGTTTCAAAGATCTGAAACCTCATTTTAGAGGCCAAGTTTTTATATTGTAAAAATCAAAATGTTTGTGAATGGTCAAAAAGAGCAAAACTCCTTCTCTGAGCTTAGAGGCCATATTGATGGGTGAACTGCCACACGGAACTGGGAACGGAATCTGCCAGAGAGCTATCCTGGGGGCTCTAACAATACCTTGCAAGGTCTGGAAAACGCCAGACTGGCCTTCCTTCCCTCCTACAGATCAGTTTCAGGGCTGAGCCACAGCTCTGCTCCTCGCCTGAGCTCCGGTCCTGCTGATTATCCCTGCTCCAGGCCTCACAGATCGCATGCATCCCCCTGTTGCCTCCGGGGGTGGCTGAGGAGGAGCAGGAACCAGGTCAGGAAGACAGGGGGACTTTGCAGCACCAGCCCCAGGGTGGGAGGCAGCAGTGGGGTCAGGCTGGCAGCGTGTGGTCTTCCGGGCTGGAAAGGAGCCATGCTTCCCAAAGGGGACAGACACAGGGAGCCGGAGCACTGGGGCCAGCAGCACTGTGCTGCTGGGCTGCTTGTGCTGTATCTAGGGGTGCCCTTGTCAGGGCAGCTTGCTGTGCGTAGCAGGCCCGGGATGGTTTGCCCTGGGGAAGCCACTCTCGAGGACGGGGTGGAGCTCTTATAGCCATGACAGTTTGGAGGGGACTCGCCATCGAGACAGTACAGCGCAGACAGCCTCCAGAGAGGAGTTTCAATAGACTCGGGAAGGAGTAGCCCTGTCTGGATTGGCAGCTGGGTGGTGCTCCATGCTGAGCAGCGAGGCTACTGCGAACTCTGTGGACTGTGCTACTCTGGCTTTTCCTCCTGGCAGCCCCTTGCCCTCAGATGGAGAGGAGGCCAGTAGATGGGGTATCCCTGCCCTCGGGGAAGCCTGGTGCTGCTGGCAAACTCCCACTGCAGGCCTGCTCTTGCCCTCCTCCACCCTGGGAAGTGGGAGCTGCTGCCTGCGGATCCAGGTTTGTGATGTGGGGCTCACAGTCGCCTTCCCGTGCCCCATACTCCTCCTCTGTTGGAACCCTGATACCAGCGATGAGAATCAGTCAGGACTGAGTCCCGTTTCCCCAGACGCCGAAGACTGAGCACCTGAGAGGCGCCGGGACAAGGGCAGACAGCAAGTTTGACTTGAAGGATAGAATAGACAGACTTCTCCACAGAGAAGGGGCCTGGAGTGGGGTGTCTGAGGAAAGGGGGTGTCCTGCCCTTTTTATGCATTTGAGATTTTCCTTATTCTCATGCCCTCCTCCTCTCTTATCTTGCCTACAAGGTGACTAGTGACCAAAAGTTGGGCAAAACAGTGGGGAAGGAGCCTTCCACGGTGCTGGGTGCCACAGGTGTGCTGCACTAACAACTCTGCAGCTCCCTGCAGAGAGGAACAGTTCCCTGGAGGCGGGTAACCTGGGCAGCAGGTAGAGGAGGGGACGGGCTCTCAGGTCTCAGCATTTCATTTCCTCTTGTCCAACCAGCCCCTGTCTCCCTGATCTGACCTGATTATTTATCACCTACACTGACTGTCTTTCTGTCCCTGCCTCACCTCCAGGGACCCAGGGGACTCACCCTCAGTGGTTTGGGCCTGGAGACTGACAAAGCGCTGGGCTGTGGGACAGGTGGAGCAATTTTCAGATGCTGGGCTCCAGGGACCATGCTACTTGAGAGGGGTGGGCCTCTGGTCCCCAGGCCACAGGCTGGTGGGAGCATGGAGCTGGGGGGGCACAGGAGATGCTCCAGTCTGCAGACAGGCCCTCCTGGGAGGAGGGCCTCCCCTGTGACTATGGCTGTGGCCAACAGAGCAGAGCGGCTCAAGTTCATGACCTGCTCTAGAGATGGAAATTCTGGTTAAATAGTGTTAATATTATTTTCTCAGCACCCTGTCTCCCTCCACACCTGCCTATGGAGCACCACCATGGTGGCTACCATGACACAGGCCCTGCTCCAGGAGCCGAGTCGCTCAGGCACAGGTTACACCGGTTGGTGCCTGCAGCTGATGGCCTCTTCAGGGTCACGCAGGCCCCAGACAGCATTTGGCCCCTTCTCAAGCAGCCCTGACCCAATGTGGGGCATGGTCAGGTCTGCAGGGTCACTCGAGCTGCAAATACCCTGGGGTTGATTGAGTCTACCTTCACCCGGATAGAGCCTGGCTGCGTTGTGAGAGAAGAGATGTCTCCAGAGAAGGGTCCAAGGAGTTCCCAGAGGAGGGGAACCAGCAGGGTTCTTGGCATACATGACGGAAAATAATTTCAGCACAAGTCAGACAAAGGCACAGACAGAGGTTTATTTAGGAAGTAGGGACACATTCAAGGGCACAGTGCAGGCTGCCTCAATGTTATGGAAATCATGCTCAGCAAGGAGCATCACTGGGAGAGTGAGAACTCAGGGTTATCACATGGGTAGACCCAGATGAGCTGGTGCTCTGAAGTCCTGGGCCCCAGAGCTGAGGTTACAGGGGGCATTTTTTTTTTTTTTTTGGTACCAGGGATTGAACTCAGGGACACTCAACCACTGAGCCACATCCCCAGCACTATTTTGTATTTTATTTAGAGACAGTGTCTCACTGAGTTGCTTAGTGCCTTGCAGTTGCTGAGGCTGGCTTTTAACTTGCAATCTTCCTGCCTCAGCCTCCTGAACCACTGGGTACAGAGGGCTTTTATAGGAAATTTGACTTCATTCTTTAACCATCACAACACTGATGGGTTAGAATTCTTGACCTTCATGTCCAAGGACCATGTACTGAAATTTTACAATAACTAGTTCACAGGTACAGAACAGACAGTAAAACACCTGTGAGTGTTATCGTGAAGTGGCCTTTCCACAGGCAGCAGTAACTCAAGATGACTGAGTTATCTCCGTAATAGCCACAAATCTAAGAACTTAGCCTATGAGGTTATAGCGTAGACAGCAGTTAATTGGCATAGTGACCTAAAATTTATACTAGCAATGAAGTGATGTAGCTACATTCCTAAAATGTTTACAAAGAAGAAACTTCACAGGCATCTGCTGCATCTCTGGTCTTGAAGCCTGTCACAGAGATATTATAAGAGACCCATGGTTAATTAGGGTCCCTGAAGAGAAGCTGGCAGGGGGTGGGGGGGGGAGGTGGGAAATTAACCCTTTCCCTAGCCATTGACTCTTTTTTTGTGGTTTACATTAAAAAAAATGTTCTACTTAGTTGTACATGACAACAGAACACATTTCAATTCATTGTACACATATAGAGCACCACATTTCAATTCTCTGGTTGTACACGATGTAGATTTGCACAATTCATGCAACCATAACCATATATGAATGTCCATCTCATTCCACCATCTTTCCTGCCCCATTCCCCCTCCCCTCCCTATCCTCCCCTTTGCCCAATCCACATTTTCTCCATTTTTCCCATGCCCCCTCCTCCACTATGGGTCAGCATCTAGTCATCAGAGAAAATATTTGGCCTTTGGTTTTTTTGGGATTAGCTTACTTCGTTTAGCACGACATTCTCCAACTCCACCAATTTACCTGCAAATGCCATAATTTTGTTCTCTTTTAATGCTATGTAATATTCCACTGTGTAAATATACTACAGTTTCTTTATCCATTCATCTATTGATGGGCATATAGGTTGGCATATAGGTTCCACAGTTTAGATATTGTGAATTCAGCTGCCATAAACACTGGTGTGGTTGCATCACTGTAGTATGCTGATTTTAAGTCCTTTGGGTATAGACTGAAAAGTGAGATAGCTGGGTCAAATGGTGGTTCCCTTCCAAGTTTTCTGAGGAATCTCCACACTGCTTTCCAAAGTGGTTGCACCAATTTGCAGTCCTACCAGCAATATATGAGTGTACCTTTCCCCCACATCCTTGCAAACACTTACTATTGCTTGTATTCTTGAGAAATGCAAATAAAAAATACTCTAAGATTTCATCCAGGCATTGATTCTTTATCATAATGTTCTCATAATTTCATTTTATTTGATAATCTGGTTTGGTATCTACACCACACACATCAAGAGTGAGCAGTAGCCCTGACTTGGGCTGGGATCTAGTATTTATACAAGGGCTATATCAGGGAGTCAGCTGGAGGTGGAACCAGGGAGGGTGGCACAGTTTCACTCGTTTTCCTGGTCTTGTGTGTCTCATTTTACAAAGTCATGGGCCAAGATTTACAACTGTGCTTTCTGCTTCTCAATGGCTGTGGGCATTTCTTTTAAGATTCAATCTCTCTCTCTCTTTATCCTAAGTTCCTATGTCAGTTGCCCCCTCTGCTTAGCTCTGTTTCCTTCCCCTTTTCATCCATTCTGCTGACCCCCATCTCTCCTGAGAAACATCCACCCGCTGAGGAAGCCAGCCTTCCACAATTGCTTTTGAAGAGCACTGAGCTGGTTACCAAGGGATTTAATCTAGATGACAAATGTTCGAGAACTGTTTAGAATTCCTTGTGGATCAGAAAAGGTGCTTTCCCAGGC
This sequence comes from Marmota flaviventris, assembly GCF_047511675.1. Taxonomy (NCBI): domain Eukaryota; kingdom Metazoa; phylum Chordata; class Mammalia; order Rodentia; family Sciuridae; genus Marmota; species Marmota flaviventris. The sequence goes on along the minus strand of NC_092509.1, from coordinate 10,234,667 downwards.
TCTCACCATTCCCTGGACAGAAGAAGGGGAAGCAGGGCACAACCTCACACTGGGTAGGGCTGCACCCTGTGGAGTACAGCCCTCTAGGGAGCCCCACTGCTGGGGGTTCCCACGCCCAGGTGCAGGGAGTGCAGCTGTGGAGTGCACCTGGGACACCAGGTGCAGGCCTGGGTCTTCAGTGACTGCAACATTACATTATTATTTTAGACATTTTATAGGAAAAGAAGCAAGCAAAGAACGGGGTCCTTTGGGTTCTGTTCCTAACTCTGCCAGTTATGTAATCCCGGACATGCCATCCACTCATTCTTAAACACAACTATCCTTATGGACAAGATGAAGGTTCAGAGTTCAAGGTCTTTTTGGCTGGGTCAGTCAGCTGCCTATCGCCACAGCTGAATGCCACAGACCAGTACTTTGCAAGGAAGAGAGGCCTTTTCTGTTGAGGGTCCTGAGGCTGCAAGGGTGGCTGGACGGCAACTCAGCTGAGGGCCTTCCTGGCTGTGGTGAGGCCCTTCCTGCCCCTGGTGAGGCCCTTCCTTTCCCTGGTGAGGCCCTTCCTTGTTCTGGTGAGGCCCTTCCTGTCCCTGATGAGGCCTTCTTGGCTCTGGTGAGGCCCTTCCTGGTCCTGGTAAGGCCCTTCAGGCCCTGGTGAGGCCCTTCCTGGTTGTGGTGAAGGCTCTGGTGAGGCCCTTCCTATCCCTGGTGAGGCCCTCCTGTCCCTGGTGAGGCCCTTCCTGTACCTGATGAGGCCTTCTTGGCTCTGGTGAGGCCCTTTCTGGCCCTGGTAAGAGCCTCCTGTCCCTGGTGAGGCCCTCCTGTCCCTGAAGAGGCCCTTCCTGTCCCTGGTGAGGGCCTTCTTGGCCCTGGTGAGGGCCTTTCTGTCCTGGTGAGGCCCTTCCTGGCTCTGGGAGGCCCTTCCTGGCCCTGGTGAAGCCCTTCCTGGTTGTGGTGAGGCCCTTCCTGTCCCTGGTGAGGCCTTCCTGGCCATGATGAGGCCCTTCCTAACCCTGGTGAGGCCCTTCCTGGCTCTGGTGAGGCCTTCCTGGCTCTGGTGAGGCCCTTCCTGGCTCTGGTGAGGCCTTCTTCGCTCTGGTAAGGCCCTTCCTAACCCTGGTGAGGCCCTTCCTGGCTCTGGTGAGGCCTTTCTGGCTCTGGTGAGGCCTTCCTGGCTCTGGTGAGGCCTTCCTGGCTCTGGTGATGCCCTTCCTGTCCCTGGTGAGGCCCTTCCTGGCTCTGGTGAGGCCTTCTTCGCTCTGGTAAGGCCCTTCCTTCCCTGGTGAGGCCCTTCCTGGCCCTGGTGAGGCCCTTCCTGGCACTGGTGAGACCTTTCAGACTCTGGTGAGGCCCTTCCTGGCCATGGTGACACCCGTCCTGTCCCTAGAGCCAGGCCTTTCCTGGCTCTAGTGAGGCCCTTCCTATCCCTGGTGAGGCCCTCCTGTCCCTGGTGAGGCCCTTCCTGGCCTGTTGAGGGCCTTCCTGTCCTGGTGAGGCCCTTCCTGGCACTGGTGAGGCCCTTCCTTGCTCTGGTGATGCCCTTCCTGTCCCTGGTGAGGCCCTTCCTGGCTCTGGTGAGGCCTTCTTCGCTTTGGTAAGGCCCTTCCTGTCCATGGTGAGGCCCTTCCTGGCTCTGGTGAGGCCTTCTTTGCTCTGGTAAGGCCCTTCCTTCCCTGGTGAGGCTCTTCCTGGCCCTGGTGAGGCCCTTCCTGGCACTGATGAGACTTTCCAGGCTCTGGTGAGGTCCTTCCTGGTCCTGGTGAGGTCCTTCCTGGTCATGGTGAGGCCCTCCTGTCCCTGGTGAGGCCCTTCCTGGCTCTGGTGAGGCCCCTCCTGGCTCTAGTGAGGCCCTTCCTGTCCCTGGTGAGGCCCTCCTGTCCCTGGTGAGGCCCTTCCTGTCCCTGGTGTGGCACTTCCTGTCCCTGATAAGGCCCTTCCTGTCCCTGGTGAGGCCCTTCCTGTCCCTGGTGAGGCCCTCCAGTCCCTGGTGGGGACCTTCCTGGCTTAGGCCCTTCCTGGCCATGGTGAGGCCCTTCCTGGCTCTGGTGAGGCCCTTCCTAGCCCTGGTGAGGCTTTTCCTGTTCATGGTGAGGCCCTTCCTGTCCCTGGTGAGGCCCTTCCTGGCTGTGATGAGGCCCTTCCTAGTTGTGGTGAGGCACTTCCTGTCCCTGGTGAAGCCCTTCCTGGTCCTGGTGAGCCCCTTCCTGGCTCTTCTGAGGCTCTTCCTGTCCATGATGAGGCCTTTCCTGGCTGTGGTGAGGCCCTTCCTAGTCCTGGTGAGCCCCTTCCTGTCCCTGGTGAGGCCCTTCCTGTCCCTGGTGAGGCCCTTCCTGGCTGTGATGAGGCCCTTCCTAGTTGTGGTGAGGCCATTCCTGGCCCTGGTGAGGGCCTCCTGTCTCTGGTGAGACCCTTTCTGTCCCTGGTGAGGCCCTTCCTGTCCCTAGTGAGGCCTTCTTGGCTCTGGTGAGGCCCTTCCTGGTCCTGGTGAGGCCCTTCCTGGTCCTGGTGAGCCCCTTCCTGGCTCCGGTGAGGCACTTCCTGTCCATGGTGAGGCCCTTCCTGGCTGTGGTGAGGCCCTTCCTGGTTGTGGTGAGGCCCTTTCTGGCCCTGGTGAGGGCCTCCTGTCCCTGGTGATGCCCTTCCTGTCCCTGGTGAGGCCCTTCCTGGCTCTGGTGAGGACCTTTGTGTCCCTGGTGAGGCCCTTCCTGTCCCTGGTGAGGCCCTTCTGGCCCTGGTGAGGACCTTTGTGTCCCTGGTGAGGCCCTTCCTGGCACTGGTGAGGCCCTTTTGGCCCTGGTGAGGTCCTTCCTGGTCCTTGTGAGGCCCTTCCTGGCTCTGGTGAGGCCCTTCCTGTCCCTGGTGAAGCCTTCCTGCCTTTGGTGAAGCTTTTCTGGCACTGGTGAGGCCCTTCCTGGCCCTGGTGAGGCCCTTCCTGCCCCTAGTGAGGCCCCCCTGACCCTGGTGAGACCCTCCTGGCCCTGGTGAGGCCCCCTGGTTCTAATGAGGCCCTTCCTGGCTCTAATGAGGCCCTTTCTGGCCCTGGTGAAGCCTTTCTGGCTCTGGTGAGGCCCTTCCTTTCCCTGGTGAGGCCTTCCTGGCCCTGGTGAGGCCCTTCCTGGCCATGGTGAGGCCCTTCCTGGCCCTGGTGAGGCCCTTCCTGGCTCCAGTGAGGCCCTTCCTGGCCCTGGTGAGGTCCTCCTGGCCCTGGTGAGGCCCTTCCTGGCTATGATGAGGTCCTTCCTGGTCCTGGTGAGTCCTTCTTGGCCCTGATAAGGCCCCCCTGGCCTTGGTGAGGCCCTTCCTTGCTCTAGTGAGGCCCTTCCTGTCCCTGGTGAGGCTCTTCCTAACCCTGGTGAGGCCCTTCCTGGCTCTGGTGATGACTTCCTGGTCCTGGTGAGGCACTTCCTGACACTGGTGAAGGCCTCCTGGCTCTGGTGAGGCTGTCCTGGCCACAGTAAGGCCCTTCCTGGCCCTGGTGAGGCCCTTCCTGGCTCCGGTGAGGGCCTCCTTGCTCTGGTAAGGACCTTCCTTCTTGTTGGCAGGTCTCTGTACAGTCTCAAGGCAGCACAGAGTGTCCTGTGGCAGGACCCATCCTGTCAGGTCTTTCCTCTTCTTTCAAGGTCACAGTCCCTCATGGGCTCCTGCAATCTGTCATCCCCAAAGCTCCTACTTCCCAGCATGATACCAGAATTGACACCCAGGCTCTGTGTTCCTTACCCCAGGGTTAAATGTCCACATGGAATCTGTGGTGGGCACTGTCAGACCCTAGCAGTGGCTGAACCACTCCAGGATGGGGTCTTTCTCTTGATGATGTGTGTTTGAAATGGTTCTTCTGTCTTTTTAGCTTTGTGTAAGGACAGTTTTAGCTTCCTCTGGCTATAGCACCACTGAGTATAGTCCACTGCCCTCCCAGTCCCCCGTGTCCCACCCACTCACCCCTTCCCTCCCACTCCTACTAACCTCTGATCTTTCTAGTATCTTCTTAGTTTTGCCTTCTTCAGAATTGTATGGCTGAAGTCAAGCAGGCCTCTTCACTGAGTAGTTCATGCAAGTTTCCCTCCGTGTTCTGGGTCATCAGCGCTTGCTATTTCTGCCACTGAGCAGCTGTGTTGCAGCTCTGCTTACTCCCCTGTGGAGGGACAGCCTCTGGTGTCCAGGGTCTAGCACCATGGCCAGAGCTCCTCTAAGTGTCCCGTGCAAGGTGCTCTGTGCAGTCTTCCCCTCCTTGGGGTAAATGCCCAGGAGCATGGCTGCGCAACACAAGAAGAGTGCTCTTGGTTCTGTGAGAAGCCACAGTGGCTACCCCACTTTCTCTTCCCCTAGCAGGGGATGAGCACTCCCACAGCTCCAGTGCCAGAAGCGGTCCATCAATGGCACAGTCTTACCAGAAATGAGGCCGGCCACCTTCTCATATGCTCGCCTGCCACCTGGACATTTTCCTTGGTGGGGTGACTGTTCATATTTTTAGTCTACTTTTAAATTGGATTGTTTGTTTTCTTACTGATGAGTTTTACAAATTCTTGTATATTTTAGATACTCATCTTTTATTAGATAGGTGTTTTGCAAATATTTTTCTTCCAGTCTGTGGCTTATTTTTTTAAACAATAACTTCCGTAGAGAAGTAGTATTTAGTTTAATAAAATCCAACTCATTGGTGTTTCCTTCATAGGTCCAACTTTTGGTGTGGTATCCAAGAGTCACCACCAACACCAAGGCCATCCAGGTTTTCTCACATCATCTTCTAGGAGGTGTGTAGTTTTGCATTTTACTTGTAGGACTAGGACTCATTTTGAGCTATCTTTTGAGAACAGCGTAAGCTCTGTATCCAGACTCAGTTTTGCATGTGTGTCTAGTTGCTCCAGGACTTGATCCCTCGGCTCTGGATGTCCAGTTCTGGGTTCTCTGCACTGTGCTCAGATCTGCTATCTACCTTTCTGTCAGTGCTGTGTCATCTTGATCATGGTAGAATTAGCAGAATGAGAAGAAGTCACGTGGCCTCCATCCGGACTTTGTCCTCCTTCTGCTCCATGTTGGCCATCTGAGGTGGTTTTCTTCTCCATAAAATGTTAGTTTATTGAAACCCATGAAAGAATTCCCTTGGCTATTGATTAGAATTGCACCGGCTCCATTGATCAATTGGGAAGAATTGTCTGGTTAATATCGAGTCTTCTCCTCCATACACCTGGGATATCTCTTCATTTAGTTAGAACTTCTTTAATTTCTTTAATCAATTTTCCCCACATACTTGTCTAAATTGGCCACTTCCAAATACCTGCCTCCAGCCTCCTCTGGGTGCACACCTTGGGTGCACACAGCCTTCTTAACAGTTACCCAAAGTCCCAAGATCCAAGTCTCCTCAGCAACTCGTGGCAAACTCGTGGATGTTTTCTCCTGTAAAGAGCAAAAGCAAGTTATATATAGACAATATAAAATGACACAGAATAAACATTTCCATCCTACAAGGGAGAGATAGGGGCATGGAAAGAAGGCATGGGACCAAAGCAAGACCAAAATCCAGCTGGGCAAACAAGTTCTATAGCTCCATGTCCAGCATCTGGGGCATGTGGCATCATGATGATCATGAAGGGTTTGTGTAGCTCTGCCCCTATGGCTTTGCTGGTTGCAGCCCACATGGTCTCTCTGTTGGCTTGTCTCTGCTGGATTTCTGCAACTTTCCTTGGTAAACATCCCATGTTACTGGTGTCTCTTCATCTTGGGGGTCTCTGCTGCAGCTTTGACTTCCCTCTCAGGTCTTCATTAATCACCTTGCAGGGGCTGCCCACAGGAACTTTGACCCTGCTGCACTTTGCCTGGCCTCCCAGGCCTTCCTTTGAAATCTCAGTGGAAGCCTCCATGGCCCCCTAACTCTAGGATCTTGGAATCCTGCAGAACCAGCACCATGTGGTTGAAAGGAAGGTCTGCCACCAACTCCAGCAGTAGCTGAGCCTCCCTGGGACCACAGCTGCCACAGCCTCTGAATGCCTGGGCAGTTGAGAGCAGTGAGACAATTTCCTAGGATCCTCTAAGCAAACAGGGTACCAGTGTGTTCTCTTCTCAAAGGAATTTTTATTTTTATACCCTTGATCCTGGGATGAGTGTAGTCTTGCCAATGCCTGAGATGCCGGTAAGCCATCTTTTCTATCATTTCTGGGTAGAGTCTCTTTAGTGACTATAAAGTATTGATTAGAATCGAACTGGCTCCATTGATCAATTGGGAAGAACTGTCTGGTTAATATCGAGTCTTCTCCTCCATACACCCGGGGTATCTCTTCATTTAGTTAGAACTTCTTTAATTTCTTTCATCAATTTTACTCACACTAAAGCTCCCAGTAATATCTATAGCACCCCTGAATGTTCTGCTGCCTTGAATTTTCCTCTTCAGATTAATTAGTTCATTATCTTTAAATTCAGCCTCACAGAAAGTCTCAGGATGTAGTCAAAATGTAAACAACTTCTTTGCAGGAACATAGCATGAATGGCCTCTAGTCCAATTTCCAATAGAGTCCTCTTCCTCTGGAACCTCATGAACCCAGTCTTTACTATCCACAGTCCTATCAGAACCTGGTTTTCTGAGCTCCCACCAGAATTGCCTATTAAGCTCTGCTTATAACATTCTAAAGCTTTTCCAGCTTGCATCTCTAAAATTTTCAAACTTCAAAAACTCCAAAAGCTTCTGAACCACTTGGCCAGGTTAGTCAGAGCAACTATCCCACTTCTCAGTACCAATTTCAGTTTTTATCCATTTTTTCCTTTCTGTGACCAGCTTTGACAAGAAGAACATCAAAAAATTTATTTTGGCTCGCAGTTTTGGAGATTCAGTCCATAATCAGCTGACTCATTGGCTCTGAGCTGTATCACCCACACCACACTCTGCCTTCCAGGAGCAGGTGGTCAGCATTCTCCTCCTCTAGGAGTTTGTTTTTTCCTCCAGAAAAAGAAAAAAAATGTGTTGGTTTCTAAAAATTACAAAGGATTCTGGGAGCATTTGGAAAAACCTGATTTTCTGTGAGCACAGGATGACAATTTAATTAGTGTCAAACAAAGATCCTTAATTCACCAAAAGCCACGAATTCCACTTGAGACAAGTTCTTGGAAGAACACCATGGATGCCATTCCTTATGGTCAAATACGTGTGACTTACTAGGCTCCAGTAACGAAACTCATTTTGCTTTCTTGCCAGAAGTAAAATCTATTTTTTGAAATTGTTTAGAGCAAAAAACCCACATATTGATTTTAAAATATATACGAATAACCTAAGTCCCCAATCTCAGCTATAACACAACAAAGAATGAAAAGGAATAAATGGAATTTGGCAGGTACAAGGAAAGAAAACTTCTAGGAAAAACTGCTAACAAGAAAGGGAGTCAGCGGGAGGCATTAGCCAAGCATTGCAAAGCATCACCTGGCCCCAGGATGTCACAGAGCACCTCCTTTGATGAGTGAAAATGAAGAAGTGGTTGCTCCTGCAGCTGCCTCAGGAGAATAAAGGGCTTTGAGCTGCAGCCTAGGGAAGAAGCATGCAGACCCTGAGGTGCTGGTTGGCGCCCCCTGAAGCTGCAGGTGGTCTGGAGATGAGGAGGCATGTCATGCTCCCTGGGCAGGGTGGTCAGGGCATGGCCTCTGCTTCCTCACCTCGGGGCTGAAGACTGACAGAGACACTGGCGTCTTCCAGAGAGTCAGAGAGCCTTTGCAGCTATGAACCTGGTGATTCCCGCCAAGGCTAACCCTTGTACAGAAGCTGTACAAGACTGCAAGCAACTCCCAGATTAGAAAAATCATTTTTAAACTTGGTGAAAATATCAATGAAACCAAAGTTTTGACATGAAACTCCAAGGCCATGAGCTGGTGGGGATCTCCCTGCAACCCTTTTCCTTGGTCAGGGATTACTGCCTCCCCCACCCATAACCCCAGGAGAAGAGCAGAAAAACACTGAGACCACCACAGCCTTACCCCAACAGGCGCACCACACCCTCAGGCTGGACCAGCCTTAAATGGTGACCAAGGACTCCTGACTGCCGAGCAGCAGCACAGCCTCCAGCACACACCCTTTCAAGGCCCAGTACTGTGTCTCCGTTGCCACCAGCCTCCCACCAGCAGCACCCAGAGTCCAGAGCTGTGGCCTGGCAGGGTGGCTGGCAGGGTGGGGAGGGTATGGCTGACACTGTAGAACCTGGCCCGGTGCAGGGTGTGGGTAAGGGGGAGGCAGAGGCAGCCTGAGGAGGGGGCATACGTCCTTGCCTCCACCTGGCTGGGCAGTTAACACTCCATGTCTGAGAAACAACCCCAGCCAGGGCACAAGTAGACAGGTGAGCTGGAGGCCAGCCGCTGGAGGACTCAGTGCTGCTGTCTGCAGGGTGAGCGCAGAGCTGAGGCATGGAGCGCTGAGGGCCCTGGAAGAGGGGAGGTGTGGATAGGAAGCCAGCAGCCGTACCACCCAGGCCTGGCCTGGGCCCTAGGCTTTGTAGCCCTGCCATGTTGGTGACCTTGGGCCCCAAGTACAGGTGAAGGTGGCTGGTCAACCTCTCCTGACTTCTTGGTCTTTGGAGGCAGGTGACCTGGGAACTGTGTTGTGTCCACTGAGCCTCCTGCTCCTGCAGCCCAAAGGGCCAGCTTCCCACAGGCAGAGGAGCTGCCTGAGGAGCTTCCCGCCCTCTGCACCAAGCTGCTCCTACTACAGCCTGAGTGATGCAGAGGACACAGAGGAGGGGAAGAGCCAGTGGTGGAGGTTGAGTTCAGTGTGAATTTCAATGACTGCAATGGTGGGTTACTGACTGAGAACTGGCTTCCTATGCTGTTGGATCTACAGCACAGTTTCTTAAAGCTTTTACAAGAAAAGTCTTTATATCCACACTCACTGAAGCCAATTTTTAAAATAACTCTTAATTTGTCCCTTTTGGGGCTGTCCTAGTACTTACCCAGGCTCTCACACACCAGGCAGGCACTCTGCCAACGCTTTGTCAGGGGGAAGACGAAACCCTGTCGGAACCAGGAGATATGATGTAGCAGGGCCTGCAACTCCCCTCAGCCTGGTTCCAGGCCTCCCTCCGGCTCTGTGGCCATTTATGGGGCTGTGCATATTCTGTCGTGAGTACCTTTCACTTTCTTGTCTTACAGCATTGGGGGACAGGGTAGGACAGAAATTCCACAGGGCCTGACTGCCTCACGCCTGGCAGGGTCCCAGCCACACAGCACAGTTCTGGGTGCCGCACAGGCTAAGGGCCAGAGAGCAAGCTGCCCTGGCCACCTGCCCCACTTCACTCTCATTTTTTTCAGGTTATAAAGTGACATAAACCTATTGTAGAAAATCAGGACCATCCATTGCAATTTGCAGTAGCAGGAAGAGGTCAGAGTGCCATCAACCAGAGGCCACTGTCATCAGTGTCCTTTCATATTTTCTTCTTTGCATTTTTCTGTACTTGTCATCCTCAAATGAAGTTTTTTAGAACAACCTTCTTGAACCAAACTGTCTCCTAAGATAGTGGAGATGATGAGGGTTTCCTTTCTGTGATACAGAAAGACACAGAAGAACATCAAAAAGTTTATTTTGGCTCACAGTGTCGCAGATTCACTCTGAGCTGTGTCACCCACGCCACACTCCGCCTTCCAGGAGTCGGGCTCCTGGGTTCGGGAGGTCAGTACTCTCCTGCCCCAGGAGTGAGACAGAATTTCTTGATTTTAAAAACTCTTCATAAGTATTCCTTTGGGAACCTGTAACATTCCATACAGTGGTTGGTTACTGTTCTCTTATTAGAAACTTAGGCTGTGGGTAATGTTTCCATCCAATTCGTCATGTTAGGAGGTAAAGATTAGGTAGTCAGGTTTGGGTTTTGAATTGTTTTTCTAGGTTAAATTGCCTAATGTTCAGCTTCAGGGCTGCAAAGTCCCTGGCATAATGCTTACTGATCCCAGAGACAGAACTGGGAGGATTTAATGGAGAGGTGTTGGACAATTTAATACTAATATGCTCCTGAAGCAGCAGGCTGGGACAGTGAAGGCCACACCATGCCTACAAGAAGGGGACAGAGGGGAGTTGCATGCCCACTTGTAGGGGGAGTTCCATGTGCTCTATGTGCACTTTCCTTTACCTTACAACCGAGGTCACTGCTTTGATCTGACCCTGAAGACTGGAGACAAGGCAAGTGGCCATCTGCCCTCTCCACTTCCTTCATTATCACAGTTCTTAAAGTCCTTCTTACCTCATTGCAAGCTTTCCTAGGGCTTACCCAAATGCCTAGGAGGACATGACTCACATACACGCTATTAGCATACTTAAGCATCCGATGGCAGAGCTCTCCAGCCATCAAACCGCACAGCCAGCCATCTGGTCCCTGCCAAAAAGCAGCAGAGCTGCAGCTGGGTAGACTGGAGCACAGGCTGCCCTGTGGAGCGACCAAGCTGGCATGAGCCTGAGGCAGTGGGCCAGCACCAAAGTGAGAGGGATAAGCTGACCAGTCACCCCATGGCAGCCTGGGCTGCACACAGTGCAGACACCTGCTGCAGAAGCGCATTCCACACAGCACAGCAGCTCCACACGGCCCACCACATGTGCTGTCCACTGCCTTCGACCTCCCACTTGCCCGTGCAGGGAGGGCTGACCAATAGCATCAGTGCTTTTCCAAACCCTGATTAGTGTGAGTTTGGATAAATAGCAGTGACCCAAGTGCTATATAAACCCCTGGAGTAGCATGTTTAATCACAGAAGATCTACTACTGGGTCTGGTCTTTTGCTGTAAGAGTCCTGTTTCTGCTTCGACACTTTAATACATCCTATTCACAGGGACTCATTCTCGTTGTGGATTTCCTTCTTTGAATTCATGAGACCACCCAGAAAGAAGAAGCCAGTGTGGCCTGCGGGGGCTGCTGCAACGCTGTAGGGCACAGCCCGCCGTTAAGAGCTGTGGCTCTTCTCAGTTGCAAAGGCCTGCAACCTTACACAGACCCCCTGCCTGCGGAGGCAGAGAAACACCCGTCTCTCCAGTAACAGAAGAGGGAGAGGGAGTTGCAGTTCACCGCAAAACGTCCGTTGCCTTGGTAAGCATTCTCACAGAGTCCTCCTGACAGGACGCAATGGCACCTCGTGCCCTTGATGTCCCCTCCTGGTCCACACTCCGCTGCACTGGACAGTGTTCAGGGGAGGAGAAACAGAACAGCTCCTGACGGGAGAGGACAGCAAGGACCTTTCACGGGCTTCCACCTATGGCTCCAGGTCCTCTGTCTCCTCCAGATGTCCACCTTGTCCAGGAGAGGGCATCTATCTCTGAAACCTGCTGGCATTTTCCTGCACTTCCCTGATCACCACACCCATGAGCTCTCCCTAGTCCCCCACTGGGCCTCTCCTGTGGTCTGCTGCCCACACTCCCTCATGCTCATGTGCTCACGGACACACAAGGAGAGTCCTGGCTTCAACCATTTCACCAGCATTTATAAGTAGCCTGTCCACTCCTGCAGCGTCATTCTGTCTCACCATTTGGCTGGGGTGGCCTTATTCAATGGCTATTTGGTATTCATGGTGTGTGTTTCGTGATGCTGCAGCCATCGCACCTTGGGGGGTGTGGCCCCATGAATTAACCTTTATTGCTGGGGCTTGGTAGGCTTGTGCTTTTCCCTTAGTTGGAGTCACAGCAACGTGCCTCAGTGACGTCTGAGTGTGGTGAACAGGAGCAGGAGTCACTAACGCAAAAGAGACACAGAGGAGTTGTCCCAGGGCCCGGGGCTGAACCTGGGAGCTTCTCTCTAGATGGAGTGTAACTGAGCCCGGGAGGCACCCCTCCACCTCCATTGGAAGTGCCTCTGCCTGCAAAGGGGCCCAGGACCCCTCTGGACAGTGTGGGTCACACGCCACAGAGCCACTGACCTAGAGGGTGCAGGTCCATCCCATGACATGGCCCCTTGTGTGGGCAGGAGACACGGTCAACACAAGACCCTCAAGGCTGCAGCATGACGTGACACACTCTTCACAGTAACCTTCACGAAACCCCAGTGAAAGGAGCACATCCTATAATGGCAGTCAGAAGAGTGAAACGGAAAACATGCAGCTGGCCATCACTACCAGCCAGGACCTCGCACTGCATGACCAGTGTGCTGTCCTCTGTGCGCCTGGCAGCTAGTTGCTTGCTCACCCCTGCAGCCCACAGATGTGTGACAAATGTGCTACCTTGCTGCAGGTGGCCCAGCACCAGTTCCACCAGTTGTGGGCGGCCACAGTGTGGGTGGTGCAGGGTGGATCGAGACGTGCTGTGCACCACTGTGCCTCTGCTGGCAGGTGACCCGCGAGCCCGGCTCCAAGGCAGGCGAGGAGTTCGTAACGCCAGTGAGAGTGGCGCCTGCCCGAGGGAGTCAGAGCTGCTGGGCACAGGTGGGCATGGTCAGCTTGGACCACAGAGGTGTGTTGCCAGCCAAGGACCAGAAGGAACCCCGCCCCAGCATCGCAGGACTCCCGCATTCCACACCTGCCCCGTTCCTCCAGCACATGTCCAGTGGGTGACAATGGCCCCAAGGAAAAGTCCCCAGGAGCTCAGGAAAAAACGTGTCATTCTGGAGTCAAGCGGGGCAGAGCAGTCTCACACTCCTGTGGACAGACTGTTGTTCAGAGGAGAAATTGGCCAGTAGAAGAGGAGCAGCTGGACATTGCCCTTGATGTCCCTTCTGGAGGACGTTGTCCTCAATCCAGGAGACGAGGAAGCAGCTTTTGGACGACTTGAAAGGACGGTCCTGGTGACCAGCTGGACCTGCAGGGTCAGGACATTTGGAGCACTCTGGCAGGCCTACTTTCCCCCACACAGAGTACCGGGAAATGGGCACTTCACCTCTAGGAACCAGATGGTGACTCTGCCAAGCCAGGCCCTCGACGCCATCTGAATGGGGAGGGTCATCATTTGCTTTGATTGCTCTGGACATTTTGTAGAGGTTGCTAATTACTTAATATGTCCATCCACATTGCAGGCCATGCTGCAGGCCACGCTGTAGGCCACACTGCAGGCCTAGCACAGCTCAGAGACACCAGTAGCCTCCTTGTGCAGCCACATTCTGGTCAAAAAGAGAGGCTGAGACCAAAGAAAAAGGCAGACAGGTTTGGGACTGTAGAGGCAATTGCTGGGAATGACCAAGGAGAGCATGGTCTTGCAGCAAGACCAGGGACCCCGGGACTTGGTCAGGAGGGATGTGCATGTTAGCCAGAAGAGAAGTGACTTCAAGCTAAGTGCACCTGGTTTATCTCAAGTGGATGCCAGCATCCAGGGGGTTCTTGGCCTTAGGGTCCAGCCATAAGGCTCCAGACCACTCTGATGGTTTTGTCTGTTATTTGCAGGAAATGGCTGGCCCTCAGGGTCTTCGTATCAAACCAGTATGGCTGTGGCCTGGTGCAGCTGGAGCCCTGCCCTGGGACAAACCCCACCCCAAGGCTTCCACCTAAAGTGGAGTCTGAGGAGCATGCGGGACAACAGCAACTCCTCACAGCCCTTCTTATTTTTAATCTATATATTTTTAGTTGTCGATGGACCTTTGTTTTATTTATTTATTTATTTTTGTGTGGTGCTAAGGATCAAACCCAGTGCCTCCCACATGCTGGGCAAGTTCTTTTCCACTGAGCTAGAGCCCCACCCCTTCATAGCCCTTCTTGCTGGGTAGATGGGTGAACCCGAAGTTTTTAGATGAAACTGAATTTCCTGTGTCTGCAGGTGAAACCCGAGTTTCTCTCCTTCTGCTGGCAGGTGGGACCTGCATAAGGTGGCAGCCCTCCAGTGCTGCAGCCCTGCGGCTCTCAGTGGGGGGCTGTACCCACAGTGTGCAGCAGACCCCAGCAGGTCACTGTTCATGTCGTCTTTCTGGGTTCTTGTCTCATGAATTCAAAGAGTGAAACCCACAGGCAAGGATGAGTAGGTGAAAGAGTAGGACTTACTGAAGAGTAGAAGCCGGAACAGGACTCCTGCGGCACAAGAGGGGACACAAGAGCACCCACTATGGGACCCCATGTGCTAGTCTAGTGGCTCATATAGCACCTGGGTCACTGCTATTGGCCCAAACTTGTGCTAATTAGGGTTTGAAAGCTGACGCTATTGGTAAGCTCTGAGACCCGACTTCCTTTCAGCTCTGCCCACTTCCCTTTTCTTGCCACATGTCAGGAAGCAGGAGGCTGAGGTCATGGGATGGGGCTTCAGTGCTGCGTGGAGCGGGCTTCTGCAGCAGGGCAGCAGGCGTCGGTACCGTGCCCAGGCCTGGCTGTGGCAGGGTGACAGGTTGGTCCCTTGGCTCACAGCACCTCAGGACCTCCAGCCTGCATGGTGGGCTCCCTGTGGCTGGAGGTCATGCTTGCTGCTCATGCCCCAACCATTCCACCGCTGCTTCTCGGCAGGGGCCAGTGGGGCAGTTGAGTGCCTTGCATCACTAGCTTCTGGTGCTACAGAGTACTACTGACTGGGCTGCTTTCCACTCTCACCCAGAGGCTATGGCCGAGATCCAGTTGTGTCAGGCTGTCCCTGCCAAGGCCTCTCCTTGGCTTACTGATGCCTCTTCTCAGTAAGAAGATGATTCTTACTGATGCCTGGGTCCTCACATGGTCGCCCTGCATGCATTTGGGCCCCAGCCCCTCTTACAAAGTGCTAGTCACAATGGATCAGAGCTGTTCCAGTGCCTTCTGGTTGCTGAACACCACATAACCTGGGGACTTCTAAACCACAGAAATGATCCATGCCCGGGTGCTGGCAGAGTCTGTCTGGTTGTGTTTGCTTCCTGCTACCCAGGGTCTCCTTCTCCCCTTGTCCTTGGGGGTTGCAAATAAGCTTCCCAGACCTCACCTGGGAGGGTACAAATACCACTCTGAAGCACGGAGCCCTCAGGAACCACCCCTTCCCAAGGACCTTGTCATCTGGGGATTAGCACATGACTCTGGGGGCATGGGCAGACAGGCCACAGCTGGCCCACCCTCCTGTGCCCACCCTGGCAAACTCACATTACCTTAATCTCCTTTCTTGAGACCTGTCTGCAGAAAGCCACATCCTGAGGTTGGGGCTGGGACTTCGGCATGTGTTTGAGGGACATGATTCAGCCTGTCACTCTAGTTACAATAAAGAATGCAGCCCCCGGTCTCCTGCCCACTCCGAACCCCACAGACTGCAGGTTCCCCCCACAAGAAGTGCAGATGCAGGGAGGTGAGTGCTTTGCCCAGGAGACAAAAAATTCTACAAGCAGAATTTAAGCTTAGCTTTACCTGCATTAAAATTCCTCTCTGCAGAAAGACTTCCTCAGCCAGGCAGAAGCCTGTGGCTGCACAAGTGGACTGACACCTGATTGCCTCCTCGGGGCTCAGGCTCCCTCCCCTGGTCCCACCTGCTAGGGGTTTAGACTCCCTCCCCTGGCACCTACCTGCTAGGGGCTCAGGCTCCTTCCCGTGGCCCCACCTGCAAGGGCTCAGGCTCCCTCCCCAGTCCCAGATGAAAGGGGCTCAGGCCCCCTCCCCTGGCCTCACCTGCATGGGTCTGAGGCTCCCTCCCTGGGTTCTGCCTATTACCCAGGCAAGGAGGCAGTGGTGGACTGCATGGTTAACCATCAGCCTATTTCTTTGCCCAGCTTTGTGACATGGCAATTTCTTCAACTCCCAAGTTGTCCCTGTTCCTGTTAATAATACTCTTTGGGTATGTGTGACAATGACCAGAGATAAAGCACAGAGAGTGCCTGGCCTGAGATCCTGCTCTCTGAGCTGCTGGGGTTTCCCTCACTGGGTCTCTGCTCTCCACCCCATGTCTGCGGCCCCTTGCTAGGCTCTCTCCACCTTTGTGCAATCTCTCCTTCATCTCTCACTACCACGTTCTAGTGACCCCGCCCCCTCCTGCCTTGTCTCACCTCCAGGTGAATTGGACTCCAGGGAATCCCAGAGTATGAGCAAACCCTGTCCACCTTGTTCTCACCTCTGCAGACATGTTAACTCATAGACCATCCCAACACCTGTCCTTTCTAACCGATGCATGGTGGCACCCAAGATAAATGCAGGGGTAGATGGGACAACACAGTCATGCTGGGGGACCAGCTGCAATGGCCAAGAGAAACTGTTAGCTGAGAACCATTTGTGGCTCTTGGACTTTGTGCATAGCTATAGGTGTGATTTTACACAGGTTTATTGACTGTTAAACTCTATGACACCCTTCTAGCAGAGGGAGAGAAGAAGAGGGATAGAACAAGCTTTCTAAGCACCTTAAGTGCAAGGTTGAGCTCTATGCATACATTCAAGATCATAACCTAAATTGTTTTGCCACAGAAAAATTCATACACCTCTCTCTACTTGACAGAATCCAATTGAAGCATGGTTCATTAAAACAATTTTTAAAATCACATTTCCAATTAGCTAACAAGAGATCTCTTGAGTCAATGGTGTGCCTACACAATTATGCCTTGGTAAAGTCTCAACAGAATAAATTAATCAAGATTAACTATTTTAGCTGTGAGCGTACGCTTCAGGACTGCTGCCAAAGTCGAGGGAGAAAAGGAGGGAGCACAGACCTGGGTACAGAGTAGGACCTAGAGACTAAAGAGGGGCACAGAGCTTGGTGCAGAGTGAGACCTAGAAACTAAGGAGGGGCACAGTCCTGGGTGTATATTGAGACCTAGAGACTAAGGAGGGGCACAGACCTGGGAGCAGTGTGGGACCCAGAGACTAATGAGGGGCACAGACCTGGGTGAAGAGTGAGACCTAGAGACTAAGGAGGGGCACAGACTTGGATGCAGAGTAAGATCTAAAGACTAAGGAGGGGCCACAGACCTGGGTATAGAGTGAGACCTAGAGACTAAGGAGGGGCACAGACCTGGGTGCAGAGTGAGATCTAGAGACTAAGGAGGGGCCACAGAGCTGGGTGCAGTGTGGGACCTAGAGACTAAGGAGGGCCACAGACCTGGTTGTAGAGTGAGACCTAGAGACTAAGGAGGGGCCACAGACCTGGTTGTAGGGTGAGACCTAGAGACTAAGGAGGGGCACAGACCTGGGTGCAGAGTGAGACCTAGATACTAAGGAGGGGCCACAGACCTGGGTATAGAGTGAGACCTAGAGACTAAGGAGGGGCTCAGACGTGGTTGCAGTGTGAGACCTAGAGACTAAGGAGAGGCCATAGAGCTGGGTGTAGAGTGGGACCTAGAGACTAAGGAGGGGCCACAGACCTGGGTGCAGAGTGAGATCTAGAGACTAAGGAGGGGCCACAGACCTGGGTGCAGTGTGGGACCTAGAGACTAAGGAGGGCCACAGACCTGGTTGTAGAGTGAGACCTAGAGACTAAGGAGGGGCCACAGACCTGGTTGTAGGGTGAGACCTAGAGACTAAGGAGCGGCACAGACCTGGGTGTAGAGTGGGACCTAGAGACTAAGGAGGGGCCACAGACCTGGGTATAGAGTGAGACCTAGAGACTAAGGAGCGGCACAGACGTGGTTGCAGTGTGAGACCTAGAGACTAAGGAGAGGCCATAGAGCTGGGTGCAGAGTTAGACCTAGAGACTAAGGAGGGGTACATACCTGGGTGTAGAGTGGGACCTAGAGACTAAGGAGGAGCACAGACATGTGTGAGAGTGAGACCCAGAGACTAAAGAGGGGCACAGACGTGGGTGCACTGTGAGACCTAGAGACTAAGGAAGGGCACAGACCTGGGTGTAGAGTGGGATCTAGAGGCCAAGAAGTGGCACAAGCCTGGGTGTAGAGTGGGACCTAGAGACTAGGAGGGGCACAGACCTGGGTGTAGAGTAAGACCTAGAGACTAAGAAGGGGCACAGACCTAGGTGGAGAGTGAGACCTAGAGACTAAGAAGGGGCACAGACCTAGGTGGAGAGTGAGACCTAGAGACTAAGAAGGGGCACAGACCTAGGTGGAGAGTGAGACCTAGAGACTAAGAAGGGGCACAGACCTAGGTGGAGAGTGAGACCTAGAGACTAAGAAGGGGCACAGACCTAGGTGGAGAGTGAGACCTAGAGACTAAGAAGGGGCACAGACCTGGCGTGGAAATCATTATGTTTGGGAGGCCATATAAAGCAGTGAGGGAGTTGGAGGCTGAAGTAAGAGGTACACATTAGCCATGTCTGGGACAGCTACAGGAACCCTCACTTGCCAGCTGCATGACAGTTCTGTGTGCCCTGTAGACAGCGGGTAGAAAGGCTCAGGCCTCTCATTCCAGATGGCCTTAAGGCTCAGCAAGCAGGCTTGCTAGGCTGCTGGTCTTTGGGGTGACAGGGAGAGTCCTGGGGAGCCCACAGTGCGAAACTATCCTGGTTGAGGCATTCTCAGTGCTAAACCTTGCCCTTTGCCTCTCACCCTACACTTCCTCCAGAAGCTTGTACAACACCTGGGCCTCTTTGGCCCAGAATCTGCAGATTGGCTCAGGGTGCTGAGGAGGGGTTATGGGGGGAGCTTCCCAGGAGGCCAGGGAGAGGAGCTGGCCTGCAGCTGCCTGCCTTGCAAACCTCACCTCCTGTCATTGCTTGTCTTTCCTGAGGAGTTTCCTGCAGGCTCTGAGTTATAGACACTGCCAACAAGGCACTGTGGCCTCTCTGTCTTCTCAGGGCACAGTGGGGGCCGCAGGCTATGAGAGCCCCCTCAGGCTGAGCTCGCAGGCAGGTCCAGGGCCCACTTTCCTGTGGTTCAGTCACCTACCTCCTTCTTAACAGCCAGGTTCTGGGTCCTGCTTTAAAATCACTTTCTGTCTAGGACACCCAGATAGTGAGTTAATGAAGCATCATTGTTCCGCTCTCCAGGGCTCTGCCTGCCATTTGCTTGAAACCTATTTTGCAGGAGGAATGAGGAAGGAGGGAGGCTGGTTCGTTTTCCCCATTGAACACCTAATTGGCACCCTGGACCTTATTGAAGACAATCATTGCCTCGTCCCTCCGCGGTGAGCCAGGGGTACATTCTCCAGTGCCACTCTGTGCTGTTCCCTGGGTTGTCTACTCTTGCCCCAACACCACCTCCCAGCTCTGCAGGAAGTCAAGGCCTCCTACAGGTGAGCCCTGCAATGGGCTTCTTTAGATGCCTGGCCACTGGGTTTCCCCTTGAAACTCAGAATTGGCACATACCCACCGAGATCTGCTGGGATTCTACCTGGATCTTGTTGAATCTTCCAAACAAGTTCAGTACTATTACCAAAGCGTTTTCCAGCTCCAAGGTTTTCTCTATTACTCTGTCTTTCTCTGATAGTTTTGGCCCCTGGTGGTTGTAGGTTCCTTGTTTACGTAGGTCAGCTGTGGTTCTTCTGGCTAGCACTTCAGCTTGGAACATCTAGGTTTAGTCCTCCTTGATTTCATGTATTATTCTATTCAGTACCTATCTTTAAAGTTTATTTTTATTGCTGCTGTGAGAATATAATTACTTTGTAGTTTCTATATCCTGTATCTGACAAATTTTTTGTAATAATCTATAGATTTAAATAATCTGCAGATGCAATTATTATTTGCAAAAAGAAAAAACAGTTGCAGTGGCTGGCTGCATGGCCTCATGCCTATTTTCATACTTACTGTAGTAAAATGTCAGGTGTGAGTGGCAGCAGCAGATGTCCAGCCCTGATGTGTGGGGAGCACTGAGCCTCTGTCTTCTGTGGGCTCTGGGAAGGGAACCTTGTCAGACTCAGAGACTTGCCCCCATTTGTTGGTTTTGGAAGGCATGTAGACTTCCACGGAGTCTCTTCTGTGCCTCTTTAAATTTCCATCCTTGTTCTGCTAGAGTTGTGTTGAGTGATTCCCAAAGTCCACGCTGCCTTGCATCCTGGGAACAAGCCTGCTCAGCCCTGACGCCTTTCAGTCTACTTGTATTTTATTCAGCTCTACCTCTTTCTGTTCTTTGGAGTTTTTGTTCTCTGCTCTCTCTTAAGTATTTGGTACAATTTGGCAACAAAGGCATTTGGGATCATAGTTTTCTCTGAGGGAAGGATATTTAAAGTGTTTTGAGGGCTGGGGTTGTGGCTCAGTGGTAGAGCACTTGCCTAGCATGTGTGAGCTACTGGGTTCAATTCTCAGCACCACATATGAATAAATAAAATAAATGTCCATTGACAACTAGAAAAAAATTTTAAAAATAAAACTTGAGATAGAGATTATCTTCTGTATCTGTGGGTTCCACATCAGCAGATTCAGTCAGCCACTGTTCAAAAATATCTTTTAAATACAATAGTAGAAAATAAAAATTCGTAACAACCATTCACACAGCACTTGGATTGCATTAGTGTTACAAGTAATCTAATGGAGGGCTGGGGTTGTGGCTCAGTGGTAGAGTGCTCGCCTAGCATGCACGAGGCACTGGGTTCGATCCTCAGCACCACATAAATGTAAAATAAAGATATTCTGTCCACCTAAAACTTAAGAATAAATATTAAAAAAAAAAAAGATAAAAGATTATTTTGGGGCTGGGGATGTGGCTCAAGCGGTAGTGCAATCGCCTGGCGTGCGTGCGGCCCGGGTTCGATCCTCAGCACCACATACAAACAAAGATGTTGTGTCCGCCGATAACTAAAAAATAAAAAAAAAAAAAAAAAAAACAAGTAATCTAATGGTGATTTACAATATAAGGCAGTGGGGAACGATATTGGCCAAATTATATTGCAGCATGGTCCAATGGGCATGGATCCCGCCATTATGCATGATTATAATGCACCAATAAAAATATGGAAAGAACAATAAATGAGCACATGGGAGGACTGCATGGGTTACCTGCAACGACACGGTTTTGCATGCACAACCAAGCGCCTGTGGACATAGCTTCTGCAAAGGGGCCTGAAGGCAATTCCGAGGCCACCCAGGGACACAGTATCATTTACAGTTAAATCGACTCTTCTCAAGAGTACAAATGTTTCTTCTGATGATGAGTTTTAGCGATGGGTACTGTTGTGGGTCAGAACCCAGAACCCTGCTATCCCCCAGAAATCCCTCCCCAGCTGGTGGCTGCCTCCTCTGCCACAGGCCCTGGCCACAGCTGCCCAGTTCCTGTCCTACAGATGTCCTTTCTACACTGCTCAGTGGACTTACCCTGAGTGGGCTTTGAGCCTGGCCTCCGTGGCGTGGCATGCTCAGGAGCGCCCCCTGTGGCAGGCAATGGTAGTGTGCGGTTGCCTATGCTGAGTGATGGTCAGGTGAGTGTGTGTGTACACCTGTGCACAAGGGTGGGTGAAGTGTGCAGTAGGGCAGCATGTGTGCCCGGGTGCGTGAGGCACGCACTGTGCATTCAGCTGTCGACACGAGGTTGGTCTGCGTTACACTAAGGCTTCTCCCAGTCTGTGGACTTTCATTTCATGTTCTTAACTATGACTTTTAAAGGGTAGAAATGTTAAATGTCTACGAAGTCCAATCTACCAATTTTTCTTTGGTGAGACCTGCTTTTAGTGACTTTTCTAAGAATACTTTGCCTAACCCAAGGCCATAATATGCTTTCTACATTTTCTTCTATAAATTTGTAGGTTTGTCTCTTCCAATCGGGTCTGAGTTAATTTCTCCCTGGCTGGTCTTAGCCTCCCCTCTGGGAGTGTGGATGTTTCAGGCGAACGTGGACAGACAGCTCTCTCTTGTCTGATCCTCCTATGGGAATGACCTCACTAACGGGCCCTCGTGGGTCTGCTCCATTGTCGCTAGATTCCTCTGCCTATCCTCAGATCATTTGGCCTCTCCCTGAGTCATGTCATGTTTAATGACGTTCCTGGAGTAGCTGTGAGCATTCTGCAGAGAGCTGGGTGTTCCAAGTGATGTCACTTTCCTCAGGGGTTCCATTCACTCTGGCAGGGACACCATCAGTCCCAGGTTGATTTACTCCAACTCAGGTTGGAATTATGCAACTTCGGGCTTCAGTCTGTGAGGACTGACAGCTGCTGTTCAGCCGCAGTCAGACCCAAGGGGATGGTGATGGCTTCTCCCTGGCCAGTGCCTCTGCCTCCTCTGCCAGGAGTGTGAATGTCTCAGGCACACGTGATGGGACACCTCGCTCTCATCTGATTCCCACTGTGGGACATGGCCGACTGCTCAGGGCTGCTCTCCTGTGCCTTCAGGGACCTGTGCTTGCTGCTCTAGCTCTGTGCCTGCGCTTCAGGGCAGTGCCGCTCTGAACATCCCTTGCCGTCCTCCCCCTCTCCAAGAAGGCCCAGCCTCCAGGTCTGAGGATGGCATTCTGGGTCACTCTTGTTGATTTACCTGAGTTCCTGTCATCATCTGAAAGTTAGCTATGGGCAGACTTTGAGGACTCACCTGGGGGGCCTCCCTCTTCCACACCTTCACTTCAGACGGGCTGAAGACCAAGGCAGCCACTTTCTGGCTTTGGGGACAGGTCTCCAGTCTGTGTCCAGGCAGGTGAGCCTCTCTCCTCAATGCTCAGCTTAGACCCCAGGGAAACAGCTGGGGTACACTGTTTCCAGCACAGTGATGATGACAAGTTACTTGCAGGCATCTCCATTTTCTCCTCTCCAAAACAGGGTCCTGTGATGCCTGCCCTGCCTGCCCTATGGGACTGTTGTAGAGTTCCAGCAGTGATGTTGCTTGAAGGCTGTGTGGGAATGTGGGCACCATGCCAGGATTGTCTATTAGTGCACAGAGCAGACCATTCCTGAGCCTTCTGACTTACAAGGACAGCAGTAGTCAGATTTCCAGAGGCACAGGCACCTGGGCACATGTGTGCACACACAGGATATTCTGGCTGGAAAAGGAAAGAATTATCAGCCACTGCCTTAAGTCTTTCACTCAAATGCTCTGCCCAGGAGTCCCCTTGCCAGCAGCCTGTCTGTCATTGCTGAGGCAGAGCTGGATGATCTGTCAGCTGGTGGGCACTGACAGGCTCGAGGTAGAGAAACTCAGCTGTTCTCACATGCTCGCTCCTCCCAGGGGGGCTGCGGCTGTCAGTGGAGCAATGAGCAGGAGGAAGGGAGAATGGAGAGGACAGCAGCCACCTGCTAGGGAAAGGGACAACCACAGGGCCATATTTCCATTCCCTAGAGCCAGACAGGCACCAAGAATTAGCCAAGCTGTCCAAATCAGTGACTGATGGGGAATAAAAAGCAGGACCACTGGAAGAGCCCATCTGTTTCATGAACCTGCAGCCTGAGCACCCGGCCGGAGCAGGCAGGTCAGCGCAGGGATCCTCCACAGAGAGGCGCCTGCCTTGCCCACCCAGTCCCCTCTCTTATCAGGAGACCTGGTCCCTGGGGGAAACTGCATGTCCATGGCAACATCCCCAGGTGGTGGTAGCCAGTGGCCCTCCCTCCTTACCACTGCCTGCTCCACTTCAGGGCCCAGCATTCACCAAGCCAGGGGAGTGGACTCACTCACTAACGGGCCCTCATGGGTCTGCTCCATTGTCACTGGCTTCCTCTGCCAGGTGTGGAGGGATGCTGGGTCTAGAAGGCAAGCAGAAGTCCACCACAGAGACCAGCTCAGGCCCAAGGCCTGCCCTATCTCCTCCTTACTGTAGGGACCTCTTCCTGGCAGCGCCCAGAACCTCCAGCTGGCCTCCAGGTGCAGGGGGCTTCCCTGGATTTTAACAGATTTTGGGTTTGACCTTTGGTTCCTCACAGGGAAGAATATTCAGGCTTGTGTCTGGCTCTTAGGGAGGTCTGCGCCGCAAAGCATCTGAGTACACACAAACTGTCCCACAGGTCGGCCTTCTCAGCATGTGTGGAGGGCATCAGTGCCACCCTGCTGCCCTGGAGTAGCCCAGTGCTGTCTGTAGGGCACTACTGCAGGCCAGGCTCCCAGGCTGGGAAGGTTGTAGGCTGAGGCAGAACTCTCCACTCTTGAAAGGCCATGTGGCCAGCAGGACCTGAGGGCACCAACTCCACTGTTCCTTGTGGAGAAGGCACTAAAGACCCCTGTGTGCATGCACAACCCACGTGTGCCTCATGTGTCACGTTACCCCCACACAGCCCACACATATGTCATGTGCTCACATGTAACCCACACACATGGCCCACACATGTACCATGTGCTCACATGTTACCCACACACATGGCCTGTGCGTGTGTCATGTGCTCACACATAACCCACACTTGGCCCACAGTGTGTTGTGCTCACATGTTACTCACACACACGGCCCACAGTGTGTCATGTGCTCACATGAAACCCACACTTGGCCCACACATGTGTCATGTGCTCATATGTTACCCACACATGGCCCACAGAATGTCATGTGTTCACACATAACCCACACATGGTCCACAATATGTCATGTGTTCACACCTAACCCACACATGGCCCACAATATGTCATGTGCTCACACCTAACCCACACATGGCCCACAGTGTGTCATGTGCTCACACATTATCCACACATGGCCCACAGTGTGCCATGTGCTCACATGTAACCCACACTTGGCCCACAGTGTGTCATGTGCTCACACATTACCCACACAAGGCCCACACATGTGTCATATGCTCACATGTTACCCACACACGGCCCACAGTATGTCATGTGCTCACACTTAACCCACATACGGCCCACAGTGTGTCATGTACTCACATGTAACCCACACAAGGCCCACACATGTGTCATATGCTCACACGTTACCCACACATGGCCCACAGTATTTCATGTGCTCACACTTAACCCACACATGGCCCACAGTGTGTCATGTGCTCACACATAACCCACACACAGCCCACAGTGTGTCATGTGCTCACACCTAACCCACACACGGCCCACAGTGTGTCCTGTGTTTACGCGTTACCCACACACAGCCCACAGTATGTCATGTGCTCATACCTAACCCACACACGGCCCACAGTATGTCATGTGCTCACACCTAACCCACACACGGCTCACAGTGTGTCATGTGTCACACCTAACCCACACATGGCCCATAGTATGTCATGTGCTCACACATAACCCACACACAGCCCACACATGTGTTATGTGCTCACACATTACCCACACATGGCCCATAGTGTGTCATGTGCTCACACATTACCCACACATGGCCCACAGTGTATCATGTGCTCACATATAACCCACACTTGGCCCTCACATGTGTCATGTGCTCACGCATAACCCACACACGGCCCACACATGTGTCATATGCTCACACCTAACCCACACACGGCCCACAGTATGTCATGTGCTCACACGTTACCCACACAAGGCCCACACATGTGTCATATGCTCACACATTATCCACACACAGCCCACAGTGTGTCATGTGCTCACATGTTACCCACTCACATGCACAACACAATTCCCGGCATATCTAAATAGACACATGCACACACAACACATATATCTCACAAACACACACACACACAGAGGCAGACCCCAGCCTGACTGGATGCAGCCATTGAGCATGCCCACTGGGCTTTCCCCACTGACAGGCTCCCCAGGCATCCAGCTGCTCTGCGAGGTGGTCCGTCATGGCTGTGAAGACTCGTGGGCTGTGGAGCCCTGACCACCTGCTTATCGGCACCTCTTGGCTCCCTCACGGATGGAGCTCGCATACTGCTGGCAGTGCCGTGGCGAGGACCACCCTCATGGCACCTGTAGGCCGTGGTGGGTGCAGGTCCACCTTCCGCCTGACCTCTTGGTTTTGTGGCTCCCACTTCCTGGAGGGCCTTCTGGCTGTCGTCTATTCCCACTGTGGACTCAGGTGGGCCTGGGTCACTGGGCTGGCCGTGAGACAGACAGGCAGCACTCACCCTGAGCAGGGCTGTGACAGCATGCTGTGTCCCCCCACATTCACTCCAGCTCAGATCCTATGTCCACAGCCTCCAGGGTCTGAGTTCCCAGAAGAAATGTCCACAGGTGTCCTGTGATAGATGGAGTATTGTGCCTCCTGGGGCCTGCAGTCTCCGATCCAAAGGGATGACTGCAGGCTGCTCAGGGTGTGCTGTAGGGTTACCGTGGCATTTGCTAGAGTGACAGGCCATGGGTATACCCATGAGGGCAGGGCAAAGATACAGGACCACGTGTAACACCGCTGCGTGTGAACACACAGAGATGACACATCCTGGATCCAGGGAGGTGGACATGCCCAGAAGGAGTCTCAGGGCAGACCGAGCCCCACCCAATGCGGCAGGAATCCAAAGGCTGCGCAGAGCCCAGCCCCCATTCACCGGCCTTCATGGACTGCAGTCTGCACTAAGGCCCACCAGCTCTGTGGCGGGCTTCCAGCCCAAGCCTGGGGCCAGCACGGACTGCTCCTGGGCCCAATGGAGAAAGCATGGCTCCACGCTTGCCCCATGTGGGCTGGTCAGGGCTGGGCAGGGAGGACAGACTGCCCTGACTCTACCTGCCACAGTCCAAGAACAAGATC
This sequence comes from Marmota flaviventris, assembly GCF_047511675.1. Lineage (NCBI taxonomy): Eukaryota > Metazoa > Chordata > Mammalia > Rodentia > Sciuridae > Marmota > Marmota flaviventris. The sequence continues at coordinate 10,208,447 of NC_092509.1, read as the reverse complement.
TCGCCTCAGCCTCTCTGAAGGAGGCTGCTCCAGAGTGCTGGGGATAGTAAGGCAGAGTTGAGGTGAGGCCACACCACGGCCTGGGCTCTGCCCTGTGCTCTGGGCTGCACGGGAAGCACATGGGGGGTTGGAAGGACATGGGGATCTCACAGGATGGAGGCCGTCTCAGCCCCACAGGGTACAGAGTTCAAGAGCGGGGAGAGTGCACCTGTGGTTAAGCTGCCAGATCAGAGCCCGTGTGTCCTGGCCAGAAAGCAGTCCTGCACCAGGTGGCCTTTAGCCCCCGCCCCTGCCTTCCAGAATGGCCCTGCGGTCTGCGGCTGCTCAGGCATCATCTGGGATGCGAGCTCCTCTCCCCCACCCCCACGGGACTGCCTCAGCTTTGCAGCAGAAAGGAGGCTGCCAGCTCACCCTCCCTACAGTGCACACTTGGGTCTTCTCAATGTCGATTCTGAATGCTGCTGGTATTTAGGAAACGCAAGCCTCCCCACAGGTCTTCCACCACCGCAGCTTGCGTGAACCTTCTCCACGAGCCAGATGTCCACACACAGCAGGACCGCTCCCCTCCAGCTCCTCCAGGTCATGGGCTGTGGCTGCCACTGCACCTCACCCTCAGGACCAGGGCAGGGCAGCACAGCTCTGGGCGCCTCATTCCTGCCCACCATCCTGCCTTCAGCTGTGGCCTCCTGAGCAGCGGATGTGAAGTGATGGCCATGTCTGAGTCCAGCACGAGGGGCGGTGAGCTGTGGAACACCCTCACTCCCAGGGCCATGGACCTGCAGGCCTGTATCCCCCAGGACATGGTCTCATGTGATCTGCTCCCAACCTGCAGAAGAGGACAGTACCCTGGGCATCTTGAGCCACAGGACAGAAGAAACTGGCATCTCTGTGGTCCAGAGAGCAGGGCTGGCCACCCTCCAGCCAGAGTGAGAGAAGCCGAGGTGCTCTATCTAACTCAGCTCCCTGTCCTTGGGCAACTTGGTGAGGTGCAGTCCGTCCTGCTCTCACCCCTCCTCTAAACCTCTAAACCCCTCCTCTAAACCTCGTTCTAACCTGCTAACAGGCAGGTCACTTAACCTGTCGGGCCGATTCCTCTGTGGTCAGTAGCAGTGGCAGGCTACCTTGAAGGGCTGGGGACATTACAACGGGCACATAGCACCGAGCACAGGTCCAGACCACAGTGTGCGGCCCAGGGCCATCACAAGGAGGGACCTCTCATGTGATAAGTGGGTCGTCCCCCTGTCTGGCTCAGCCTGCCTGTTCCTGCAGACATGTCTGTGGCTGCCCCTTCAGCACTCTTTGCTCCTCTGAACAACGTCTTTGGCTCCTGCTGGACTGCACCCTGGTCATTCTGTGGGTTCTCTACCCCATGGCTGTCCAGAGAAGGGCCTGTCCTAGGCGTCACGCTCAGCCCGATGTCTCTCTGGACTGTGACAGGAGTGCCTATCCCCAGGGGAACCTCCTCCTCCTTGTCCTCCTTCCTGATGAACTGGATAGCACTGGCCACCCCCGGGGCAGTGACTCTGGCTCTGCAGAGGCTCCCAGCAGCTTCCTGCTAGGTGAGCGTCATGGTCATCATTCTCCCCGGGGAGTTAGTCACCAGCCACTGGCATGGTTTTCTCAGGGAGATAAAGCGAGTTCCAACAACCACCTTGAAGTGAACTTTGGAGAGACCTTCCGCAACCTGTGCACAGAGACTAGGAGTGAGCAGATAGCATCTGGGTGTGCAAGGGTGTCACTCTGTCCCCATGCAGGTGCCATTGGCATTCAACCCACAGCATAACTGCAGCCAAAACCAGAAGATGAGATGTGAAAGCCGAGGATATTTACATCCTCCATCAGATCAACCTGATCTAGGTCAATTATTTTTCTGGCAGAGTTAATTGGAACGTGTCTAAAATGAGTGAGCCAGGAAGGGCCCTTTGCATCACTTATACTGTCCGCAGGCCGGAGCCGTGTCCTTGATCTCACACTGCCAGCACCTCACAGACAGCAGGGATTGCATGCAGCCCCCAAAGACAGAAGCCCAGCTGTGTTCCTATTAATGTCCTTCAAACCTTAAGTTGAAAAGAAAGCTAGCCACAGATGTGTCAGAGGAGTTGCAGAAGCAGAGGGGTGTGGAGGGAGGCGGGGCTGGGACAGAGCAAGAGCTGCTCCCTGAAGACCTGGGCCCCTCACTCACCCCAGGCTGGTGACAACACACCTAGATCCCCAGAAGCCCAGGGATCCACACTCTGTGTTCTCCAGCCCACTTCTGGTTTGTTGCTTGACCTGGGGACATATCACCCAGCACTTCAGGCCAGGGGCACGCCACCTCTCCTGTCCTCGGTTCTGCCGCCTGTGACATGGAGTGTGCAGCCCTGTTGATCTGACCTTGGGACACAGCAGACAAATGAACAAGGGAGGTTGCTTTTGCTCGGCTCCTGGCTGCTGAACCCCGCTGCAAGCCTGCCAGTCCCTGCGAAGAAGCAGCAGTGATGTGGAGGAGCAGCTGAGAGGCTCTGGCTGGGTCAGAGTACAGGCAGCAAGCTCAGCCCGTGGCTGGCGAAGCCCACTGTGCAGGCCTGACGGTCCTGAGGCACTGGGAGCATCCAGAATGGCCATCCCAGCTTACAGGTAAGCCTGCTGAGGCTGGGGGGGCTGAGGGACAGCGGACTTGCCCAGTGTGGCAGCTGGCTCAGATGGAGTTTACCAGAGGGTCAGAGTCACACCAGCCACTAGGCTTGGCAAGACCTGCTTTCTCCAGCCACTCACACTGTCCTTGCCACAGTGCCCGTCTTGATCTTCACCCAGGCCGCGGTCCCGGTCTTGGCCATAAGGCCTCTGCATGGCTGTTCCCTACCCTCCTTCCTCCAGTTCACGCCACCCACCCTTCTCAGCCTTCTGAGGAAGCCTTCTGCCTCCCAGGCCAGGGTGCAACTCCTTCTCATGGCTGTGGCTCCAGATCTGCTGTGGTGATCTTGTCATCATCCACTTGTCCCCTGGACTGGAAGCTGTAAGTGGGAAGGGTAGCCTCTGGCTGCCACCGAGTCCCCAGGAGCTGGCACCATGCCTGGCCTGCACACAGAAGCAGGGTATGAGGCTCCCAGTGTGTGCATGTCCTCCTGGATGTGGCACTGCCGTCCTCTGTGACATGAGGGAAGTGGCCCTGTCTTGGTGGGAGCTGGGATCGCATCCTGGAAAACTTCATGTGCCTTTCTTCCCAGTTCAGGTTTTCTTAATTCCCTCTGAAATCTGGAGAAGTATTCATATTTCATTAAACTGATTCAGATTGAATCTAAATGAGGGTTGAGTGTAATTTTCAGAATGTTATTGAGCTGTAACTCCTGTCTAAATTTAAAAAAACAATTAAAAAATTAAATAAACAAGGCAACCGTGAGCCTTCACTGCTGGCTCGAGCCCCTGCGCTTGCTGCAGACGGTTGGATTTGCCACAGGACAGCTTTGTGCGCTTCCTGGACTGGTGCTGACTCTGGCCTTGGCAGACATGGTCCAGACGCTGATGACCCACGAGTCTTTGCAGCAACAGGGGAGTCATCTGGAAGCCCCAGAACAGCTTCCCAGGCTGCAGGGAGGGAGGGGGCCATGGCCAGGGGTCTGCTGGTGTGTTTGGTGACACTCTGTGCTGACAGGGTTCACTGCACCCAGCAGCCACTCTTGGGATGATAGTGAACCTCCCTGCTGGGTGCATAGTCTCCTGTTGAAAAGCAATCAAAATAACTCAGGGTAACAAGTGGATGAGAATTTTATCTTTTCCTTCAAATTGCACAGGGCCAGAGATTAATTACCAGGCAAACAAGTTATAAAGAGGAATCCTGCTTCCCCCAACCCCCAGCTCTGTGACTTTGTTCTCCTGAAATCCAGTTTCCATGAAGCACTGCAGGGCGGGGCATCACTACAGCATAAGAATTTCTTAGCAGGCATGCTAAAGTGGATACCGTGACTCCAGGTAAGGAGATGGCTCTGCTTGAAGGCACAGGGCCTGCCCAGGATGATGTTTCGGACAGATGCAGCTGTTTCCAGACACTGTGGATGACCCACATGCAGATGACTCAGACCAACCCTGGGGATTGGACCCCAGAAGGTGGATACAAACTTTATTTATAGGATAATCTGTGTAAATACATAAAATCTTTAATTTCAATAGCATACGTTCTGTTCCTTCCTAGAATATCATACATTCTATTCCTGCCTAGAATATAAATACACTTCCCGGGTGCACCAGTGTCTTCTGCAAAGTCTCCAAGGCAGACGCCTCTGCAATGTCACCCGTGCAGCTATTTATGGGACTATGGCTCTTGGCGGAAGCTGGCTGGTCGTGGGAGCCACATGACCTTGAGAAGGCTGCGTCCTGCCCTACATCACTCCTCTCCAAGTCCAGGTGTGAAGGTTCGTCCCCCTCCTCAGCCTGGGCCACAGGAGATGATGGATAGACATATGAGGGGCTCCTTGCTCTCCACCCTGCTCCACTATATAGGCAGAAGTGTGAACCTGAGCTCAGGAAGGGAGGGCTCCTGGGGCCAGGCCGGGGCAAGGAGTGGCGGGCTCTGCCCTCCAATGGAGGTGCTGGACACTCCCCTTCCCCCTGTCTCCTGGCAGTGTGGTGAGGACACCACCCAGGTGTGAGGGTCCGGGGGCAACCCAGGACAGGGCCCACCCCTCCTGGCACCCAGGAGTGTCCTCCCCAAGGCCTGCCAGGTGGCCTGGGCTAGTGCTGCCCAGAGAAGCCCACAGGAACCACTTCCCTCATGCAGCATCCATGGAGAGTGAGTAGGATCTGTGGGCAGTGCCCTATGCAGCTGGAAAAGCTTGCTGGCCTCGGCCTCTGCTCTGGGGACCTCTGGAGCCTCTTAGGTGTCCACTGTGTGGCTGACTGTACCATTACTTGCAGAGGAGGATGACCTCACCTCTCAGGCCCCTTCCCAAGGGCAGCCACCTCAGCTCCCCACCGTCTGTCGCCAGTAGCTTTAAGGCCAACTGCTCAGCTACCTTGGCCCTCCCACTGGCCCACCAAGGGCAGAGGAGAAGCTAGACTCCAAAGACAGTCAAGGCACCAAGCACAAACTGCCCGTGGCTCAGCAGATCCAATCACAGACATGAAAACTGAGATATGGACAGCTTTTCACCCAGCTCAGCGCCCAGTTCAGAGGAGACAGGGAAGCTGGATAACAGCCCACCCCTGTCACTGAGGGCTGGAGGGAGCTCCTCGGGGCTGTAGCTGCTGAGGGGTGAGTCCTGGTGCTGCTGGGAGATGGAGCTGTGTCCTGGGAAAGCCACCGAGTGGGCAGGTGGCACTAAGCAATAGCCGTGGCCCAGGCTGCTCTGGTGAGACAGGCCTGGCAGGTGGCAGAGGTGGGGCCAGCACAGAGCCTGAGGAACGAGCCAGCCCTTCCACACATGGCTGCTCACCTGGATCAGGAACCATGGCCACATGACCCTAGCTGAGCAGATTCCTCCAGTGCCACTGGGACGTCCTCCACATGGACTCCACCCCTGGGTTCTGGTGATGGAGGGTGACCCTCCAGCAGGGCACAGGGGTGGCTTTGTCCACAGGGAGTGCACACTTTGGAAAAGACAGCCCACGGCTGAGAGGCTGGGCACAGCTCCCGCAAGCAGCATGTCTTCGAGCTGGCCTCCTGCTCTAGCCTCCACTCGGAAGCTGCCTTGGCTTTGGCAGGTGCACGTGGAGTCCCACCAAGGCTGCTTCAGGCCAAGGAGGGGCAGCCCAGGGGACTCCCCAGGGGAGCACTAAAGCCCCCATCAGCCCTGTCCTCCTCGAGCCCAGAGGGCAGTTCTGGGACCAGAGGGAGAGCCCATGGGCACAGAGATTCCTGTAGAGTGTCCAGCACTGTGTGTAGATAAGTCCCATCCCAGGTCCTCTGGCTTCCGCCCAGGCTGGGCACGTGTCAGGAGGTCACTCTTCCCATTGCTGAGAATTCTCACTGGCCTCTCTCTCACCTGGTGCCCACCACCCACCAGGATACAGAGCAGTGGCCACCAGCCAGGGACACTCCAGGAAGATGGACTGAGGCAGCTGCTGACCCAGGCTCTGCTCTGTGCTTTCTGGGAGCACAACAAGGAGAAACCCAAGACCCTGAGGCGTGGTGAGGCCCGAGGGCAGCTCTGGGGGCCACTGGACCCCAGACCACGGGAGGCTCTTCCAAGGCAAAGGTGTCAGAAGAGCCCCAGTCTGGAGAGGTGACCCTGGAAGAAGGCTCTGGGGCAGGGCATGTGGTGGGGTACCTGGTGGGGGAACTGGTGGGTAGCTGGCCAGACAGTACATCCCAAAGTACCCAAGTGACAGTGAACTTTGACAGCACAGTGACAGAGTCAGATAGCCTTTGGCTGAGGCCCTCTGGCCTTGGTCTGAAGTGGACCATAGGGCCAGTAGTGGAGTTGAGACCCCAGAGGAGCCACTGCCATGATCCAGGCCAGACAGCATGAATTAGTGGCCATGTGAAGGCAGACAAGGACTGTAGGCTAGGCAGGACATGGCACCTACCTAAGCTTAGGACATAGAACCCTGTGCCAGTCTCAGGGAGTGGTCTACACACTCACAGGGAGCGCTCACCAACACCTGCTGGCAGCGCTCACCAACACCCCTCAGCCAGGTGCAGATTCCTCCTTGGCCTCCCCAGAAGGCCCTCTCTGACCCCAGTTGTCTCCTGGCCAGGGCTGGAGTCCTGCCCAGCTCTGCAGAGGTCAGCTCCTGCCTCCTGCCTTCTGGGCATGGGCACGGAGGTTTCTGGAATCCATAAGGCTCTGAACTCCTGGTGAACAGCTTCCCCTGGACCATCCCTGGAAGGTCCAGAGCAGCTGTGTGTCCATATGGCAGGGGCCTCTCTGGGAGCCAGTCCAGGGATGCACTGCCAGCCACCAGGAGCCACTCCACGCCCCAGGGACTGTGACATCCCGCTTTTCTCAGTTCTGTTCCACTGCCTCAGCTCTGCCACTTCCCTCTGCTGGTCTACGGCCACCCTCCAGCCATGCTGTGGATACCCTCTGGGTGTCTTCAGTTCCAAGCTTTTTGGACACCTGCTCACGTTGGCCCCTCCCTGAGCTGGAAGATGGAGCAGCCTGTTGGGCCTGGGCCAGGCGGAGGGATCCCGCATTGCCACCTGTGCAGCACCATGAGCAGGCCTGCCAGGACCCAGGACGGGTCTCCTTTCCTTCACACCCGCTCTGCTCCACTGCCCAGGCCAGGGTAGCTCTGTGGCTAGGTGTCCCCTGCCCCTTGGACATGGCTTCCTGCTGCTCGGCGGGGCCCTGCTGCTTCCCTAGATGGCACAGGCTCCCTCACAGGAAGGGCGTGCGGCCTGCCCAACCCACTAGAGACTAGCCCTGGGCACACTACCCTGGCACAGTTGGAACCTCACTCTTGGCTGCAGGCGTCTAGGTGCCGGATATAGGTTAGGGGCTTGTGACAGACGGCACTCACACCTGCTCCCACACAGCCTCCTGTCCGGTCTATGGAACTTCACTTGAAAGGCTCAGAGTTACACACTTAATTACCTGCAGCCCATTTACCATGATTAATGGCTAAGTCCTTCTGGGTGACACCTGGCAGCCATCCAACCAGGAAGTGGCAAGGCAAGAAGCAGAACTCACCTCACTTGTGAACATCTTCTATCAAAGATGCAAAACATTTTCCAACTAAATGTTTAGGACAGTCCCAAGCCTCAGGCCAAGGAAGCTACCCTCACTGGATGCTTAAGAATCAGGTAGATGTGGAAGTCAGTGTGGAGGGTCCTCAGGAACCCAGCTGTGGGGCCACCATCCAGCCCAGCTGTGCCCCTCCTCAGTATTCATCCTGAAGGACTGAAGTCCTCATGTTACATCGATACAGTCACACCTGTGTTTACAGCAGCACAATTCACAGGAGCCAAACTAGCAAACCAGTTTAGGTGTCCATCAACAGAGGAATGGATAAAAAACATGTGGCATATGGGGCACAGAGGAGTTTTATTCAGCCATAAATAAAAATGAAATTATGGCATTTTGCAGGATAATGGATGGAACTATAGAGACCATCATGTTAGGTGAAATAAGCCAAACTCAGAAGGTCATGGATTGTATGTTTTCTCTCATGTGGGGAAACTAGAGAGGTAAAAGGAAAAGTGGGCGGGGGGGTCTCATGAAAACGATTTTCCAAAAGGGAAAGTGCTGGGGAATGACATTTGCCAAATTATGTTGTTATATTGTGTGCATGTCTGTGCGAATCCCACCATTATGTGTAATTATAATGAACCAGTAAAAAAAAACATGGAGAAAAGGAATCAAGTGGCTTTGAGGGTCCCCTGGAGCTGAGCCACTGGGGCTCCAGGGCTGCACAGGAATGGCAGGCTGGTGCCATCGGCAGGGCCTGCTTGTTGCCTTCTGCCAGGCGACGGCGGCACGTACACTAACTGTAGGTAGCGCGCCTGGCTCGCTGGCTGTGGGGCAGGAGAGGCCATCTGCACACTGGGTACACCGAACGAGAGTGGGAGCTGGGCGGCGTGCTGACCAGGAGGAATGCAGACGCTGTTCCGCCTGCAGAGTCTGCGGATACCGGCACTTACTGTCTGTGCAGAACCTTGCAATTTGCACAAGACCTGCTCATTGTGTCAGGTATTTGATGACGTAGCCTCCAGCTGGCTTCCTGATGGTGAGGGCCCCACTATCCGCGCGCCAGCCCTGCCTCCCCTGAGTGAGATCTGTGGTGAGTCAAGAGCAACACTTCCTCTCCCCACTGTTTCCCATGGCAAGAGGCTGGTGAAGCGCAAGGAGGGAGGGGCCGGTCAGGAGTGGCCTCCTGACCCTGGGTCCCCAGCCTGCGGCCCTTCGCCAGAATGGAGGCTTTTTAAAAACAGGAAGAGAATGTTGTTTTATTTTCCACTGACTTCACTTTAAATGCCACCACTTGTCTAGAAGCAATGGAAGATTCTTCCCAAGTCGCTAAAGGCAAGCAGGGGCAGTGCAGAGCACAGTGTCCCAGGGACTCAAGCCATGGAGGACCAGAGGGCCACTTGCCCACCACTCCCAGTGTGTAGATGAGCAGACCAAAGCCAAGAGATGTCAAGTGAGGGCAGCAGAGACACACAGGAGTCTAGGCTCCTGACTCCCAGGCCTGAGTTCTTCCTGCCACCTGTGCCCCCAGTGGGGACACCACACCCAGGGGCACATAGTGCTGACCCCAACCCCTGCAGAGCTTCAGGCTGCACCTACTGCCCCTCTGGGGCATCAATTGTACTTGACATGCTTTAGGAAAATCACGGTAATCACAGTGAAACACACAGTGGTCTGTTGTTGAGCAGAACAAAATGCCCAGAGTGTCAAAACTCACACAAAGTTCCACAAAGGAACCTGGCCATCGGAGGCTAGAGCCCCGGCTGGGGTGGGTGAGAGCGTTTGGCTTGGTGGAGAGTCTGTGGGGCACCTCACCCCACCCTGGCAGGGCAGGGCCTCGCCTCAGCCAGCTGCTCTTTTACCCAAGGAAATTTTGGAAAAGGGAGTGAAGGAAGCCACTGCCTCTTCCCACTGCCAAGACTGTACCCAGTGGGGCCACGCATGCTCTCTGCCACAGTGGCACAAGGGTGACACCACCCAGGCCTCATTCCTGGTCTCACCTGCGGAGGCTGGCATCTGGAGGCTAGCCTTGGCCACGAAGCTCCCAAGGGCCCTGGGGCACCTCCTACGATGCCAAAGAGGCAAAGGGTAGAGGCCAGTGCCTCTGTGAGGAGGCCTGAGGACGCGCGTGCCCAGGCCAGAAATCAGGGTGTGGATGGAATGAGGGCCCGGGGCTCCACACACACCGGAGGGCCAGCATGGAGGTTCACACTTGTCCAGGCTTGACCACAGTGGAAGACAGGGTATGTAAGGAAAGAAAGCAGGATGTCAGGAGGAGAGAACTGGCAGGGCAGGGTGCTGGGAGGCTGGGCATCAGGTCACAGAGCCCCAGAAAAGGCCAGCATGCCTGTAGGACAACAGCTGCAGCAAGCAAACTGCAGATCAGTGCCGTAGTCTGGCTGGGCACAATTCACGATCCACTTATCAAGCAGGAATGAACTTTATTTTTAGAACGCACAGGCCACACCACCAGAGCTCTTCAGGAATTCCCTCAGAGCCCAACTGCCACCACCGGCTCTTCCCGTGAGCACCTCAACAGGCCCTCTTCCCGCCCTTGAGGCCTATTGGCTGGGTCCCATAGGCGGAGCCAAAAGAATCCCCCATTGAGCAGCTCCGAGGTCTGAAAAGGCGGGGAAACAGCCCAATGAGCATCACTGCAGAGGAGCCAATCAGCTGGAAGTTTGCTGGGGCTGCTGTGAGCCAATCAGCTGGAAGTTTGCTGGGGCCGCTTGGCTGTGGCTCTCAACAGATCAGCGAGGTCGGAGGACAGGAGCTTGGGAAGTGCATGAGGAACAGCCCCTGTGAGAGTCGGCAGCCATGCTGCTGCGGGACAGCGCTACACAATCACAGCTGTGACCACTAGGCACAGACGATGTTTGAGAAGAAAAGGGGACACCAGGAGATCTAACCACACAAGAGACGACAGTGACATGAGGTCAGGGCCCAGACCTGGCGTGTGCAGAGCCTCCAGAGTCACTGAGAATAAAGAAGGAGCCCAAGGGTCATGAACGTGTTCCCATATCTCAGCCCCAAATGAAGCAGCATCCTCTGCTCACCATCCATCAACCATGATATGTCACACTGTTAGGGCACAGATGAAGATGTGGGAACAAGGTTAATAATTTTATAAAGTGGGCCTCCTGTGCTGACCCTCATATGCTTTCTTTTTCAAGAAGCAATTTACCTGCAGCCCTGCCCCACCTAAGTGGACAGGATAAGTTACACTCCTCAGCAAACTACCTGTTACCTGCAGGGGAAAAGCAGGCCCAAGACAACGTCAATGGGAGGAACCCAGGAGACTTTGGGACCAGATCCTAAAACTTGGGGAGATAAGGATAATTCCTCCAAACAATAAAATCTGTAAGAATATATAGTTAAGAATCCAGTTAGAACCGTGGCAGTGGGGACTGCAAAGTCCAACGTCACCCTGCTGTCAGTCAGAAGTCAAGAGGTGGACCTGGGCTGGACTCTCTGAAAACTTCTCTGGAGTCCCCAATAAAACTGGAGAGAAGGAGAAGCATATTGTTCCTCTCCCCTCTGAGAGGACCCATTCTCTCCCCTGAGAGTGTCCCCTTCCCCTTTTCCCATCTCTTCAATACACTGTTACTCGGAGGGACACGTCTGAAGTCTTCTGAAGACCCAGGTTGAAGGGGGCTCTTCACACTGCCTCAGTTTCTCGAAGGCTTGGCTCTGTAAAAATGCGGTGCCACCCAGTCATAGGAAGGGTGTGGAAGGGATGCGCATGGCAGGGTCTTAAATTCCTGGCGCTCTTGCAGAACAAAGGCAAAATAAACACATGTTCAGGTAAACTCAAACTGATAGAATCTGTTGCCACCAGATTTCCATTAAAGGAACTTCCTAAAAAGGATACTGTTCAGAATGGGGGAAATGAGTCCCCCCCAAAAGAGGAGGATAAAGGCGTGGCAGATCTGTGGCCACAGGACAGGCAGAGCTTGACAAGCAAGCTCCTCACGGGGCAGCTGAGTACAGGCACCTGGGTGCCCCTGGGGAACTAGTCCCACGGCCCCTGCAATCCCAACCCTGATTCCCAAGGCCACAGGACTTGCACTCAACTCACACGACTGCCCCTGAATGCGTAAAATCATCCCTGGATACTCGCGATGCCTAAAATCACATGTGTGCTAATAAAGAGTGAGCACACTGAACTGTTCGGACAATCACGACAGGACGCCCACCCTGCACACCTGCTGCAGAAGTGGCTTCCTCTCACCGTGCCCACCCTCAGCTGAGTCAGTGCACAGAGGACCCGAGGGTGTCGGGTGGCTGCACCTTGCCAGGCCATGTCACTAACGGGAGAGGGTCAGCCTGGGGCACCCCAGACATACCCTACCCTCTCTAAACACCTCTCTCTCAGGCCCAGAAAGGACAAGGATGAAATGACAGAAATGCCAGGCAAATAGCCCACCACGAGTTGCATTACGACGAACTTTATCAGACTTAAAGGCAAAACATCATCAAAAGTGAGAAATGAGAATGCAGGTCAGCAGAATTAACAGTGCCAGACTAGTATGTATGCCCTTCATAACGCAGCCTGAGACTCTACAGAGCAATACTGGACAGAGCTGCAAGCAGAGGTGGGCGGCACCCATCCCAGCCAGGACTCGACATGGCGTGGAGAGACCAGTGAGGGTGTGACAGGTGCCAGCTCCATCTGTGGGACGCAGGGCACAGCCCCCCAGAGCTGAGGCTCCTCCAACTCTGGAGCCAGCCCTCTCGCTGCTCCTGGGGCCAGTCCCCACACACTCCTGGGGGAGAGTGTATATGGACCTTTCCCAACATCTAGACCCACAGGACACAGGAGATAGTGTCACATCATGGTTCTGTCCACAGTATAGGAGCTCGAAATTGATGATACCCAGGCTGAACCACTTGACCAGGGCCAATGGTATGGATGAGGTCCTGTCAGGTTGGGCCAGGTCAGCAAGAGGACTGATGCCAGGGGCTGGCTGGCATTCCCAGTTGGTGCAGAGAGGTTGAGGAGGGCTGGGGTGTGGCTCAGCAGCTGGGCACCTGCTGTCACGAGGGCCTGGGCTCCATCCAGCTCAGCAAACACACATAAGAAGAAGCTGAGATCACCAGGGTTCAGACCCGGATGGTGGGGGGCCAGGAGCAGGGCTGCAGGGAGAAGCAGGGCTCCCTGGGAAATGGAAGAACAGCCAAGACATGGGACATTGGCAGTCGGTCAACTCAGAGCTGCAGCAGTGTCCAGGCTGGGCGGGAGGGGCATGGGGTTGAGGAACAAGCCAGCAGGGGTGAAGAGGGGTGAGGGTTCCAGGAGGGACAGAGTTCCATCTCCAGGGGGAGGGACTAGAGGGGTCAGCAGTGGAGTGGCCTGAGCACAGACCCAGGGCCCAGAAGTAGCTCCAGCGCTTGCCCAGCATTGCTGCTCCCCACTGCCCACTGCCTCTGACCCTGCATATGCAGGGCTGCACAGGTGCCACTGAACCCAACATCTGTCCTACACTGTCACAGTACCCATTGCCAGACTATCCCTTGTAGAGACTCCTCACATTTCTAAGCCCAGCTGCTGGAGCCACACCAACACCCGAGATGATAGCCCCAGGCCAGCAGCCATCTGCAGAGCCATGGTCCTCGGTTGCAAGGATAGGAGAGGCCAGGAAGATGGAGCATGGTGGCAGGGGGCAGCCAAACAGCTGTGTCCTTGGAACAGCCAGTGCTCTCTCTGGCCCCACTAGTGGGCAAGGGGATTCTGGAACTCTGCAGTACTGAGTGGATGGCCGGGGGCGCTACCGTCCTCTTCCTAACAAAGGCTGGCCATTTGGCAATGGCGTCAGGGCTGAGTGCAGGCTATGCCGAGCTAAGGCCTATCCCTCGCGCTCTTCCCCAGCAGCATGTCAGGGACAGCGGAACTGCAGAGGCCAGAGGAACACCTGGAGGGGCCATGATCACCATGATTGTCAGCTACCTCCTGAGTGGGACACAGGGCAGCCAACTGACCCCACCTGAGGGCCGTCCTGTGCCCACTGTGCCTGTGGCCTGGCTTTGTGGGGAGTACTCAGAGCCTATACGAATGACTCCCATTAATATCTAAAATGCGTGCTTTGTGCTAATTGCTACAAAACATGTTCGTAGCAGAAAAGTAAAAGGAAGAAACTAGCAGCCACCTGAACTCCTGGCCAGCCGGGAGATGCCAGGGATGGAACCGCCTCTCTCGCTTGGTCACGGGAAAAGTGACTGCCCTGCTGGGCTCTCCATGCCCTGCCACAGCCCCAGGGTCAGCACACCCAGCTTTGCAGGGCTTTTGTGGGAATACTGGCCTACAGGTAGATTAAAATAAGAACAGGAAAAGTTGCTGTCGAAGACAGCTTGACCCCAAACTTCCCGTCTCAGAAGACCCAGGCAGCTGCCTCTTCCCAGCCAGACTCACAGGTCGCACGTGGGATGGGCCTGGGTCTGCACCACAGGGCAGCAGCCCGTGTCCAGGGAATCTTCCCCTAGGAGCTGCCCTCCGTGTGCACGAGGGCCGCGAGGCTGGAGTGGAGGGAGCTGTCAGCCCGAGGGGGAGGGACAGGGTGCTGCTGAGAAGGAGCTTGGGAAGGCAGTGCTCCCACCCCCTCTGAGGTTCCCATCCTCCTGGGCTCCTTCTGCTGTGCAAGGAGGGACTTCCCTGGGAAACAGTCAGGGGCCACCACCTGCCCAGGTTTCTGTTCCAGTGGCTATCTTTCCCCCAAGTAATCCAAAACCAAACATGTCCCAACATAGGAGTTCTGCCTTTTCTTCCAGCAGGTTCTGCCCAGACCTCCAACCCTGGGCTGGCTGGCAGCAGAGTGCTGCGCTGGGTCCCTGGATGAGCCATCTACCCTGGTGACATAGGGGTCCCACCCTCTGGTCCTGCTTCCTGCTGTTGCTGAGGCTGACTTTCCACAGAAGTTCCAGGAGGTGGCTTCCTACTGTCCCTCCCCTGCCCTCTCTTGCTCAGTGCTTCCTGGAGGGGCAGCTCTGAGAAATGCTGATAGTCACTGAGTGCTGACGATGTGTCATGGTCCTCTGGCCACCAGGAATGCCAGGGCCTTTCGATTTCCATCCTTTGTGTGTCCTGCCTGCACCTGCCACTCAGAAGCTCCACTGGGGATCCGAGATGAGAATGCGGATTGCTGTGACCTGCAGTGCTGTGACCTGCATTGCTATGTCCTCACCATTGTGTCCTCACTGCTGGGTCCTCACTGCTGGGTCCTCCCTGCTGGGTCCTCACTGCTGGGTCCTCCGTTGCTGTGTCTGCTCTGGGCACTTCCCACTTGGTCTGCGCCCTGAGCTCTGGAGATCCTGTTAGTCAATGGCTGTGCCCCTCGTGCAGCTACAGGTCTGTGCTTTCTGTCGCCTTCATCAAGGACATCTTCTCCTCCCTTCACTGCCCTCCCTTCCTCCTCTTCCCCTCTTTTCCCTTGGGCTGTGTGTTGCTTCCCCTGCGGCCCTGGCTCTGGAAGTCTCCTCAACTCCATCCCCTCGTCCCCTGGTCTTCGTGTCACACTCTGTTCTGCGCAGCCTCTTTTCCAAGTGGTCTTTCAAATTCCCTGAAGCTATTAAGAAAGGTTGCCTTTCCTCTAGTTCCCTGCCTCCTGCATCTTCTCTGGTCTCCTTTCCTCTATTGGCACTCATTCATCTCTTGCTGTAATACTGAAGAATTCCTTCAAATATTTGTCCATTGTTAAAAGTTCAGACAGCTAAAAGCAGGCTGTGGCTGTCCACATGGAGGGCTGGGGTGTCAGCCAAGCATGTGCTCCATTGAGGAGGGCCCAGAGGTCAGGACTCCCCAAGTGGAGAGAGAGGTCCTTCTGGAGGGACAGGCATGGGGAGCAGCTGCAGCTCTGACTGAGGCCTTCCAGAAGGGCCGTGTGAGGTTCTGCCCCTGGAGCTATGCCCACACTCAGCCCAACCAGCTGCCAGGGCCATCTGTCCCCAGTGGGCCTTCCTGGAGATTGCCCTTGCTCCCCTGGGGGAGGCAAAGGGCCAGGCTGCTGGGGTAGGATGGGGATCTAACATACCAGGTGCCAGGCTCGCACTCTCCGGCCCTCACGTTGCCCTGGTCTTCTGCTTCCCCAGGCCGAGGACTGGGCCACCTTTCCTTTGTTATGTCTCCTCCAACACCCACACCAAGGCTCCTCTGCACCACTACATCAATAACAGCCCAATTTTCCATCCTAAAAGAAAATTTTTGTTGAGCCTTGCTGTCAAAGCCTTTTCCCCATGCAGATAATACTTGCTATGGCTACAGACTAAGAACAGTGTGAAAAAATCACCTGTGTTCAAAGTGCCAAGCCTCCTGACTCTGTCCTTAGCACCAGACCAGGCTCTGCTGTGGGCTGACAGTAGGATTTTAAGAAACCTCCTTACCTGCCACTCTCAGATTGCATACCTGTATGGTCAAGAGAATGTGGGGAGGGTCTAATGGTGGCCCTAAGTGCTGAGCAGCAGGATCCTCCTCAGGCCTGTCAGCAAGGAGGGCCTGGAAGACCCTGACCAGGCCCCCAGAGCCAGGCGCTCTGCACAGGCGCCTGGAAACCTGCAGCAGAGCCCTAGGTGGGCAGACTCCAGCCGCCTGCCTCATTTCAACATAAACTTTTCCTTCTTCAGTGGCTTCTGTTCTGAATGTGGCTGACGAAAGCTGCTCCCTGCTTGTCCTTGTTGGCCGTGTCCTCACTGCCCCCACTGGCAGCTTCTGTGTGATTCCAGGAGCAGCTGATTGGCGCAGTGGCAGACCCACAGACCTCAAGTACAGCAAGTTCCAGGAGGTCCACCCAGGACAGTGGCACTGTAGAAGGTCCCAGGCTGCAGCCTATGCAGTCAGCTCCCTTGGGTCTGGGCTCAGGTCCTTTTGTGGAGGGAGGGCCCAGCCGCAGTGGGGAAGGGGCTGGCCTCACCCAGGGCCCTCTGTGACAACAGCTTCAGATGCCAAGCAGCTGGAACACAGCCTCCACCTGCCCTCCTGTGCCACCTCTGCAGCTGAGGAGGCCGACACAGGCAAGCTCCGAGCAGCACAGCCCTCAGGGTCCAATGAGGGCTAGGGGCGTGCAGGGACAGTGCTTCTTGAGACCTGCCCTGTGCTCTCCGCAGGCAGGAAGAGGCCACAGGCATCCCACTAAGCCCAGGATGGGAGGTGCGCTGCCATGGCCAGGCTCCCTTTCCTCCTTTGTGACCAAATCCAGCATAGCATGCTGGCCCCAGGATAAGAACTAAGCTCTGGCCAATAATGTGCAGTGGAGGGTTGAGAGGCACTCCAGGGGAGTCTGCTGAAGAGGTATTAGGACACACCCTTCTTATTCCTCTTTCCTGTTTCCTGGAATGGGAGTGTGGTGTCTATTGCTTCAGCAGCTACTTTGCATTGTGAGGACAGATGCTAGGGTGATGGAACAGATGGTAGAAGATGTGATCAGTAGGAGTCCAGGTCCCAGGGGCTGTGGAATCACCTGACCAGATCTGGAGAGCAGAATCCCAGGTCTCTTTTATACAAGAGAAGAGTGAGCCTCCAGCTTATTCACATTACAGTGAGTAGGCCTCTTTTTTTTTTTTTTTTTTAAAGAGAGAGTGAGAGAGAGGTAGAGAGAAAGAGAATTTCAACATTTATTTTTTAGTATTTGGCGGACACAACATCTTTGTTTGTATGTGGTGCTGAGAATCGAACCCGGGCCGCACGCATGCCAGGCGAGCGCGCTACCGCTTGAGCCACATCCCCAGCCCGTGAGTAGGCCTCTTTCACCCCGAGTTGGCATATCTCTGTCCCAAAGGCCCGGAATCCCAGCTGTTCACCAGAACCCAACCTTCTCTTGTCATGAACACATGGTCAGAGCACACAGTCAGTTAGAGATGACCGTGGGGGATGAGACTTGTGGGAATGTGAGAGGCGCCCTCCTGGGCCACACAGGAAGCACAGTGCCACCAGGCTGTGGCCAGGAATTTGCTTCAACTCTCCTGTCCCCACTCTGCACACAAGACACACAGAGCCCCCACTGGGAGACCAAGCTTGAGTTCTAAAGGTGGATGAGAGCATGGTTTTCCTCTGAGTGGCCCCTGTGCAAAGGACAGGAACCCA
The DNA here is from genome assembly GCF_047511675.1 of Marmota flaviventris. Taxonomy (NCBI): domain Eukaryota; kingdom Metazoa; phylum Chordata; class Mammalia; order Rodentia; family Sciuridae; genus Marmota; species Marmota flaviventris. The sequence goes on along the minus strand of NC_092509.1, from coordinate 10,190,774 downwards.
GAGCCAGTAAAGGCAAATGCAATGCCCTCTGAAGCCACCACAGACACGGGAAGAAAGAGCCCGATGCTAGGCAGGAGACACACAGCTTCAGTTTTGGCCACCGCTAGGACACAGTGCCTGCAGGCTGGGGCCTGCTCTCCACTAGCAGGTGCAGCTTGTGCTTATCAGCAGCAGCCAGCCATCCTGGGCAGGCCGATCTGTCCTCTGGGGAACTGCAGTGCCATTAGGCTGCTAGGGGCTGGCCTCACCTGGGCCCCATTGTGACAACAGCTTCAGATGCAAAGCAGGTGGAACACAGCCTCCACCCGCCCTCCTGTGCCACCACTGCAGCCTGAGGAGGCCGACACAGGCAAGCTCCTGAGCAGCACAGCCCTTGGGGTCCAAATCACTCTAGACCACTCACACCATCCTATAAGGACCTGAGGCCTGCAGACTGGGCCTGATTACCAAGGGTCTGAGCAGGTCAGCTCTTGCTGCAGGTCAGCCTTGGTGCAGCCCCTCCAGGCCTCTGCTGTGGTACTTGTTCTGTCCTAGGTTGCAGCACAGTACCAGGTCTCTCCCTTCTCCCCCAGTGTTCCCCTGCCTGTGGTGTGTGCCCAGTGCTGCAGAACCAGGAGTCCTGCAGGAGGCCTTCTCTTGAGGGGACTCCAGGCTGGCTCAGAGGACATCAGTACTGAACCATGTGGTGGCCACGGCGCTGGGAAGACATGGGGTAAGCTGTCACACCCTCCCTTGCAAGGACAGCTTTGCTGACATCGGGGGAGAATAGGGAGGCTGAGGTTCAGCCTCCCACTGCTGGGACTTGAGCCAGACCTGCAGCTCTGACCTCAGCCTGTTCCAGGTGTAGGCTCTGTTCTTGGCTGTGTGGGAAGAAAAGCTCCAGGCTTCCTTCACAGGGTTACTGCCCAGCAAGCATGGGCCTGCCCACCCCAGGGCCAGCACCTGAGGTCAGTGTGGACCGCACAGCCCATGGAACGTTGCTGGCCATCCTGGGGGTCCCCTGGGGGCACGTCAGTCCTAATGGGGTATGGATCACAGATGGCCAGCACTGGACATTGATGGGTATGTGTGGGAAGGTCTGCCCATTTCAGGCCCACTGAAACGGTGTGAATCTCTGGTTGAGGGTGTCCAGTTTTTCCCCGTTTTCATCCTGTGACAGAGAGCTCTTTCTTGCTCTTGGGGTTAGAGAGAGACGCTCACCACAGGCCTCAGCTTTATGGCCAGCTTCCAAGGGATCTGCTTTTACCACAGTGACGTCCAAGAGGCAACTCAAGAGGTGTGACATCAGCTGGTGTCTGAGGCCGTGCCTTCCTCCATCGGGATGCCACCAGAACTTCTGTACCACAAGTTCAGAAGGTTCTACTGGCTAGACATGCCCTTCCTGAGGACACCCTTCCTCAGAGGGAAGGCACACCTGATGGATCCACCCAGTAATGAGAAATGCCACCCACACTAAGCCTGAGCTCGAAATGAGACCATTTCCTTATTTTAAATTCCTTAAAGGATAACCATGCAAAGCAAATGGTGGCCGTGCCTCAGGGACCTGGGTGTAGAGCACGCTGTACTGCACCTGCTCCGCGATGCCCCTGAAGCACTGCAGCATAGCCTGAACGGAAGGCTGATATGCTGAACCCGCCGGGGGAGTCTGGGTGGTCACCCCAACAAAACTATCCAAGAGTTCATAAATCAATAGTGGAGACCAGTGGAATCCCGACACCCCACAGCAGTCAGACAGGCCAGGTGTCCAGGTGGGAGCACACGCTGGACCAGCCCGGCTCCCAAGTGGGCCTGGCCCGGCCCCCCCCCCCGCCTCCCCCCCCCCGCCTCCCCCCCCCGCCTCCCCCCCCCCGCCTCCCCCCCCCCCCCCGCCTGTCCCTCTGGCTAGGCTCCTCCCCTAGTTTCAGGCCCCGCCCTTCAATTAGGCTCCTCCCTCTGGTCCCACCCAGGCCTCACTCTCTGACCCAGGCCCCACACCTTATCCCAGGCTCCACCCTCTAGTCCAGACCCCGCCCTCCAGTTAGACTCCTCCCTTGGGCCCAGGCCTCGCCCCCTGCCCAGGCCCGCCTGCAGCCCAGGCCTGCCAGCCCTCCTTGTGTGGCCTCCACCCAAGCACAGTGGTGACTGAGTTGTCTTCCCTCTCACACTTCAGAATTCAGTGCAATGTAGGCTTTTGCTCAGCAGACGTCCATCGCAGACACTCGACCATCACTAAGCCCATGGCTGAACAGAGCAGATGAAAAGATCTTCCCTTAATTTCTTGAGAAATGTGAAGGAACGTGGTGTGACAGTCCAAGGCCTCTAGTCTCATGTTCCTCATCCCTGAAAAACGGTTCAGGTAGAAGAGGAGAGAATTTAAAGCGTCTTTCCACAGTACCAGAGGGGAGGGTTATTTTCCAAAGAGCAGCAAAGCTGAGGATGCTCCCTGTGCCAGGCCTTTTGACTGCTCTCTCAGTATATTCTCAGCATTCTTCAACTTTGAGCTTTTCTTCCACGACTGAATCCTCGCCCGACTGGCTGAGTGCCAAAGAATATCCAACTGTGGGCAGCTTAAAGCCTTGCATGGCTCCTGCAGCCACACCAAGTCTATGAGACCTAGATTTTTATCACAATTATTGGTGTTTTCATTTTGCTTTTGTTTTTGTAAAATCATAGGGAGAAATGCAAGCAAATACACTGACACAAATACACATAATACATTGTCACTCAACTAGAGACAGACCTCCACCTGGGGCTGTTGTGGCCACCAGGCAGAGCCATGGGCCTTCCTTCTCAAAGCTGGCCCATCAGCACAGCTGGTCATCTGAGGGAACCAAGGGGCTTCAGGGTCCCTTGAGGAGTTGTGAGCTGCTTGAAAGTCAGGCATACAAAAGCCAAATTTCCCAAAATGGGTTTCCAAAGACAGTGCTCATCCCATGACTTCTATCTTTACTGAGCCAGCTGCATGAGAAGTCTGGGGTGGGTTGGATTCATAGGAGAAGATGAAGCAGAGGTGCTACTTAAAGTGTGATGGAGAAAAGGCACACAGCATGAATCAAAATGGGGGATGCAGCAAGCACAGTGCACGGATGCCTCTGGGGAGGAGAGGCTCATTCCAGGATGGCTCTCATCAAAGGCCACTTGGACTCAGGGGGACTTAACTAGGTCTACCTAGTCAACCATCGAGAGCCAGGGAGGAAGAGGGAATCTTAAAAACAGCACAAGAAAAACAATGGTAGCAAACAAGCAGTCCTCTCTCAGCAGGACTGGCAGCTGGCTTCTCAGGAGTTGCAAAGGCCGGAATCAGTAAGAAGGACACGTTCAACTCCCAAAGAAAAGAATTTCCAACAAGAAACATGAGCAGCAAAACTCTCTCTCAAGAATGAAAGAGAAATTAAAACATGTCCAGCAAAACTGAGGAGTTCAGTTCCAGTGGCCCTGCCCTGCAGGAATCCTGAGGACAATCCTTCAGACCTAAGGGAAGTGGCATGGACAGTGGCCCAAAGCCTGAGAAGAAACACAATACTGCACAGGTGACCATGTGGGTGAGTGGAGGACCAGGACCAGGTACCTTGGGCTGTTCCTAAACTCCTCCCTTTCACCTCGCAGATGCATTATAGTAGTGATTATAGATCTGTGCTCATAGGCTCCAGTCTCTAAAGGTAACCTGTGACAGCAACATAGAGAGAGATGGAGATGTGTGGAAGCAAACTGCAGACCGTGAAACCCAGCAGCATTACTCAGTTTTTATAAGCTTAAGAGGTTAATTATAATTCCCAGCCACTAAGAAAATAACTAAAACATACAGAATGAAAAAATGGGGATTGAAATGCTACAACTATGAAAAACTGTGTCAGTAATGGAACAAATAAGGAACAAAAATATGTCATACAGGGGCTGGGGATGTGGCTCAAGCGGTAACGCGGTCGCCTGGCATGCGCGGGGCGCTGAGTTCGATCCTTAGCACCACATAAAAAAAATAATGAAATAAAGATGTTGTGTCCACTGAAAACTGAAAAATATTAAAAAATTTTCTCTCTTCTCTCTCTCTCTCTTTAAAAAAAAAGCGACAACAACAACAACAAAACTTTAAACACTTCTTTAAAAAAAATGTCATACAGAAAACAGATAAATATCCAAAGTAAGTTCTTCCATGTCAGTAATCATATTAAATACAAGTGGGTTAAACTCTCTGGTTAAGAGACAGGGATTGGAGATTGCCTAAAAAATTTAAAAATAGTTTTCATTGATCTGCTATTCTTGAGAGTCACTGTATATAAAAGGGTGCAAACAGTTGAAAGTTAAAGGATGGAAAAGATACTTCATGTGAGTAGTAATAGCATGTTAGTAGGGTGGCTTTATTGTTGCCAAAGTAGTCTTTAAATTTAAAAAGTTACAGGAAACAAAGAAGGTCAATTAATATCAATAAAAGTTCTGCTATATCAAGAAGATAGGACATTGTAAACATCTAAAATGAGAGCTAGGTTATGACTCAGTGGAAGAGCGCTTGCCTAGCATGTGTGAGGCACTGGATTCAATAAATAAAGGTATTGTGTCTAAATACAACTATAAAAAAAATTTATAAAAACAAAGTGAGACTTCTACAATGGTTGGATACTTCAACACCCACAGCCAATAGCAGACAGAACAACCAGACAGAAGGTCAGAAAAACAGCCAAGCACCTGGCAGCACAATAAGCAAGGAGGCTGATAGAAGAGAGCGCCCTCCCCAGAGCAGGGAGCCTGCTCCTGGCGGAGCACACCCCAGGCTACCCAAGGTGAAATTATACTCAGTGTCTTTTCTGACCATAATGGAATAAAGCTACAAATCAATAATAAAAGTGGGAAATTCACAAACATGGAATTTCAGGATTGCACTCTTGAACAACCAATAGGCCAAAGAAGAAATCACAAAGGAATTTAGCAAACATCTGGAGATGAATGGAAATGAAAGCACACTACCAAAATGTATGGGCTGCAGCAGAAACAGTGCTACCAGAAAAATTTATGGCTAAGGATGCACATGTTTAGGAAGAAAGACCTCCAATCAGTGGCCTCAACATGCATCCGGAACAAAGTAGAGAAAGAAAGCCAGACTCGGCACCGCAGGAGAAAGGACAGGAGGTCGCAGTGGGGACTCATGTCATGAAGTGCAGAGGAGGCAGCAGAGGAGGCAGCAAAACCAGTCAGATAGTGGAAAGATCCACAGATTGACAGATTTCAACCATATTTGCCAGAAAGGAAGATGATTCAAATTACCAGAACCAGAAATAAAAGAAGGAATGTCACTCTTCCTTCAGAGGAGAAATAGGAATTACAGGAAAATACTGCAAATTCAGTAATGTAGATGAAATCAGCCATGACCCGGTGCTGTTTCAGAGGAAGCGTCCACACCAGAAGGCAGAGCCACAGGTCTACTGGCAGTCAGTCTCCAGGACCCAGCAGAGTGCTGAGAGCCATAGCCGAGTAGGAATGACACATGGCATTTTTGGTTGAAAGGTGACCAGCAAGCCATTGAGATGATAATGGTTATGTTAAAATGTGTATTCAATTGGATATTAGACCCCTGCTGTCCGCCTCAGCCTGCTACTTTGGAGCTCTCTCGTGGGGACTCCTGGAGAGTTCCCATTGGTTGGGGAAGTGCTGTAGGAGGGATTTCGGGAGGAGGGATTTCCTGTTGGTGTGGTGTGTCCCGGGAGAAGGCCGAGTGCGTGGAGTTCGTGGGAGTTTTAGAAATAAAGTTTGTTCCTGCTTGAGTGGCTCGTGATTTTGTGCCCAGCCAGACTGCGGCAGCAGAGCAGAGGGGCACTCCAGGGGGGCAGGAAAGTATGCTGGGGGAGAGCCCTGCACAGAACAGATGGGGGCAGCGAGGGTCACACACCCTCATGGATGCCCTAATACCACCAAATAGTTCATTTAAAATGGTTAAAATGGCTGGGCATGGTAGCCCATGCCTATAATTGCAACAGCTTGGGAGCCTGAGGCAAGAAGATCACAGGTTCAAAGCCAGCCACAGCAACAGCAAGGAGCTAAGCAACTCAGTGAGACATGAATGAAATATAAAAAGGGCTGGGGATGTGGCTCAGTAGTTGCGTGCCCCTGAGTTCAATCCCCAGCACTCCCTCCAAAAAAAAATGTTAAAATGTTTTGTTTTGTTGAGAGGGGATCCCCTAGGTGGCCCAGGGTGGTTTTGGCCTTGTGGGCTCAAGCCATCCTCTGGCCTCAGCCTCCCGAGTAGTGGGGTCAATAAACTACAAATGACAACTTGATGCTTTGGCATAAAGCCAGGTTGTCAGAAGACATCTGCATTGGATCAGACACCCAGCCCGGGAGGCAAGTGCAGCAGGTCCGAGAGGGGGCATCTGGACCCACCCCCAACCTACGCCCACCAGTTGACTCTTGCTCCATTCTGAGTGGCCCTGGCTCTCCCACGGGATGGATCACAGATGTGGTCTATGCAGGAACAGTTTGGAAACTCACAAAGGAGCCATCCTCCAAGGAGAAGGTCTCCGCCTCTCATCAACAGATGGACAAAGAAACCTGCAGGTTCGCTGTCCATGATGAAGGGAGAGGCTTAGGGTGAGTGACCTGCATTTCAGCCAGCCGAGTAACAGGCCGACATGCCAGCTCCCTTCACATTGGGTAAAGGCCGCCCAGCACTTGGCTCCGCACTGGCTCCACCCACCTTCAAAGTTTGATTTAGCCTCACACCCAAATACCATTCCGTCCTTAACATTTCCGTGGTGTGTAAACACCCCCAAGTGCCTTCATGTTGTCCCAAGCCTGTGCTATTTGTGGAGAACATGTACTTCACCTTGGTGAGTGGAGGCCCAGGGCATCTCCATCTCACCCCACCCACGTTCCACAGTGCACACGGGCTGGGAGGGTGGCTATACAGAGACTCCTGCTGGGTCCTCCAGCTTTCCTACCAGAGCACCAGCTTTGCACGCTCTCTAGTGGCGATGGGCCCTCGGAGAAGTCACTTACCTCCTGGCCCATCTGAGTGGGATCTGTGTTCCTCTGCACTGAGAAGGTTGGGGAGTAATTGCCAGCCAATAGAAAAGACAGGGAGAAGGTGCGCTGTGCTCTGGTTTCAGGGCTTTGGTTTGACTCCTGCCCAAGAACACATGTTCCTGGACACAGTATTGCCTCCACATCAGGGGCGTGTGCATGTGTGCATGGTGTCTTTGGGCCTGTGTGTACCCTTCCCTGTGGTGTGCGAGCCTGTCATCCACCTGTCTTCTCTAGTCCTGCAGCTGGGAGCAGCCCCGCCTCCCCCACCTTGCAGCCTTGACATCTTCTCCCATTGCCAAGGTCAGCTGCAAAGGCCTTCCCTGTCCAGGCGCAGAAGAGCAACTGGCGGGAGGAGCAGAGGATCTGGCTAGGGCTTGAGGCTGAGGGGTGAGCCCCCACAACCCTGGCTGCCCTGCTCTCCCCAAGGCCCGGACACAGCACAGGGAGCCTCGCGGTTCTATGGCAGGTGGGCTCCTTGTTTCTCCTGCCAACCCTCTCCAACCACCTCCCTCTCCACATTCCTGAGCATGAGCTGTGGCCACAGCACGCGTGGGACACCAGGGAGGCTAGATGTGAACTGGGACGTGGTCTGTAAGTCATTTGCACAGTGTAGGGTTTGTTTTTGGAGGAAGTTTCTGCAAACATCAGCTCATCCTGAGAAGCAAACAGTTCAGACACAGACAAGGAGTTGAAGATCTGCCACCTCTTCAGGGCCAACCCCAGGAGCCTCTGCTACCATCTAGGGGTGCTGGATTCCTTGTCTCCATTCAGCAGAACACAGAGACAGCAAGCAAGCAGCAGTTTTATTGCAGAGGCGACAGAAACAGATTTCTCCAAAGGGGCCCCAGAGCTAGGAGTTCAGTGGGGGAGTTTTGGCCTGTTCCTTTCATGGTTCTTGGAATTCTTCCTTTCCTATCTCCTCCCCTGTCCACGTGCTCATCACTATTATTGATTGGTGCCTGCTGTGTCCATGTGTCTGCTTAGTTTTTCTATCAGGTCCCTCACTTAGGAGCACCAGTACAGAAGTGTCTGATTGAGTCCCCTGCTTTGTCTATGAGCCCTTTGTCAAGCAGGACGTTGACTTCATCAGAAGACCCTCTCCATGCGCCTTTGCACTGGCCCTGTCTGGGACCTCCTCACTTGCCATCCTGCCCTTCTGCATATCCCTCACCTCTGGGACCAAACACCTCTTGACCAGTGTCTCCCAGGCGGCCCTGTGCCCAAGCTCCACTGTAGGCTCTGGTTGGGGTTGCTGGAGAGCAAACCTCAACCCCAGAGGCAGAGGGGAGGGGCAGGAACCAACGTCCACAGGCATACTGAAAACTACACAGGCACTGCCCTGGATCACAACCACTGCAGGTGCCACCGCCCAGGCCCAGGCCCTGCCCTTGCTCTGGCCCCTGCTTCCCCTCCTGGAGGGGCCCCAGGGCAGGGTGCTGTCCCCAGGAGAATAAGGGACAGGCAGACAGGGTGGTGGGGGCATGAGGTCAAGAGTCATTCTACACAAGAGCCCAGCAGGGCTGTGCTGACCCCACAGGCCTTCTTTGCCCAAATGCAATCTGCCTGCAGCCAGGTGTGGCCTGAGGGGATAGGACATGTCACATTCCTCAGCAAACTGAGGCAGGGTGAAGGTCAGTGGCCGGGGTAGGTAATGAGTGATGGGGGTAGAGAGAGGATGAGGACTGGCTGTCACTGGTTATCAAACAGAGCAGTGGGTCCTTCACCTCCCCAAGCTGCTCCTGGGCACTCTGAGCTGCCAACAGCCCCACGTCCCTACCCAGAGAAAGAGGAGGAGGCATTGACTGCAAGAGGGGTTCTGGGGCCTATAAGAGAGCAAGACACACCCCTGAGGAGACTCCCAGCTCAAGCCCCTTCTCATGGAGAAGTGTGTTGTCCCTGTCTCTTTCTTAAATAAAACTTGCCCCGGCGTTTCTTGGGTGTTTGATCTTCAACACCCAAGAACAAGGACCTGTTCCTCATCTCCAAGACAGGTATCAGGAGGACACTGGGACAGGTTGTGGGAACAGCAACGTCAAGGAGCACCTCAGAGGACCTCCGGAGGCTGCACCGTGGCACAGCCCACCAGGTGTCCCAGCTGGGCCTTTGCACTTGACATGGCCGGCCATGCTGCTTTCCTGTGTTCAGGGTGTGTGTGAGCATGTGTGCATGTGTGTTCAGGTCCCCACCTGGGAACAGTGGGCCATGCCCTCGTGTTGCAAGATTAGGTCAGGTGGCTGCCCAGGAGCCACTCTCCGCCATGACCCAGAGGAGAGTGGCGAAGCTGGGAAAGTGTTAGCTCTACTTGGGTTCAGGAGCTCCTAAGAGCCCAGCGCTCCTTTGCACTCCCACAGCTCCTAACTTGTCACTGTGAGCACCAGCCTGCCGCTGCACAGATGCAGAAGTGAAGAGCGTGTCAGAGGGAGTGCAGGCCCTGCCGGGGAGCTGACGTCTGCTCCTGTAGAGGTAACTTCTCTTGCTCAGAAGCACATCATAGCCGATTAAGGCGAGGAGAGGCCCTGGAGACCCAAGCAAGGAATCCAGAGGCACCAAAGCCCTCACCAATAGAGTGCATGTTATGAGAAAACGAAGAGCACCCTGGGCACGACACCTCCCACAGGGGGCAGTGTGCTTGCGTCCTGGCGATGGAGGCAGTAGCTTGCAACTGCCCAGTGGGCACCCTTCTTTATTGGCCTGGATACTTGCAAACAAATTACTGTTTCCAGAAGAGCTGGGCTGCATCTCCCAGTGTCTGCTCTGTAGTCCACCATTGAGAGCTCAGAGTCCTCAAGGTTGTGATTAGACCAGAGAGAGGTCAGCAGGCTGGTCCAGCTGGAGCGTCTGAGGGTGCTGAGGTCCTGGGGACAAGTCACATCACCAAGACCCCAGGAAACTGGGCTCCCTCCCTATAAGAAGACCACGGCAGAGCAGCCCAGGGAGGGGGTGCAGGCGTTGGGGCAGCGGGACAGGGGCAGGCCTTATACAGACAGAAACACCCAATAGGCTGCGCAGACACCCTCAGCAGCCCGTTATCTGAGGGCCCCAGGAGACTAAGCTGGAGCTCTGTGGTTGTTGCACCCAGTCTGGGAGAGACCAAGGAAATAATCACAGTGCCCACAGAGCCGAGGGCCAAAGGCAGCCAGGCTGCTGGCTGTGACCAGTCGGCCCGGATCCAGCTCCCAAAGCCACCTGTCACTGCTGCAAGTTCCCAGGGCTTCTCTATAAGATTGGACCTGTACACCTGCATCCCGGGTCTCTGCCTGGCTTCCTGCCGGGAAATCCTGGGCCATGAAGAGTCATCGGCATCTCTATGGAAGAACAAGAGTCTGGTTTGTGTCTCCTTTCTCGTGTCAAGGTAACTTTCAAAGGTGACCGCAGAGGTCCTCACTCTTCTCCTGTAGAAGCAACTGAACACCAACTTGCAGCACTTAGCAAAATCAATGCTTCAGAACCCCCAGGACATTAGGGACTTTCGGAGAACAAGAAATATTTATTCAAGAAAACAGCTGAGGTACACTCATACCTTGCTGGTGGGACTGCAAATTGGTGCAGCCAATATGGAAGGCAGTATGGAAATTTCTTGGAAAATTGGGAATGGAACCACCATTTGACCCAGCTATCCCTTTCCTCCATCTAAACCCAAAGAACTTAAAAACAGCATACTACAGGAACACAGCCACATCAATGTTTAGCTGAATTCACAATAGCTAAACTGTGGAACCAACCTAGATGCCCTTCAATAAATGAATGGATAAAAAAAATGTGGCATATATACACAATGGAATATTACACACACGGAGTCAGTGAGAGGAGAAAACAGCACCTAGGGATTTCCCTGCGTGACCCTCGGCTGGCCACCAGGCTAGGCAAGCAGAGACTTCAATGGCCACTCATTAGAAGAGCGAGGGCCTGACAGCTTCCTGCAGGGGAGTCACTAGACAGTCTTTCTAGAAGCCAGGCCCTGAAGCTGGGAGCAGCTGGGTGCACCTGCAGTCCAGCTGCTCAGGAGCCTGAGGCAGGAGGACCCCTCGAGCCCAGGAGGTCTAGGCAGCCTGGGCAACAGCCCAGACCTGTCTCCTGAAAAGAAGACAGCAGGTGCTGCGTCAACAGTGCTCCCAGAAGGGGCACACCCCAAGACCTTCCAGGAGAAAACCACCTTCCAAGAGAAGCCTAAATGCTTCCCACAGATACAATTCCAACAAACATGAAGTCAAAGTCAAAAGTAAAAACACTTCATTTAACATCAAGGAAAAAAAATAGGTCCAGGAAAAGCAACATATGCTAGAATAAGAGTCACAAAACCACTGAACTCTGGATTAGAAGCAGCATTTAAAAGAACATATGTAAAATGTTCAAAGAATAAAAATTTGTCATGATCAAGATCTGAAAAACAAAAACATAATATTTGAATTTAGAGCTCAGAGTTGGGTTTAGAAGCAGCTGAGCTGCAGATGTGGGAACAACCAGTTGAATGGATGATGAATCTGAAGAAAGTGCTATAGAATGAAACAGAGAAACAAGGAGAGGGTGATGGCCACACCTGTCATCCTAGCCACTCAGAAGGCTGAGGCAGGAGGATCCCAAATTCGAGGCCAGCCCAAGAAACTTAGCAAGAGCCAGTCTCAAAATAAAAAAAATAAAAAGAACTGGGGCTATGTTTCAATGGGGTAGAACACCCAGTACCACAAAAAGAGGTGGGTTTTTGAAAGGTCAAATTCAACTCTGAGGGCCCTACACACAGGCATCAGCTCCAGAGGCAGTGGCAGGCTCCTGCTGGCCTGTTGGCACCTCCTGTTCCCTTACTGAATCTCCTTGTGATCTTGTTCTGTCACTGACTGAAAGGAAGGCAGGTCTCTTCAGCCATAGTGTGGACCTGTCTTCCCCTCTTGGCTCTGTCATTTTTTGCTTTGTGTATTTTGGAGATGTTTGTAGGTGTGTACATGTTAGGATTGTTACATCTTCTTTAGGAACAGACTCTTTATGCTGTGGAAAGTCTGTTCTCGTCCCTGGGGAAAATTACATGTATGAAGACTTGAATTGGGTGTCAACATACCTTATATACAAACAGAGATATGAAACATTGTGGTATACATGTGTATTAAGAATTGTAATGCAAAAAAAGTACATGCATAATGGCATAAATTGACATCAACATACTTTATATACAGAGATACGAAAAATTATGTTCTATATGTATTCTAAGGATTGTAATGCATTCCACTGTTGTCGTGTATTTAAAAATAATAATAAAATCAATTTAAAAAATAAAAAAGGAAAACGAATAATAAGTGAATCTAGTAAAGTACAGGATACAAAATCAATACTAAAAAATCAGTTGCATTGGGGCTGGGGCTGGGGCTGGGGCTCAGTGGTAGAGCACTTGCCTATCATGTGTGAGGAAGTGGGTTCGAGTCTCAGCACTGCATATAAATAAATAAAGTTTCATCAACATCTAAAAAAATTTTTTTAAAAGTCAGTTGCATTTCTTTTTTTTTAAAGAGAGAGAGAGTTTTTTAATATTTATTTTTTAGTTTTCGGTGGACACAACATCTTTATTTTATTTTTATGTGGTGCTGAGGATCGAACTTAGCACCCCACACATGCCAGGCGAGCATGCTACCGCTTGAGCCGCATCCCCAGCCCAATCAATTGCATTTCTATATATTCACAATGAATAATCCAAAAAGGAAAGTAAGAAAACAATTCCTTTTGCAATTTCATCAAAAAGAAAAAATGCTTAGGAATAAATTTAACCAATGAGGTAAATACTTGTACACTGAAAACTGTAAAATATGGCTGAAGGGGATTAAAACACACAAACAGATGGAGATACATCCCAACCATGTTCATGGATTAGACACATAATAGTGTTTAGAATATAACAGTCAAAGCAATCTATAGATCTACTGCATTCCCTATGAAATCATTATGGGATGATGATGATGATGATGATTTTGCAGAAACAGAAAAACCATGTGGAATCTCAAAGAACCCTGATTAGCCAAAACAATATTAAGAAAGGAGACAAAGCTGGAGAACTCACACTTCTGACTTCAATAGACATTACAGAGCTAAAGTAGCCAGGTGTGGTGGTATGTACAGCCTGGAATCCCAGCACCTCCGGAGGCTGAAGCAAGAGGATAGAGAGTTGGAGGCCAGCCTCGGCAACCTAGTGAAGGCCATAAGTGACTAAGTGAGACCACGCCTCAAAACAAAAAGAAAAAAATTAAAAGGGCTGGGGATGTGGCTCAGTGGTAAAAGTGCCTCTGAATTCAAAACCCAGTGCCAAAAAAAGAAGAAAAAGAAAAAAAAAAAAGACAGACAGGTGTACCAATGTAACAGAATAGGGAGTCCAGAAATAACCCCTTTGCATAAGGACAGATAATCTTGATGAGGGTGCCAGGGACACATAGAGGAAGCATGGTCTCTGCAACATGTGCACTTGGAATGCGTTTGCCATGTGGAAGGAGGAGGTGGACCCTGCCCCACCCCACACGAGAGTGGCCCCAAGTGCAGCTGAGCACCAACACAGAACCTAGAAATTCAACCCCTTCACAGAATGAGGTGGCCAGCCAGTGGCCAGGACAGAGCATCTGAGCCCAGAGCCTCAGCTCAGGAGCTGAGAGACCAAGGTAAAGGAAATGTGTCCAAGCACTTGCAGCCTGGGCTGGGAGTGGTTTGGTGGCAGAGCACCTGCCTGGCATGCATGAGGCCCTGGGTTTGATCCCCAGCACTGAGAGGAAAAAAAAGAAAGAGGAAAAGAACTTGTAGCCTGGGCATTATGTAGAATTATATCCCATATTGTCCTGATTGGAAACCAAGAATGAAAAAAAAATTAAAGATCCCTAGTCAATACAAAAATGGAGAAAAGTAGTAAGAATTGAAATATCTTCAAGATAAAAATGAATTTAGTATAGTCCCAATTTTTCTGAAATCTCACTGTATCACATAAGTCTTTTTCCCCATGGTTTTGTTGGTGCATTACAGTTGTGCACAATGGTGGGACTTGTTATTATTGCGTATTCATACTTGCCCTAACCCTGACCTCCTCCCTCCTACTCTACAGGTCTCCCTTTGATTTTCATGAGTTTTTCCCCAACTCTCTTTCCTTTTCTTCTCTAGCTTTCACATATGAAAACAACATGTGACCCTTGGCCTTCTGCATTTTGTTTATTTCCTTAATATAACATTCTCCAGTTCCATCTATTTTCCTGCAAATGACAGGATTTTATTTTTCTTCATGGCTGAGTAAAACTCCATTGTGTGTATATACCATATTTCCTTTATGCATTCATCCATTGATGGACACCTGGACTGGTTCCAGTTTGGCTATTGTGAATCGTGCTGCTGTAAACACAGGTATGCGTGTGTCACTGGAGTAAGAGGGCTTTACTTCTCCAGGATGAATACCCAGGAGTGGCATAGCTGGGTCACATGGTGGTCCCATGCCTAGTCTATTGAGGAGACTCCATACTGATTTCCATAGTGGCCATACTAATTTGCAGTCCCACCAACAGTGTAAAGTGGTCCTTTTTCTCCACATCCTCTCCAGCATTGGTGATTGTGTGTATTCATCATGACTGCCATTCTGATCGGTGTGAGTTGAAATCTCAGTGTAGTTTTGATTTGCATCTCTCCATTGATATTGAATACTTTTTCATGTATTTGTTGGCCATTTCTTCTTTTGAGAAGTGTGTGTTTAGTTCATTTGTCTATTTGTTAATTGGGTTATTTGGGTTTTTGTTGTTGTTGTTGGTGGTGGTGGTGGTGTTAAGCTTTTTGTGTTCTTTATGTATTTTGGATATCAATTCTCTGCCAGAAAAGAAGCTAGCAAAGATTTTGTCCCATTCTGTGGGTTCTCTGTTCACATTCTGAATTGTTTCTTTGCTGTGCAAAAACTTTTTAATCTGATGCCATCCCACTTATTAACTCTTGGTACTACTTCCTGAGCTTTAGGGGTCCTACTGAGAAAACTGATGCCTGAACCTGTGGTGCTGGCATGTTGACCCTGCATTTCCTTCTATGAGTTGCATAGCTTCTGGTCTAATTCCTTTGATTCATTGACCTGACTTTTGTACATGGTAAGAGATAAGAGATAAATAACTAGTCTTGTTCTTCTCCATACAGATAACCAGTTTTCCCAGCACGATTTGTTAAAAAGCCTCTTTCCTCCAGTGTCAAGGACCAGGTGGCTGTATCTGTGTGGTTTGTCTCTGTGCCTTCTATTCTTTCCCTTGGGCTATGTGTCTGTTTTATGCCAATATCATGCAGATTTTGTTATATACCTCAGTAGTATAATGGGAAGTCAGATATTGTGATGCCTCCAGCATTGCTTTTTTGGCTTAGAATTACTTTAGCTTGGGGCTGGGGATGTGGCTCAAGCGGTAGTGCGCTTGCCTGGCATGTGTGCGGCCCGGGTTCAATCCTCAGCACCACACACAAACAAAGATGTTGTATCCGCCGAAAAACTAATAAATAAATAAAAATTAAAAAAAAGAATTACTTTAGCTATTCTGGGTCTTTTATTTTTCCAAATAGATTTTAGGACTGTTTGTTCTAGTTCTGTGAAGAATGTCATTGGTATTTTGGTAAGGATTGCATTGAATCTTGTGGTAGTATGGCCATTTTAACCATACCAGTTCTCCCTGTCCATGAACATAAGAGGTCTTTCCATCTTCTTCTTAGTTTTTTTTTTTTAATTTTTATTTATTTATTTACCTATTTTGGTATTGGGAATTGAACCCAGGAGCCACATCCCCAACCCTTTTAATTTTTTTTCTTTGACATAGGGTATAACTAAATTGCTTAGGGCCTCACCAAGTTGATGCTGGCTTGAACTTGTGATCCTCCTGCCTCATTTACACAAGTTGCTGGGATTACAGGTAGGTGCCACCATGCCCAGCCTTCTTCAATTTCTTTCTTCAATGTTCTATAGTTTTAATTGTAGAAGTCTTTAACCCCATTGGTTAGATTTATTCCTGGGTATTTTTTAGGCTATTATGAATGGAATTGTTTTTCTGAATTCTTCCTCAGCAGATTCATATTGGTGTATAACAAAGCTATTGATTTTTTGTATGTTGATGCTGTAACCTGCTGCTTTGCTGGGTCTGTTTATCAGCTCTGGCAGTCTTCTGGTGGAGTGTTTTGGATCTCTCAGGTATAGAACCATATCATCTGTAAACAGTGATAATTTGACTTCTTCCTTTCCTATTTTTATCCCTTTTATTTCCTTCTCATGCCTAATTGCTCTGGCTAGAATTTCTGGCACTGCACTCAGTGGAGTGGTAAGAGTGAACATCCTGGTCTTGTCCTAGATTTTAAAGGAAATGTTTTCAGTTTTCCTCTGTTTACTATGAGGTTTGCTTTGGGTTTTTTATATATAGCCTTTATGGTGTTGTGGTAGATTCCCTCTAACCCTATTACCCCTGTTATCTTGAACGGGTGCTGGATTTTATCAAACCTCTTCTCTGCATCTGCTGAGATGACTGAGCGACTTGCCCATCAGTCTGTTTGTGAGATGAAGTATGTTTATGATTTGCATCTGTTCAGCCATCCTTGCATCTCTGGACTAGACCCACCTCATGGTGGGCTATGATCTTTCTAATGTGTTGCTAAGCACGACTTGCTAAGTTTATGAAGGATTTTTGCATCTAAGTTCATCAGGGGCTTTGGGCTCGTTCTCTTTCTTTGATGTGTCCTCATCTGATTTTGGTATGGGTATGACACTGGCCTCATACAAACCTGGGTGTGTTCCATCCCTTTTTATCTTGTGGAATAATTTGAGGAGAATAGGCATCAGTTCTGCTCTAAAGGTTAGTGGAATTCCACTGAGAATTGACCTGGTCTTGACCTTTACATTATTGGAAGGCTTTTGATTTCTACTCCTACTTCATTGCTAGTTGTTGGTCTGTTTAGGTTTTCTATGTCTTCTTGATTCAATTTTGGCAGGTCACATGTATCTAGAAATGTATCTATTTCTTCTGGTTTTCCCATTTATTGGAATATAAGAAGAAATCTATGTGGTGCCACAGATAATGTCCTTGACATCTTTATATTAACCACTGTGATTCACACACTCAATTGCAGGCAGCATGAAGCAAATGGCATGCCGGCTGAGGACACTCTGTATGGACATCGAAGACTAATTCACAGCTACCTGGAGAGCCTATTTTGACTGTGTCAGTGTGTGTGTGTAAGAATTTACAGACTTAGTCTTATCAGCTATTTTAAGAATTATACAGAGTTCCACTATGATTTCTGAGTTGAACCTGGAATATGGAGAGATTTATGTAGCTGCTTGAAAACAGAACCCCATAGAGAAATGGAGGTTAAAATTGAGGACCTAACCAAGATCCAGTCAGATTATACCAAATGGAATAATTTGGCTTTCATTAATGAGATTCTTTTTATAATTTTTTATATTCCAATAAATATCTCATAAAAGTTATTTTAAATTATCAATAAGCAAAATTCTAAACCATTTGTCTCAGCTTATTTTCTGTTGCTATAACAAAATGCCTGAGGCTGGATCACTTATACAGAAGAGAAGGATTCTGTATAAACTGTGCCTCTTTGAGCCACAGTTCTGGAGGCACAAAGGCACAGTTCTAGCACCAGCTCTCTCTGAGGGCTGCTGACTGCCTTGTCATGGAATTCACTCACTGTAACTTCCCATGAGACCAACATTACTCTCTCCTGAAAATGTCTCCATGACCTAGTCACCTCCCACAGCCACACAGGGACAAAGCTCCCTGTACAAGAACCTTTGGGGACATAGGGAACCCATTTTGAAACAATTGCACCATTCTAACCTACTTTAAGATCATGTGAAATTTAAATTTATATGCCAGTGCTATTTGGTGTTCTTTCCATTATTTTGAAAATAAAATGGTGACTCTTAAATGTTTAATTTAAACAGAAACGCAGTTTAATCTAATAACTAATGACCAGGGCTTGCAGCTGTAGTAGACAGGGCAAGTGAGGCATTCCCTGAGGGTTAGCTTTGCGCATGTGGACAGCGGTGTGCTTTGAAAGGATTGCTTCTCTTCCTCATAGTAGAAATAAATGCCTGTGAATGAGGGTGTTCATGGGGCATGGAGGGAAGGAGGTGAGCAAGAGAAAAACACGGGATGTGGGCCTGGTGAGGAGGAGTCAGCAAACATGCACCAAAACACACGGAGCAACGCAGGATTCGGACGCCAGTGGCTGATGTTTGTCACGAGCTCACAGTGCAGGAAGAAACACTCAGCTGTTTCTATTTCTATTATATATATTTAAGTTGGAAATGTGATGGAAAATGAATATGCTGACTGCCGAAGAGTGAAGAATATGCAATTGGCTCACCAAAAAGTGTTCAAGACTGAATCTACCCTCCATCCTCTCCACAGTTCTGCTCGGGAATGGTCCTGGTGAAACAAGCTGGAGCTGGTGTAGGCCAAGGCCACTGGGTTCTGCAGACACTGAGCGCACAAGGTGCCACCCTCAGGAGAAGCCAGCGGCCAGTGAGAAGGATGCTGTCTTCATAAGACCAGGCAGAGGAACCAGGACAGGTTCACTGAGAAAACACGTGGGCCTGTACCAACATTTTAAGCTCTGTCTTTTTCTGCAGTGATGTATGGTAAGAAATTAAGGATTGATGTTTAAGCTGTGATCCAATTTTAGGCAGATACCTTGATTTGCCTAGAATATAAATAATTAGGTCAAATACTTTTCCTTTTCTTAGGAAGGTGTCCTTTCTTGTTGGCAGGACACCTTTGTGATCATAGCTGAGTGGCTCATCAACCTGGGTGTGTCATCAGATGCAAGTCCCTGGGGCTTCACTACTGTGCCTAGCACCTAGCAAAGCCAGGACATAACAGTGGCACAAGATTTGTTAAAACAATGAGTGAATTTTCTACAAAGATGTTGTTGGATGCAAAACAAGATGCCCTTGGACGCTTTTGTGGGAGCAGATGCAGAGGTCTGAGAGGCCTGGATGATAATCAAGACATGGTGTAGTTCTGGGGCCTCACAACATGAGCATGGCTGCAACCTAAAAAAGAGAAGCCCGATTTTCTACATATTACTGGGAAAAAATACATGACAGAATGGGACCTTGGAAATAGGGAATAATGTTTTATTTTTCTGACTTCCTTACTAGTAAAAAAAGCATAAGTTTCATGAGGGCAGTTTTTCCCCCACCCTGTTTGGACAGATGGATGAGTAGAAGGGTAGAGTGAGTGAATAGGTAGGTGAGTAGATGGGTGGATGGCTGGATGGGAAGGTGAGTAGATGGATGGACGGGCAGATAGATGCATGGATGGATGGATGGATGGGTGG
Organism: Marmota flaviventris; assembly: GCF_047511675.1. Lineage (NCBI taxonomy): Eukaryota > Metazoa > Chordata > Mammalia > Rodentia > Sciuridae > Marmota > Marmota flaviventris. The sequence continues at coordinate 10,171,469 of NC_092509.1, read as the reverse complement.
GTGGGTAAGTCAGTAAAAGGGTGGATGAGTGAATGAGCGGATGAGTGGGTAAGTAGATAGATGGATGGCTGGGTAGAGAGTGAGTAGATGGGCAGATGGGTAGATGGATGGGTGGGTGGGTGAGTAGATGAGTGGCTGGGTGAGTGAGTGGATGGATGGATGGATGGATGGATGGATGGAGCTGGGAGCTCCAGGGCGCTTGGGGAACTGTGGTCCCTGTCTCTGTCCTACCAGCTACAACACACAGGCATGGTGGCTAGACTCTTTCCCCATGCTGACTGGCCCTCCCCAAGACATCTGCCTCAGCTGCATGGCCCCACATGGCTGCACCCCAGGAAACAGGAGCACATACATTTCCTTCCTTTTAAGGGCACAGCCCTATGGATACACACATTTGGGCTCACCCCCACTGGCCAGAGGGCCACCAGCTGCAAAGCAGGCTAGGAAATGTAGTCTTCATGTGCAGTAGCCACCCTGGGTAAAACTACTATCACTGAGGAAGGGCAGGGCAGGTTCTAGGACAGCACAGAGGACTGGTGGCAGTGTGTTGGGATCATCTGAAGAGCATTGTCCAGGGATTCTGGAACCAATGAAAGCTAAATCCCTGAAGCTGGCAAATGGCGTTTGCAGTTTCCAGTTCTTCATCTCTCCTCATGCTCCACTTTGAAGCAACTCTGGAAAGGTGAGGGTAGCGTGGCGAAAAGTCCTGCAGGACACCTTACAGGACCATGAGCTCCCTGCACACTTCGTCCCTGTGAGCAAAGTCCCGAGACGAATGGGTAGAACAACAGTGCCCCATGAGTGGCTCTGGCACGGCAGCCTGTGGGAGCCTTGTCCTTGGCAATTCTGTGGCTTGGTGGCTACGCATCCCAAGTTAGCCCCAGGGACCTTGCTGACGTGGGGTTTCCTGGTACAGTGAAGTCTCTGGAACTGCCTAGCTGAATCAAGTCCCCAATCACAGGACTCCATGAGGGACCTCACGCCTGTGCCCTGCCTGAGCAGCAGCCTGAGTGTTTCTATGCCAGGGAATTCCAGCTACAGGTCACTCTGCTAGCATGCAGCCTCTAGCCTGAAAACGTCTGTGTCAGCATGATTTCCAATGGAAACACATTACAATGGCCAGCCGTGTGCACAAGTATCCCTGTGGAGTGGGAAGTGCCACTAAAGTCACAAAGACCCAGAAACAACGAGGCCAGCAGGCACAAGAACTGTAGACCCCTTCTCAGCACATACCCACGCACACACAATAGGGCGACATTTTAGTACTTCTAATTTACAGCTCTGACTAGAGATTCATTTATCAGGAGAGGGAAAAGGGACAGATCTCTTGCCAACCTGGGGCACTGGAAATAAAATAACAAAACTCTACAAAAAGCCCAAATCAGAACTGCTTTGCAAATACAATACGAGGAGCTGAGCACCCTGCTTCTCAGTTTTCTTAAATGATCTTTTCATGTTCTGCGGAAATTACAGACATAGCTCTTCTCAAAAAATGTGTAATTTGGATGGAGGAAAGCCCAGAGTTGGCATAAAATTCATCTCTACCCGTTGTTTTTCAGATGTTTCTGAAACAAAATAGAGCAGAAGTGATCTCACACCTCTGAGAAACAGCTATTTCCAAGAGGGGGCAAAGAAAGAGGGGACACCTGCAAATCTTGCAGAGACGAAAGAGATGCTTCCGCCTAGCTCTTGGGCAGTTCCACATGGGGAACTCAAAACATCTTCCTTTTTTTGTGCCCAAAAGCCCTTTGCCTGGAGCCAGACACAGCAACTCAAGCATATGGATCTGGGCAGACCAGAAGGCAGTGGTGAGAAGGCACAGTGGGCAGGTGCTCTACTATGTTGGCTGTTAGAACCCAGCTTCTGATGTAAGGGTGGCTAGGGGCCCGAGGTACCTGCGGCCATATCTCCCATGAGCCTCCTTCTTCTAAGCTTCTGCCAGGGGTGGAGTGAATGGGGTCTGGCCATCTGCCTCACCAGACAGCATGAGCACCCTCTCTCCAACCCATACTTCCAAGAGAAATGTGGTCCTTGGGGCCTCAGAGGGTGCATCAGGTGACCTTGGCCTTGGAGGCCCAGTTCCGGAGCAGCTGGCTGTGTGGACACTGAGGCCCCCTGCTGTCGTTTCTGTTGCTCTGGACCCCATAGGGAGGGTCGCTCTCAGCTGGTTGGAGGGCACAGGATCCCGTCTCCAGGTGGCTCAGGAGGGCTGTGCAGCAGTGCTCCAGCCTGCTCAGTCCCAGATGCCCCCACCCGACTCAGCGGCGGGCCTCAGACCTGCCCCTCTTGTGCCCACCCCTCCACCTTCTGTTACCCCCAGCTGGCACTCTAGGCGCCTCTGTGCTAGCTACGAGGCTGGGCATGGGGTCACAGCCCTGGTTCTGGGGAGCTTGCTGTAGTCAGGAATGCTAACAACAGCAAGAGGTATCACAGGGTGGAGGCAGAGCGGCAAGACAGCCATGCCTGTGGGGAGGCCCATGGGCGTGGGTACTGGGCCTTAACACTGCACAGGAGGCCGTGGCCTGGGTCTGGCTCAGTGGAGACTTGCAGCTGTGGGAGTTGGGGCACTGGGGGCCCAGCCTTAGGCCTTGGGATGGTAGCACATGAGGTGGCACCCAAGAGGACAGACAGCAGCCTCCTGCCCGCCAGCTCCTTACTGAGCTTCCTCCTGTATTTGGCTGCTACCTGAGGGAGGAGGCCAGGAGGGGCTGCTGGGGCCATTAGTCACTAGCAGAGATGCTCAGGAGGGGCTGCTGGGGCCGCTAGTCACTAGCAGAGATGCTCAGCCTTTCCTTCTTTTTCACCATAGGGGATGGAACCCGGGGGACTCCACCATTGATCTTCACCAGCAGCCATTTTTATTCTTAAAATTTTGAGGCAGTGCTTCACTAAGGTCCCACACTGACTTTGAACTTGTGACCCTCCTGCCTCGGCCTCCTAAGTTGCTGGGTGCAAGGCCTGTACACCTGGTTCAGCTGCGGCAGCATCTCTGGTCTGGTGAGCTTGCTGCCTGCCTAGAGTCCCATCAGAGCTGCTACGGAGGCTTGGGCAACGTGGATACGAAGCTGCAAAGAACACCCACAGGGAACAGGAGGAGAGGCAGGGCATGGCAGAGTGACCATAGGAAGGAGAGGCTGAGGGCTGGAGCCCATGTGGAAGAGCCAAGGGCAGCAGAGCACAGGCAGACCAGGGCCCAAGGCAACAGCAGCAATGCTGCTTGTAGCCACACTGGGTGCAGGCTGAGCAGGAGGAAGGAGGAATGGAGCTGCAGCCCAGGCCTCCATGACAGCTCTGATGGGACTCGAGGCAGGCAGCAAGCTCACTGCCAGGACAAGCATGGAAGTGCCACACCTGAGCCTGGATGTTCCCTGCTGGAAGGGGTCACAACCTGCACCCTACCTGTGCCCCACCTGCTCTGCTCCGCCCACTCCACCCCCCAGTGCCGCAGCTGCACCCCACCTGTGCCGGTGTAGGCCATCCTGGGGCCAGCGTGGCCCGGCCCAGCTGTCCTTCCTGTCCCTGAGCCTGGCCTCAAGGACCAACCCAGGAGGCAGGTTCAAGTTCCCATTGTTTAGGCCCCTGAAAGGTGGCCAGCTCCATCTTCAGGTGACCCTGGGAGGTTCCCGCTGGAAACTCAGCAGGGAAACAAACTGCAGCATGGAGCACGAGCAAAAGGCACTGGCGGGCATTAAGTGAAGCAGGTCAGACCCGAGGTGGTGTGTTCTTCCCTGCAAGAGCCAGAGAAAAGGTGTGGGGAGCGGGGGTCCTCATGAAAATGGAAGGGAGGCCAGCAGAGGAACGGGTCGGGCCCACTGAGAATGAAGCTGACTGGATTTCACTATTGCACCTGTGCAGGTATGAATAGGTAACAAGGAACCCTGTGTAATTATAATGCACCATAAAAGTAGGGGGGAAACGGGCAGGGAAGGACCAAACAGGCCGATGCAGAGGACTGTCCTTTCTACACGCAGCCAACGTAGGATGTACAATTAGACTGGGGATGGGAAGCTCTGGCTCTTTCTCTTAGGTATTCAGAGGTGTTCCTCTTTGCCTACTCCAGCCACATACACTTCAAAAACAGTAAGAAAATAAACTGGGCCTCTGAGGGCCACCATCCCAACGGTGCAGAAGTACACACACGGCTGACTGAAAAGGGGCATTGGGAGACTCCCACAAGACAGAGATCAAAAAGCAGACCTCCCAAATGAGACGGACAAGGACGTTGCGTGACCCTCACACAAGAAGCAAACACGTGACTGTGACACCACCCTCATCTTTTAGAGAAATGCAGCACATTCCTGTCAGGGAGACAAAGCCAACAGTGCCAAGTGACCAGGGCAAAGGTACCCCTGTACCTTTCCAGAGGGCAATCTGGCAACACACACAGAAGTCTTATAGCCTGACACAGTTTCCAGACTGCTCACAGGAGCTGGCCCTACACAAAGACTTGGCCACAGGAGCCAGCCACAAAAGGAGATGGGAAAGACCTCGACATCACTAGAGCCAGTCAACCCAGCAGCTGGCTCTGCTTAGTGGACCACTGTGCAGCATTGGGAATGACATCAGCCGTTTCCACGGACCCAAGATGACACTGAATGATTACAAATGAAGCCACTAAGCAGCTTTTACAAGTGTACTTTTATCAGCCTCACTATGGTGTGCTCACACATCCCTCCTCGTCCACACACAGGTTAACGAGGCGCTCCAGGGTGGTGGCACATGGCACCATGAGTGAGTTTTCAAGCTTTCTTCCCTTTTCTTTTGCTCAAGTTGCTCAAATGAAAACATGGTGCTTAGTATGTTAGTCAGCTTTTCATCTAAGACGAAATATGGGACAAGAAGCACTTTGGGAAGCCAAGAACAGTGGCGCACACCTGAAATCCCAGCAGCTCGGGAGGCTGAGGCAGGAGAATCTCAAGTTCAAAGACAGTCTCAGCAATAGCAGAGCAAAAAGCAACTTAGTGAGACCTGTCCCTAAATAAAATACAAAATAGGGGTGGGGATGTGGCTCAGTGGTCAAGTGCCCCCGAGTTCAATCCCTGGTTAAAAAAAAAGAACCACTTAGGGGAGGGAGAGTTGGTTTCGGCTCATGGTTTCAGAGTTCAGTCTGTGGTGGGCTGACTCCATTGCTCTGGGCCTGAGGTGAGGCAGAGCTCATGGGTGTGGTAGAGGAAACTGCCAATTCATGACAGCTTCACAGCAAAAGAGAGCCAAGGAGCCAGGGACAAGACACACCATGCCCAAGGCACACTCCAGTGCCCCACCTGCTTAGTTACCACACAGTGCTCCACTCACATCATTAATCCATCCAATGGATTACTGCACCAGTGAGGTCCCCGCTCTCCTAATCGAATGTTTCCTTTCTGAACATTCCTGCATTGCCTGATGCATGTGCTTTTCAGGAAACACCTCATACCCAAACTGTTATCAATTAGGCAATGAAAACAAAATTATTTTAATAAACTGAATGGAAAAAATTAATTCCAAAATGAACATAGAGCAAAGCAAAAAGAGCCCTGGTGCCTTGCTAGGAGTAGCCACCCTCCAGACAGGTGCCAGGAGCCTCCCAGGTGCCTGCTGCTGTCTCAGCAGACACAGCTCCCTGGAGCCAGGGTGCTGTCTCCCAGGGACATCAGGAAGGTTCTCAGAGGGGAGGCAGAAGCATGGCATCTCAGGAATCTCTCCCCCATTATTTCTGGCTTGAATTTAAAAGGCAGAGGTATTTAAACAGGATTTAATTACAAACTCATGCACCAGAAGCAAAAATCCAGTTCCTTATAGCTGCTAACCTGGGGGGGCGGGGAGCAGAACCCACTGAGCCAGGACGAGAACCAGCAACCCTTCTACTGAAGCAATCTCATTCCAGGGTCTGCTTTCAGAATTCTAACGCAACACATACTTACAAAAAGACACACTGGGCCAGGGGTGTAGTCCATGGTGTGAGTGTGTGCTCAGCGTGTAAAGACCCTGGATACAATCCTAGACCAAAGGTAAGGAGTGATGACAAAAAGACAGACTGAACCACACAGAAGATATATTTAAAAAAACATGATGTAAAAATACAGAGTTTCCACAGATCAACACGGCACCAGGACATTCAGGGCCTTCACCCTCCACACTGCTGAGGCTTCAAGGCTATGCTGCCCAGGCTCTCCGAGGGCGCTGTGCCATGTGGCCCAGGTGGTATATCTGATCTCCTGCATGTTCGGCTTCGTGGTCCCTGAGGTAGTCACTGTGTTGCGAGGCCTAGGCAGTGTACCTCTTCTCTCCTTCATTCTTGGCTTTGTGGTACCGGAGGTAGTCACTATGCAGTTCTTTAAAGACGTCTCTGGCCCCTGGCTGTAGTGAGGTTCGGAGGAACTGGACATCAGGCTCAATGCATAGGTCCAGAATGAGGTAGATGCCCTCCTGCAGTAGGTCCTTCACAGCGGGGTACAAGGTCACCTGGGAAGCAAGGCAGAGCTCCATGAGGACACCTGGGACAGACCTCTGGCTGCACCAGGCTGGCACCACAGAGCCTTGGGGCTTTGGATATCTGATTTTTAAGGCAAGAAAAAGTCAACCTGTACAGTGCTAGGACCACTGGTCAACATACAGAACACCACTAGCAACGCCACAGTTCCCGAGACAGACGAGCAGTTCAAAGCACTCACCCCAAGCCAGCCACAGAGAGCCCTGGTGGTAAAGGGGATGGGGCAGAGAAGACGAAAGCTGCAGCAATGTCCTCACCTATTCCCATGGTGGCTGCTGACCACAGGCGGGACAAGACAACTGGGCTGCAGAGAGTTCTGCCTGGCATGTGCTCACCTGGGTCTACCCATCAGGAAGGTGCTCCCACTGGAAGCAGAGGGTGTGCAGTCTGTCGAGCTGCACCTGCTGTCTAGCACTTAAGCATTGGACTGGAAAGACTGACGGTGCTCTTGGTAGAAGCTTCCAGTACATAGGGAGCCTTTTTCTCATTACTGAATTTAAAAAACGATGAAGGCTATAACATACACTGCAACCAATGGATTTCAAGATTAAAATAACACAACGGATAAGTGAACACTAGGCCTGAAAACGAGGCCAGGAGACCAGAGGCCTCTCCTAAGGTAAGTGTCGGAATCGCATGACCCAGGGCTCCCATCACTGCTTGCTCTCTCGGCCTTAGTGAAGTGATCTTACTGCCTCATCGTATTCTTTAGTAAAAGAATACGATGCTGATTTTTCTTTCATCAAAGTTTGCATATTAAAGAATCTGTGCTTGGAAATACCACAATTCACACAAATGCTACACAGTTGCAGTTGCCAAAGTAGGGGTGTGGGCATGTGCCACTCAAGGACCATGCAGGGCCTCTGGCGCTCTGTGGTCTGCACTCCAGCAGGCAAAGACCCAGCTGCTCAAACATGTGGCCAGGCTGTCCCCAGCCCCCACGTCCACACAGAACGTGGACAGGGCCGCTAGCTGAGGCTAGCACAGGTAGGTCATAAGATCACCCAACAGTCTTAGTCCTGCCTGAAGCAGGGACAGGGAGGCGTGCCAAGCAGTCCACTCAGCCAGACACCCTGGAGAAGGAAGCCCATGTCCCCAACTCCCAGTGAGCATCCCAGTGTCCTGATTCGCTCACCATGCCATGCTCGCTCCTGTGCACAGCACGCCTGCAGGGGAGGCTGGCTCCTTCACAGGGAGGCAGAAGCAGTAAGACAGGAATGCACTACACAGCAGACGGACACACAAGAGCGCTCCACGTGGCCTGCTCTCTGGACCTGCCTAGGGCCACTTAAGCAAGCAGGTTGGTGCAGCCCAGTTCAGTCCTATGGCAAATGTACTGAGGATACCACAGGCTTCCAAAAATAAGCAAGGACATCCCAATGTGAAATGACTCAGGCCACAAACTCGTGACCCAGAACACTGAGCTGGGAAGTCGGACTAATCTGACCAACTCTGCCTGCCTCTTCACCTTGCTATCTGCTTTGAGCATCCGGGGCTGCTGAGTCTCACAACAGCGGCCCCAAGAGTTAAGATCCCTGCCACGCAGCAGAGGACTCAGACCACCAGCCCCTCCTCACTAGCCTGGTCCCACAACAGTTCTCGTTCTTAGTTCTGAGTGGCATGCCACCTGTCAGATCACTCAGGGCATAGATCAAACTAGGTGCCGAGTTTGTGCTAGAGTGACAACAAACCGAGGAGCCCTGGCACCTCCCAGGTGAGGCTCCACTCAGGCCTCAGGCCAGCCCATAGTGATGCCACACACACTTGGCCATGCACAGGACAGTGGGCTCAGGCCCACTCGTCTTTCAGGGAAGAAGCCACTCAGGGGCTATGGAAGAAGACCTTGGGGCAGGGCACAGTGCCTGCAATGCCAGAAGCTCAGGAGGCTGAGGCAGGAGAATCCCAAATTCAAAGCCAGCCTCAGCAATTTAATGAGACCCTGAGCAACTCAGCAAGAACTTGCCTCAAAATAAAATAGGTCTGGGATGTAGCTCAGTGGTTGAGTGCCTCTGGGTTCAATCCCCAGTACCATAAAATAAAAATAAAACCTAGAAAGACACTCAACCTGGACTTTACCTTTTGCGCCTCCGTCACGTACTGGGCCACTAGGAAGGGGGACGACGTGGTGAACTCCTCGGACCGCACGGCAATGTGGCTATACATGCGCTCCACCAAGCGCGCACACTCCAGGATCACCGGCAGGTCATCCGCACATCCTGCAGACAAGGGCCAACGGGTTAGCTCCAAACACAGCACAGTCAGACCAGCTCCTCCAGTCCTCTACCACAAGCAGACACCTGAGTCTCTACATTTTCCAGGCTCTCTGATTGGCTTATTTTGAAGAAAAGAGAAAGGAAAAAACATATGTCCAAATATTTACCTAGACACCCAGGGGAGAAAGAACATCTACAACACTCAGGAGTGCGTGGGATGTTGAAGAGTCCCACCAGGAAAATAAGACTTTCAGGACGACATCTAGAACTGCTCCTGCGTTTCAACAGGAGACGCACGTCTACAAGGTAGATAAAACGGGAAAAATGGCAAGTTGTCTTACAGAAAAACAACTGTGCACTAATATCACATGATTCAAAAAAATAAGATGCCAAATTGCATCTGTGCCGTGGTGAAAGTTGGACAACTGTGTGATGGACAGGTGGATATGGACCTCACCTTGTCACAAGGCAGCCTCTGGCCTTCTGGGACCCACTTTCCTGTAGTGCTATGGCCCCCAGGCCCTGACTCAGTCCAAAAACTCACACAGCCTACGCCTTCCCTGCTTGGCTCAGCTTGGTGGCAGCCCAGTTCTGTAAGTCTAGAAAACGCAGGTGAGGGACTGGGGCTGAGGCTCAGTGGTAGAGCGAGCACTTGCCTAGCACATGTGAGGCCCTGGGTTCCATCCTTACCACATAAAAATAAATAAAAGTATATCTACCTACAACTAAAAAATATTTTTTAAAAAATGCAGGGAAATGTAGTGACACAGAGCACATTAGCCACAGCTGCCTGGGGCTGGGCCAAGAGGTCAGAGCCCAAGGCACCCATAGGAAGCAGCGGTGGGCTGCCCCCCGCCGGGACTGCTGTGCTTCCCACTGCTGCAGGCTGTTGGGACTCATTCGGCCCTGCACTTTGAGCAGAGGTGGTCTGTCACACAAATGCTGGACCTCAGTGAGGCTGATTCTTAGACAGGCAACACGTTCTGTAAACCCTGAATGAGTGCACGACCACCTCTAGGGGGTGTAGTCTTTCAGTGCGATTCCTGTGAAGCTACAAGATGGCAGCACCAGGGGGCACTCCACAGCCCATGGCAGCCCACCGCTTCTCCTCCTTTCAGAAGCTCACCCTATTGTTTCCAATGAGCACCTGGCAGGGGCTACTTCAGCCCCTGACTTCATGTATGGCCACTTAAGAATGCACCAGATAAAGGGAACAAACAGATGCATGTAACTGGGCTAGACAATGTGGGCACGTGGCAAGACAATGACGAAGGACTCAGGGGGCAGGCCAGGCTGCACTCCACACCACAGGCCTCGGCCAGGCCTGCCCATCTCCCATCTAGGCAGACAGCACCATCAGAACAGTGCCCTTAAGGCGCTCGGATGGGATCTATCTGCGGGTCTCAGCACAGGACAGCAGGCAGCCATTAGCTGCGAGCCCAGGCTGGTGTGAGAGGAAATGTTCCCTAGCCCTGCTCTTCAGCAGACGCAGTCCTCCATCCTGAGCACAGAAGGCTAAACTGCTCACTGTGCCGCTGCGTGGTCTCCAGCAGAGCAGCTGAGCACTGTGCTCTGCTCTCCATTGCAGGCCAAGGACCTGGCTTACTGCCGCAGCCTGGGGCACCTATGGGAGGTGTCGAAGCCTGCTCCTGTCAGCCCAGGCTGCTGGGTTGGGCTCCCCAACATAACCTCCCATCTGACCAGGGCATCCCGCAATACCTGGTCCCCATGCTTGAGTACCATGTCTCAATTTCAAAATCGTGACGTAAAACAGCAAGTCCTACTTCAGTGCAACCCTTCCCAATAATGAGAACTTCCCCAAATCAGAAATGCAAACAGCATTCACACCTTCAAAGCTGAAAAAGACCCAGACACAGACCCTGGTACTGCCTGTGACAGGGTGAGTTTCCCTGGGAGAGAGGCATGACCCTGTGGGTCAGGTGAGAGGGAAGGTGCAGGGCCTTGCCTCAGCCGCGTGTCAGTGGGAAGCTTGCACCCTGCTCCTTCTGCCTCCCAGAAACCACCCACTCAAGGGCAGGAGCACAGTGCCATCTGTCTCTGTCTCTTTTGGTGTTGGGGCACCTTAGCACTGAGCCACAGCCTAATCCGTTTTGACTTTGAGACAGGGTCTCACTAAGTTGCTGAGGCTGGCCTCCCCTGTAAGCCGCTGTGCCTGGCTAGCTGTAGTCATAAAAATGACTATAAATGTAGTCATAAAAATATCTCCTATACAAGCTATGTGGTCAAAAAAATTTCCTAAATCTACATACTTTTCTTTCCAGAAAAAGAATTGTTTCAATTAGAGGTGACAAACATGTCCATTGTTTTGAATAGGATAAAATGAGTTTTATTTTTTCTTTAATATCTTGAGTGTTTATTTGATGACCTAAACTCGGCTTAGTAGATTTATCTTAGTTACATCTGTGGCCACATGATAAATATACTTGGAACTGCCTCTGAGGCTGCTATTCTGAATTACCTTTGTCTTTCTGCCGCCCTTCATGCATAACTGAGAACACCAGTCTGTTGAAGGAGTTCAGGAAAGACGGGATGGCCTTCAGCACCACCTGCAATGGCAGATCAGAGAATAGAGTGAGCGTGCAAGCATCTGTCCACCTGCTTCTCTCTTCACCTTGCCTTGCAGGCTCACAACAGGCGTGCCCTGCTGCCAGGAGGCTCCTCTGGCCTCATCTCTGGTGTGACTGCTCACCCACCCTGCACTTGGCTCTTTAACCCTTGCTTCCAGTCTGTGGTAGAGGTTCCACACTGAACAATTCTAGAAGCTGGTGGATAAGCTTGGCCTACAGTCTGCTGAAGCTGTGCTTTCCCCTAAGCTGGTTCTAACACTCCTGGAAACAAACAGCAACAACACCTGACTCATTCAGATAGAACTGGTGCTAGGGAAGGGCCTCACAAGCAAATCCACATAAAATGGGGAGCAAAACTCCTCTGTCCAGAGGGATGAAAAGGTCTGCTGGGACTGTTTTAAACATGTGCCAAAATGACAAAATGCTTCCTCACATTCAACCCTTTTGGGAGCAGACCACGCGCCATCCCCAGCAGCCCCGTGGGATGTGCACACATATGGGGAGCAGACCACACCATCCCCAGGCAGCCCCGGGCAATGGGCGCACACACCGCCAAGGCAGCCCTGGACGATGTGCACACACACACCACATGTGCACACATGCGCCATCCCCAGGCAGTCCCATGCAGTGTAATACTCAGGTTAAACCAATGCACACGCTAAGTACAGCTAGGTATGCATCTCTAAGTCAGGCCAGTCTGCAGACCACACATGGCCATGCTGTTAGGAGGCCAGTGGTCACTGTGCTGGACTATACAGAAGCCACTGAACCCTTTACTTGACAGCATTGCCCTGCTGTGACTCAAGCGTGGGACTGACTAGTGTCTTCTGTGAGTATCCAGCAACATTCTGAGCAGCACTGCACAGGTCAAGTCACTGCACGCCCACAGAAAGGCGGGCTCTGCCAGCATCCCCAAGAGCTGCCACTCCCCAGCCTCTCCTGATGCTCTGTCACCTTAGGGTGAAAAGCCACAAATCCAGGAGCAGACCCTCTAAACCACCTCCTCACATGACTGCAACAAGTCATCTGGCCTCTGTGTGTGTGTGTGTCTCAGCTTCCTCCTCAGCAAACGAGGACAATGATGGGCTCTCACAAGGACTGAGACAAGACACGTGGCCGCCAAGCGTGGCACTGGCAGCCAGCCTTCCGCTGCACCCTCAGGTGTCCCTGAGAATAGTGGGCATCTGTGCCAGTGTGGACTCACAGTGTGGTCACCTGTGTGTCCTCCCATTGCCTAATGTTCGGATCACAAAACGCTCCCATGTTCCTGTCTAGGTCTGCTGAATGCTCATGTGATCGTAGTTTCCTAGATCCACACAGCCTCTTCGCATGTCACCACTTCAGGAAATCCTCCATCTCTTGCAAAACTCCACAGCCTTGGATTGTGACTGACTGGCACTGCAGGGGCACTTCAGTTACCTAACAACTGACAAGGACCTGACAGGAGAGGCAGGGCCACGGGTGATGGCTGGCTGGGGAAGGCTCTGGAGTAAGCCCAACTTGGTAAGTGCTTAGCTTGCCAGAGATGATCTGTCTGAAAAACTGTGCTATTGGCAGGTCTCCCCAGAACTGCCGAACCCTGGAGAATACCTGGGTGCTTGTGAAGATGCGAGTACTTCATGTTCGGGAGTTCTCACTGCATGCAGTGAGCCTTAGAGCCCTGGCCCAGGACATCCCAGTGCTGACCTCCACTGCTTCACCACCAGAGGGGTGACTGCCTCCCTTGCAGGCCAGCAATGGGGGAGGCAGCAGGTAGGCAGTGAGTGCGCTCTGCTGCATTGTGAAGCGCCAAAAGCAGTCAGTCTACTCTGAAACCAGAGCCAGGGACCTCAGTCCTCCACCCACTCAAACTTGAGCCTAAGAGACTTCAGCAAAGCAGGGGTCTATTCAAATACGAGCCCTTGAATATCAGTAACGAGCACCATTTGATGTGCTAGACTCAGCAAAGAACGCACAGAGCCCAGTGCTTGTCTAAAGCCTGGAACTTCCTGGAGCCAGTCTGCTTAGCAGAGCACCCTGCAGAACAGGCCGTGTGCCCTGCTGAAGGCTGGAGTCCCCTGCCCATGCTGTGGAGACTGCTGGCACCCTTGCCCCCTCACCTTTGGATGACACTGCAGGATGGAGAAGAGCACATTGTGTAGCCCCAAGAAGACTCTGCCATACTCTGGTGGCCTCAGGTGATCCAGAGGGACTGTCAGCAGGATACTGAAGGCCAGGTTGACATGGTGGGGGTTGCTGATGGCCTCCTCGCCCTGCCGCAGCAGGAGAGCCAGGACATCTAGAACAGGTTCAACCACTGTGAGGACCACGGGCCGCTCCTGACAAGCCTCTCGGCTTTGCAGCTAGAGGTTGAGAGAGGTAAAGGAAGAGAGCAAAACTGATTCTCCAAGAAACAATACGAATGCTGAGCACTAGCAGGCAGAGGAGACCGTCCATGCTCTAAATGAACTGGTGAAGGGTCAAGGAGGCCAGTCACACCCAAGGCACCTGCTGTGGATGCAGACACTTCTTGCTGGACTCATTTACTGCACAGAGAAGCTGTTTTCACAAAGGAGTTGACACATCCAGGTTCCCACAAGAAAACTAGACGTCAGACACACATGATAGCATTTTCCCAAAACAGGCCATCAGTTCCACGTCTGGGACCAAACGTGACTTTTTAAACTTCTTATAAATCCCATCAAAGATGTCTAATCATTGTTCCAGAAAATAAAGAGAACAGACTGGAGAAGAGGGACAGCTTGAACCTTCCCCAAGTTCACCGGGGACACCCTGCGCCGTCTCTGACACTAAGGGCCCCTGCTGTGCTGGCCATGCAGAGGGCTTGCCACACATGAAAAAAGTGAAGTGGTTCCAACCTGCGCGGCATGCAAATGACCACATGCCATCAGCACCCGACCCCCCACTGGCCTTCCACTAGGGATGAGCAGCACACATGCGGGAACCACCTGCTTCAACCATGGTGCAGACTCGGGAAACACAGGGTGGGTGAGGGCCACTCTCCATATCCTCTCTCTGGGTGTACTCAGACCCAGAGCACATCCCTCAGATAGCAGGGCCAAGCAGCACTGGGGACAATGGTGAAACAGACACTGCCCTGGGCACCATCACCAGGAGGTTCTGGTCAGGCTCATCCCAGGGTGGAAGTGCCAAGCCTGGACCAAACTGAACTAGGGTTTTGTTCAAGTGAAACAAAGTCAAGTGACCGCTGGACATAGGTCCCGGGGAAGACAACACAGGACCCTCCTGTCCCTGACACTAGCAGCCACTCCAGGGGCATCTCCCTCACAGTGCCACAGGCTTACACCCCCTCCAATGCACACACATTCTGCATTGAGCACAACATCTGTGGGGATGAAGCAAGCCCCAGCCCCTCCTCCCTGAGTCACGTCACCCAGTGCTTCTCATGCCTCCTTCCCCATCCCCATGCCAGGGCTGCAGACGGGACACACAAACTGGGCTGCAGCTCATAGCCACCAGCAGGAAGCAGCCCAGAAACACTACCCCAAGCCAGAGCCCCGTGCTGGCTGTCTTCAGGGAAGAGGGGAAGAGCAGGAGAGCACATCCCCAGAGGCCACTCACCGTCAGAGCCGAGACTATCTGGGGACATGCACGCCACAACAGGCTCGCTTTCTCTCCACTGAGCGGGCAGCTTAGTAGCAGCTTGAGCAATCCAACAGCAGACAAAACAGCCTGAAACAAGGGGGGCACTCAGCGCAGACAGCTCCCAACCTGGAGGAGGAACCTTCACTGCCGCTGATACCTTGACCCAAGAGCCCTGAGAGCCATGCCGAGGGCAGTGACAAGGCCTGAGGGTGAGTTCTCACCAGCACCTAGAGGCAGGGAGGCGAGCACAGCTCTGGCAAAGTGGGGCCTTTCAGGAGCCTCTCAGCCAGGCTCACAAAGGGGCCAGGACAATGAACTCAGCCATTCACCAAGACTCTGTGGAGGACGCTGACTGTCCCTCAGAGCAGGAGTACCAGTTTTCAGATAGGAGGGGCTGGAAGAAGACACTGGGTGAGGTGCCATGGCCCAGGTGCTGGCCTCAAGCCACAGCATGGGTGCCCACCAAGCACATCACACCTTGGGTTTTGGCCTCATGACAGCCTCTTCTTCCCTAATACTGTGCAGCCCCACACCCCTGGCCCACATCCTGCTGCTGCTCTTGGCCACTAGCCCCGCTCACCTCTCTCTGGCTGTGCACTCTCGTAAACCCATGTACTCCCACACCCCTGCCCCTGAAAGCATCATGCCCAGCCACTTCCTCCCCCACCCACCCTCTGCTCTGGCAGACCAGCACACTGCCTGCACTGTGCTTCTCCTCCTATCCCCCAAATCCTGCCATTCTTCAACCCTCAGTTCAAGCCTCCCTCCTCCTGAAGACCTCTGACTGGCTGATTTACATAGAAACCTGGAGCTAAATTGCCTCAATTTGCTGGAGGAAGCCCCAAAGTCCAAAGGCCGAAGTGTGCTCCAGAAACACAGTCCAAGTTCCAGAGATGGGTCAGTGCACAGGCAGGGGAGTGGCTAGGTAGAGCCCTTGTGCCCACCAAGAGACTGTGCTATCCCTGGACCCCCCATTCTTCCCCAGAATTCCCAAATTACCCTCCCTAGCTCCCCTCCCACCCAATCAAAACTGATCACAAGGCATCAACTAGGACCAGGAGTGAAGGCAGCTGGACCAGAGGCCATGGCTACAGTCCTGGTCACCAACTGTCAGCTCCATGTGACAAAGTTTCTCTGCAGTCAATGCCTGGGACCACCCAGAGGAGCTGATTCCAATACCCCAGTGCTGTGTGTGAGTCATTCCCAGTAGGCCACGCCACAAGGGCTTTCTTAGGACCTGCACTGGGCTGCGGGACTACATGCTTATCCAGTGCTGGCCTGTGGACTGTGTTCATGTCAGGCTGTCTTCACGGAAGTGTGGCGAACAGGTGGAATTTAAGCATTCCGTGAGTCAGTATGCGTGTGTGTCACACCTAGCTTCTGTAAGGTAAGAAGGCAGTTTGTAACCTAGGACAGTCCCCTTTGAAATCAAGGGTTCCTCCCATGGCTGAGCTTCTGTTCTCAGCAGGGATGTGCTTGCTTACTTTAAGGATGAGTGGAATCCTAAACAAGCCCACTGGCCGACAATATGTGAGCCTGCCATGCGGGCAGAGGGAGGGTACCTGCCTGCATGTCTGCCGTCCACACATGACGGATGTCCAGTCCCTGGAGAACAGACTGGACCACCAGCCCAAAGTCCTCCATCGTCCCAGCCTCCAACATCTGGGTGAATAGGGCTCCCAAGTGAGGCTCAATGTCCTGGGCAGCCAGAGCAGGGATGGCAGGATCTGTAGGAAAAGAATCCAAGGTATAAAGAAGGGACAAAAGCCAGAGTGGCTGTGGGAGGCGGTGAGCAGCCATGCAGACTAGCAATCCCAGCTCGAGGGGCCTGGGACACTCAAGTGCTGGTGAACACAACCCTGGCAGTGCCACTAACATAGAGCTACACCAGGCAAAGTGTGCACACACAGTACACATGCCGGCCACCAACAGCAGGCTCAGCAACAGTGCACTCTGCCCTTGGCAGCCTGTCAACTGGTGCCTATTTCCTTGGTGAGTCATATAAATTCAGTTAGGGGCAGCAGTGGGAATGTACTTTTCACTAGACAGGAGTACTGGAAAGAGCAAGAGAAACTTAACCCCCAAGAATGCTACCTGAGTCCTCCAGCCTTCCTTCTCTGGCCCCAGCTTGATCCTCCAACTGACTGACCACCCCATCTTGCCAGAATGCCTTCCACTGACCAGTGTGTGCCCACTACTCTCAGAGCTGGGGGCAAGGGACCAGACTATGAGACAGAGCTAGGTCTGAGACTCCTACAAGCTGTGAGACCCTAACTCCTGGCCACTCAGCCTTAATCCCCTCATCAGTGAAGTAGGCACTATAGCATACTCCTGCAGCTGGCAAAGAGGAGGATGTCATGGTGAGCCCTCTCGTGCATGCTCCCCTCCACCCGCCCACCACCCTTCACACAGCTAGGCTTGGCTGCATGGTGTCCCCGAGTCCTGGCTGGGTGTCTAGAATCTCATGGCCTCTCTCCTGGGATCCATGAAGACGCTGTCACTTCTCAGACCAAAGCCAGCGGCTCACTGCTTCAGAGCAGGAGACAGTTCTACACCCAGAAGGACCAACGGTAAAGCTGGCTTCTGTGACCCCAGGGAGGAAGTCGTTCACTGCCAGGAAGGATTCTTCATAAAGGCTCATGTGTCCAAGCCAAAAGCCACACCTGAGCCACTAAGGAGACAGGGATCTCCACAGGGTAACCTGTGTGGCCACTCTTCAGTTCTCTGAGACCACCTTTGCATTCCCTGTTCCTTGCTAGTGCCTTGAGCCACTCCTTGCATGGCATCTCTCCAGATGGCTCTCTACTCTGACACTTCCCTGGATAGTCACATGGCTCAGGTGTGAGGGCTGGACTAGGGACAGGCAGCACACTGGTCTCACCATAGCTGAGGCTCTATCCCTGGGGTCAGAGGCACTACCTGCACAAGGACACAAGAGTCGAGCTTAAAGACTGCCTCAACTTGCCACGGCTTGCAGGGGATGGGGGATAAGGCATTCTGTTAACAAAAGGGCCAAGCGGCCAGAGCTCCAGACCCCAGCTGCTGTTGCCTGGGAAGCCCACATAGGAGGCTATTGCTGGTCTCAGTGAAAGGCTCAGTGTTAGCCCCTGTAGGAAGGGGAACACCACTCCTTGAAAGACTAGCTGATAGGAAGATACAACATCATGTGGAGCTCCTTCAGCTGACCCAAAGTCCAGCTAGAGGAGGGCACTGACAACGGCAGCCTTGTTCAGACCAACTTCAGATTTGGCACAGACCCAGGCAGACCAGGTGGCTTTACTTCCTACAAGGCCCCACTGACCCTCACAGCTTCTCTGTGGAAAAGGGAGCTCAGCACATACTGAGGGTCAGGCTGGGCCCAAATCCTCAGCTTCACCTCAAAAGACTTGTCTTAGGTGGGTGTGGTGGCCATGACTGCAATTTTAGACACTCAGGAGGCTGAGACAGGAGGATCACAGGCTCAAGGCCAGCCTCAGCAACTTAGCAAGGCTCTGTCTCAAAACAAAACAAAAAGATTCTGTAGGTGTAGCTCAATGGTAGAGCATCCTGGGTTGAGTCCCTAGTACTACAAAGACAAGACTGTCTTAACGCCTAGCCCAGTCCTTTAGCAAAGCCCTATGCCAACCATGGTGAACTGTCTTAAAACAGGACAGACTCTGGTCCCACTAACCTTTGTTAGCCTTTGGAGAGAAGTAAAAGTCTATATTATTTTCATATACTAGTGACTGTAATAGATTTTCATGATTTTTTATTGCATTATCTACTTGTTTTTACATAGGCTTGAAAGAGGCACTCAAAACCACTAATCTATCCTTGCTTATAGTAAACTAAGTCATAGAAGAAAAGTGTTTATCCATTACTACATCAGTGTGAAAATGGTATATAAAGAGAGCATGGCATTGCCACAACAGTTGAACACATGGCTGTTCTAAGTTCTGCATGTGCTTCCAGCCCTTGTATACATACATGTACACTTTCTGTAGTTGTAACGATAGCACATTTAGCACTTTATGTTGTGGGATTCTGGCTTAACACTGATGCTTGCCCATTAGTTCTAAAGCGCCTCCGTAGTTATCATTGTAGGGTTTCAGTGACCCATTAACCTCAGCCCTGAGATGGAGGGAGAAACCAGCTCTTTCTCGCTGAGCTGTTTGAGGTTCTGGCTAGCTGGTCCATAGGGCAACCTCCACTAACATCCTGCAATGAGCCACAGGCAGCATGAGGAGTGGGGCTGGGAAGGTGGCACTATCATTAAGGAGCCATAGGAGGCCCCTACAAACTGAGCCATTTGCAATTTTTTTGAGTTGGCAGATTTTACATCTATTAAAAATCAAGGGCTGGGGATATAGCTCAGTTAGTAGAGTGCTTGCCTCACCTACACAAGGTCTTGAGTTAAATCCCCAGCACCACACACACACAAAATCAAAAAACAAAATCAAGGTATAGCCCTGAGAGTCAAGGAAGGGTGAAATTAACTAATGCCAGGCATCCACAGCCAAAGCAGGTTAAAGGCCAAAAGAGAAAGGGGGGCTAGATTTCAAAACACACACAAGGGCCAGCAGAGCAGAGCAGCGGTGAAGCATCTGCCCAGTAGGTGTGAGGCCCTGGGTTCAGTCCCAGTACTAAGGAAACCCCCCTCACACACACACACACACACACACACACACACACACACGACCTTCTCCAGAGTCAGTGAGAAACAAGGCACTGAGGGGCACACCTGAAGGCCGTGCTGTGCTGTGGGAGAGCCACAGACCCACTGTTCATGCCTGCCTGCGGTGTAAACAGAAAAGGAAACCCTGGGGCCAGCACTGGGAGGGCACCCTTCCCACTGTCCCTGTGGGGCACCTTGCAAAGACAGCAGGTATCACTCCTTGACCAAAAGGAGAGGCATGCTGGTGACAGGGCTCCAGCTGCCCAAGCCCCTGCTCAGGAGAAGACATCTTACCTGCAAGAACTGTCCTCACGGCATGAAGTATGGAGACAAAAACAGGTCCTTCTGGGGGATGGAGTGCAGGGGCCGAAAAGAACAGAGTTAGAAACTGCAAAGCTGCCTGGAAAGACAGAGTGTCCCTTGCCAGGGCTGGCAACTCCAACAGCAGTCGGGAGTAAACACTCTGGTAGAGGGCAGCGTTGGTGGGCACTACTCTGTCCATCCCTTGTGAAATCCCAACCCAATCTGGGTGCTGGCTTAGGTCCACTTCCAAAAGTGTGGCAACAGCTGAGAGGAGGGCTGAGGGCAGGCAGTGGCCCCTGGTCCCTGGCACCAAGCATGGCTGCAGACCAGTGGCCATCTGCAGCATAGCCTGCTGCAGCAACTCGGGCAGTGATGCTGGTGCCTCCTGCAGCTGCCTCCGGTCCTTGACAAGAGGCCCCAGGACTTGGCACAACTTGGTTAGACACACCAGAAGCAGCTGGCTGCCCAGAGGGCTCTGGTTTCCCAACTGCTCACTGAAAGCTGCCTCAGTGTGCAATTTACACCTTGAGAGGAATGTGGTGATTTTCCCAAAATTGAGCACCAAGCTCAGTCTGCTCTGGATGAGCATCTGCATTAGCTGCTCCAAGAATGACCCTACCACCTGGAGGAACTGCAGCCAAGAGGGGTCATCCACCTCAAGGCAGAATCCACCACTGGTTGGCAGCAACGAGGTTAGCACAATCTCAAAAATATCACTGACGTACATGACCCTGAACACACAGCGGGCATTCCTTCCCCTCTGCAGGCAAGCAAGAAGCTGGTAGCAGGTCGTCAGGAACTGGAGGGCCAGGGAGGAACAGGAACGCCCCTGTGTGCTGACAGCCATGGTCAGTAGCAAAAGAAAGTAATGCAGATGATGGGGTGGCAAGAGGCTGTCCAGGTGCAGAGCAGAAATAATGTTCAGAAGCCCCAGGAGGTCTCCTAACTGTTCATCCTCCAGCTGGATCGGAAAGTCACTCTTGAGCAGGGACAGAAAGTTCTGGGCAATTTCTCCTCTTGGTTCTACACCTTCAGGTCCAACTTTTGCAAATCTGGATTCCCAGTGAGCCATAACTGTGTGGTCCTTTTCCAAAAGCCAGGGTAACTGCTGGCTGAGAGAACCCGGGCCACTCTGGGAACCGGAGCACAGAATACTGGAACACCTTGTAGCTACGCACCTCAGGAAGGCAGAATGGAGGGACTGCACCTCTGGAAAGAGAGGGCTGTGAAGGAGGGATGTGGACACTCGCTCAAGTGTAATGGATGGCTCTTCATCTGCAGAGGCTCCCTGGGCTTGGCTGGTTGGCAAAGTTCTTAACAGGACCCTGGCCAGGTATCTGACGTCATCCAGACATAAGTAGGGTATTAATATTGGGAGGTTTGACACTAACAAATGCCAGTGTGCTGCAGGATATGTAGATGCACTCACTGTTCCTACCTGCCCGTCCCAGGAAGCTGTCATCCTTAAACTCAAGCTGCCCCTGCCAGAACCAAGAATATAGGCAGCATCACACCTCAAAGTCTGGAGGACTTGCTCGGACTGGGAGCTAGTCTGCATTAGTGTCCTTCTCATTCTCTGCAGGTAGAGCTGTTCCAAGCAATATCTACCAAGAGATCTGGACTGGGCTGTAAACTTCTCGACCTTCTTCCAAAGCCGTGCTTCCACACCTGGGAGTAACGAAGGGTAGTTGGAGATCTCCAGCTGGGTCCCAGCCACAGTGCAATACTGGCCACAGTTCAAACTGAGCATGGCATCCACCTGGGCCCAGGTATAAGAGAGCAGGAGTGCAGAGTCACTCACCTTCTGTAGCCACAGCTCAGACTCTGGGCCTGGGGTGTCCAGCAGAAAGGCCAGAAGGGGCTTCACGAGCTCTCCCAGCACCCTCTCCATCATACACTGTGCCCGCCGGATGACAGGCAGGGGTGTGCTACTGTCCAGGCTGGGCATGTTGAACATGACGCAGTGTAGCAGTGAGCTGAGGGACAAGGACTTCAGGGCCATGTCAACATCACTTTGCAAACAGGGTAGGATTAAAGACTGGAACTTGTCCAGCACAAGGGACCACATGTCCAGGACCTGACTTGGTGGCAGTTCCAGGAGGCATGCGCAGAGTGCAGCAGAGGGGCCTGCAGCCAGCACAGGCTGCCTCAGTGCCTCTGCAGCTGGGCGGCAGATCACTCCCAAAAGCTCCTCAAACAACCGTGGCACCTGTCGGAGTTTGGCATATGTCTGGAAGAGGGTGTGAATAAGCACCTCCTGAGCTTTTTTCGTTCGAAACTCTGTTACTTCTGCATCAATCCAAGCTGAAGACAACAGGTCATCCAGATCTGGCTCCAAAATCAAATGATTGAGAGATATCAAAATCTTGAGGCAGCGGAACCAGGCTGGCACAGGTGCTTGTGGGTGGTTTATCAACAGCTCAGCCACCCCGCGGTAGAAGTGGAACTGCGCCTCCCCATGTCGGATCCTGTCAGTGGCCACATTGTAGATGCTGCTGCTAGCCACGGAGCTCAGCAGCTGCTCCACTACCAGAAGCTCTGTGGTCCAATCTGGTATGGACATGGCTTTTCCTGGCTCCTCTTGAAGGTGTGAAATTCGCAGGCAGCCAAACAGCCTGGGGAGAGCCTGGAAGCAGAGAAACTGGTTTCCCTCCTTGAGGTAAGAATCCAGAAAGAGCCTGTACAACACAGCGACCGAGGTGGCCACAATGGTGGCATGAAGGTGCAGTTCACAGTGGCCAGCATCCAGCAGTCTGGTCACCACTGTGTCCAGGGGAGTGAGAAGACTCTTTGGGGTCCCGATCTTTGTGTCTCTTTGCTGCTGGCCCAGGAGCTCCTCTGTGTAGGAAGAGAGCATATCAGGCTGAAAAACTCCCCCTCGAAGCACAGCCTCAAGCTTACTCCTGACTTCCCGGCTGAGCACCTGGGGCACCTGGCCCTGGCCAGCCTGTGTCCATGTACCCCCAGAGAGAAGGTGCCTCAGGATCAGGCAGGGCTGGAGCAGGTGCCCGGTCATTTCCCCAAAGACACGTCTGGGGTTGGCCTGCTGCTGCTGAATCAAGAGGTAGTGGCCCAGGGCCAGGTGAATGACCTCAAGTAGTGGGGCTGCCACAGCTCCCTCTGGCTGCCTACAGGCTGACCAGCACAGCTGGCTCAGCAAGGCCACCAGCAGTTCTTGTTTGGCCGTATAGATGACAGCCAGGGCAGGCGTCGAGAGGATGCCCCGGCAGCTGCTCAGGACAGCAGAGATGTTTCTTTGGGATCCTGAAAGAGAGAACTCAGCTATTCTCTCATTGATGATCTGAGATTAAGAGAGAAAGAAAGCTCATTACTTCCCTAAATTCACAATTACACAAAATAGTACCACAGAATCAATCAGCTCGTTCTTCTCCCACACTTGGTAAGAAAGAGATGTCCAGACTATCATATCTACGTGAACTTGACATTTGCTTAGAGCACTGAAAGGCAGCCAAGCGCCTGCTTTGATTCATTCACACACCTACCTTTTGCCAGTATCAACTCCAAACAGGATTAGTGCCTTTGTAGGTTTGTTCGCCATTTTTTAAAGGCTGGGCTTTAAAAGGCTTAAATGTTCTTCTCAGCCCCTGAATCTGTTAACTCAGCTCTGATAATACCAGGTAGGTAGACAGTGGCACTTGGATCATGACCGTGTGATCTAACATGTTTTTATAGTCAATTATATGTTTCCTTCTTTAAAAAAAAAAAAAAAGATACTCTATAAAGGAAAGCAAATTGCCAGTCACTGCTCATCACTATACAGCAGACCCACTATCTGCTGCTCTCAAAATTCCAAAATTCAAAGACAACAGAAATGAGAGCCAAGCAGATTCCTAAATTCACTGACAGGCAGAATGACTCGCTCCTTATGGGAGGTAAGAATCCAACCTGTCCAGGATGCTACGCTACCTACGAGAAGCACCGTCACTTCCACCTAACAAGGGCTGACTCCGAACTTCAGGGCTGCTCTGGAAAGCTGCAGCAGACATGCTGAGTCCTTAGAAGTCAATGTGCCCCCATGGGCTCATCAGTAAAAATCTTTCCCACTTTAAAAATTTAAGTGTAGTAAGTGTGGTTTCTTGAACATTGAGATGTTCTAAATATTCCTTCCACGCTCCAAAGGATGGTTCAGAATGACCCACTGTCTGTTACTTCAAAGCACACAGTGGAGGGCCTCATCCCAAGAACCACCTGCAGCTCATGGCATTCTCCTCCACTTACTTCCCCTCTGCCCATGCACCCATGAGGGTGAGGCTTAGATCTGATGGCAGGCTTTGTAATCAGCTCCAGCTGGTTCAAATCCCAACTCTACCTCATACCACCCACGTGATGGGAGGCAAGTTATGTAACCTCTTTGAGCCTGTCCCATACAAAATACTCCTTAGTAGTAGTCCTTGTGTAATTAGCTATTCTCATGGCATTTCAAAGTACTATGCTGACAATGAAATTCACATCTCTGACTTCAGCTTTCAAAATTACTTTCAGTCAAAAATCTTTGAGGGCCAGGGGTTGTAGCAAACACTTGTAATCTTAGCTAGCCAGGAGCCGAGGCAGGAAGATCACAAGTTCCAGGCCAGCCTGGGCAATTTAGTGAGGCTGTGTCTCAAAATAAGAGATTAAAAGGGCTGGAATGTAGCTAAGTGGTAAAGTGCCCCTGAGTTTAATCCTCTGTATTCAGGGTAAAAATTAAGACTAGCATAGTTTGCTGGCTACTTTTTCCAATTAAAAATGTAATCAAAATCTGTTCTGAATAGTTCTAAGCTCTTATTTATTGACTGAACCCAGGGGCACTTAACCACTGAGCCACATCCCCAGTCCTTTTTAATATTTTTATTTAAAGATAGGATCTCGCTGAGTTGCTAAGGCCAGCTTTGAATTCATGATCCTCCTGCCTCAACCTCCCAAGCCTCTAGGATTACAGGTGTGCACAATTGTGCCAGTCTAAGCTCTTCTTTAACATTACATATTATAAAAAGCTTATTAGCATAGTCCAGACCACTTGATATAAATCAATAAGTCACCTGAAATTTCCTGAATGTTCACAAGTTACCTTGACGAGGGAGATCTGAAGATTGATTGTCTTTCCATTCTTGAAAAGATTCTGCAATTTTCTGCTATGTAGAATGTTATCTACATAGGCCCAAAGCCTTTCAACAACATCTTCCGTCAGTTCAAGTTTTTTCTTATAAAATGCAACCAACGACTGTCTTGCCCAATCAAGTAAAACCTGAATTTGAAGGAAACATATAAGTAAATGAATTTCTTCTACAAGAGAGAAAGATGTTGAACACTCTGGGAACATCCAACCAAATCCAATTGCAAGGAGAACACTCTCCTGGAAAATTCACTTGTGGTAAAATTACATCATGTCAACGCCAGGGCATCTTAACACATTTGCTTTTAGAAGAATAAAAAGGGCCAGGCCTGGTGGCTCATGCCTGTCATCTCATCAACTAGGGTGCTAAGGCAAGAAGATCCCAAATTTGAAGATAGTCTCAAAACAGTACCAAAAAAAAAAAAGGATTTGAGGATGTAGCTCAGTGATAAAGTGCACTTGGGTTCAATACCCCAAAAAGGAAAAGAAAGGGAAAAACAGCCAACTTTGTCTTCATCTGGGACCAATTAAAAATTCCAGAAGAAATGCTAACATCTTATCCTCTTTCCCACGCTGTGCTGAGTTTTAAGAGGTAGAAGCTTGACTGCTTGGAAGGTGGCCACAAGTGAATCACACACAAAAAGCAAAGGCGAAAAGAGTCAGAACCCTGGGATCTGTGTGGTGCTTCCCCAGTCCACCTTCAGCGCAGCCAGGAGACAGTCAGTGTGGACTGATGCACAGGGCTGGACAAGAGGGGATGCATACATGTGCCCTCCATGACTGTCCATGTGAGAGCTGTGAGAAGTGGTGAGGCCTCTGTTCCAAGTGCCAGAAATCCCAGAGCTGCCAGGAATAGTAGGAAGAGGGGTCAAGCAAAAGGGGAAAACTCTCAAGGTAAGGACAGTGAAGATTCCGATCACACAGCCTGTCAGGCTACCCATATCCGACCCTGAGCAGCACCAGCCAGGCAACCACCAAACTGCGAGGAAGACTCCATGTGCAACCAGGTGAGGACAGGACAGGTGTTCTACAGATTTCCCCTGAGCACTTCCACAACATGATCCATCTCCAATGTCTTATGCTGCCTCCTTTAATACCAGTATCAGGATGTGTGTCAGTCCAATCTCATGAGTCTTTAGTCGGCCATCCTACTGTTATCCCATTTTTAGCCAAATAAGCTTGAGCAAAGAGCAATGTCTGTGGGACCAGCCTATTTCCAGCATGGCTTTCTCCACACACCCCACAATACTGGGGATTAGACCCAATGCTAGGCAAGTGGTCTGCCACTAATCTATATCTCCACCCCTTCTCTGCACAGATTAATACTAACACTTTTCCACTTCCCAACCTTCAACATGAAAGAAGTCAGGAAGATCTGACTCCTTTTTTCACTGACGTTACCTTTAATCAATCTCCTGCAAAGTTTCCTTCCCAACTTTTCTAATCTTTTTTTCTTTTAAATAAATACCAACATGCAATTTGTACAGTGATTATTTTATATCATAAAAATATAAGTGTCACATTAAACTTACTTGTTCTTTATTTGGAAGGAAGCACTGGTGGGAAACCCAAGCAAAGTGAGCAAGCTTTAGTTTATCTTCCCAGGAAGTCGTCTTGCTCTTAAGCTTAAGGGAAATGCCAGAATATACAGCAGCCATTGCCACCCGTTATCTATAATCAAAACAACAGACAGTTGTATTACAACAAGAGCAAACTTAACAGGCATCAGAAAAGAAACAGCAGGGGTCTTATTGTGTACTATTAAACATTTTAACAAATTAAAACACATCAATGACAAATTTCCTAGGGGAAATTCAGACAAAAGTGTGCAGAAGACATGTTACAAATATTTCTGCTGTGAACACACGCCCAGAGGTAAGTGCAAACAAGGCAAAAACCAAACCACTGGAATGGAAAGAATCATTAACTCTTCACATAACCTCTAAAGTGTACTATGTATCACCTGTTAAGATAAATTCTGTTAAGCAGTGCAAACAAATAAATATGCAATACAGTATTAGAAAAAGATGTTTCTCCAAGGAAAAGAGGGGGCATTAACTCATCCCAAGAGAAACACTGTTACCTCTGCTCCAACAGTAACTCCCCACTGTAAAGTCAGTACTCACAAAGAAATTTACACATCCCACACACCCCCACATACATATCTGCAGAGAAGACTACAACAGATACACCCAGTTATATAAAACTGAGGCAAGCAGCTTTGGATTTAAGTCATAAGCAAAATGTTATTTTCATCACAAAAAATGAGCAATTTAGCTCAAGAGAAAAAAACTTTCTGATACACTACATACAAATAGTTATCATAAATAAAAACAAAATAGACTAACTCAAGAACGGAAAAAACATCACAGTGATTTTTATCTTTCGGTCAAACCAAAGGAGGGCTGCTGCAACTGCAGCCACCTGGCAGGGGCATCCCTCCCGGGGGCGTGGCCACCTCCAAGCCCCCAAGCTGGCCCAGAGCCACCAGGGAGGAGAGCGGGTGAGGCTCAGTTCTGGTGGGTTCTCCCTCTGGTGGGGCCCAGCCCTGAGCGAAGAAGACTAAAATGGGGGAAGGGGGCTCACCCCTTGGGGGAGATTCAACGCGGGGGTGGGGTGGGGGCGCCGGCACTCATCCCTTGGTTGGAGGCAAGGCTTATCGCTGGGCTGTGGGGATCCCGGGGATGGGGGTGGGGGTCTCATTCCAGGAAGGAGATTCATTTCTTGGGGGTGGTTCATTCCTTGGGGAGGTATGGGGGGGTTGTCATCCCTGGGGGGGGGGGGCATTCCTGGGAGGGTCCATCCCTTGGGAGTGTCATCACAGGCAGGGCTCGCCCCGTGGGCGAGGGCTCCTGGATGGATACCTCATCCCTTAGAGGCATTATGGGGGGTAGCTCATCCCTGGGGCTCATTCCTGGGGAGGTTCATCTCTTGGGCTGTTATCACAGGCCGGGGTCGCCCCGCGGGCGGGGGCTCATCCCGTGGGGGCCTCGTCCCGGGGAGGTCCATCCTTTGGGGGTCCCACCGCAGGCGGGGCTCTCTCAGCCCTGTCGCCCCCACCCGCAGGGACAGCCCCGGCCGAACACGCCGGCCGCAAGGGGCTCACCTGGCCGCTCCGCCGCTCCGCGCCCCATGCGCTGCGGGCGCTTCCGGCCGACGCTGACGCGACGCCGACAGGGCGGGGCGAGGCGGGGAGAGGCGGGGCGAGCTGGCGCGCAGGCATCGCCAGCCGAGCGCCGAGTGCGCCCTGGCCGCGGCGTCGGCGTCGGCGGCCCAGCCCGGCGCGCCCGCTCCGTCTGGCGGTCATGCGGCGGCCGCGCAGAGCCGCGGGCGCGGCGGGGCGCGGGGCGCGGGGCCCGGGCTAGTGGCGGCGGAGCGAGGCGCTGCAGCGGAGGCGGCCGGTCGCGGGCGGCGGGGCAGCCGCGGCCGCCTGGCATGCTCAGTGAGCGCGGGCGGGGGGCGGGCTCCCGGGGCGGCACCTGCGCGGCCGGGTCCCCGCGACGGGGGCCGCACGTGGCGGCGGGGCGCCTGCGCGGCGCGGGCGGCGGGCACCGGGGCGCGGCGGGAGGCGGCTGCGCGCTGGGCCGCGCTCGGCCGGCGGAAGTGGGCGGCGGCGCGGACCTCGCGGGCGCGGAGGTTCCGGCGGCGGGAGGTGAGTCCCGGGGCGGGCGAGGGCCGTGGCCGCTGCGCTTGGCTGGCGACACGTGCGCGGGGCAGGGGCGCGGGCCGGTGGGCGAGCTCCGGCCACGCTCAACGCCGGGAAGCCCGGGGAATCCCTGGCGGCGGACGGAGCCCGGGGACCCGGATTGCAACCTTGTAGCTGGCTAGCTCTGGTGTAGCCTTTCCCAGTCCTGGTTTCCTCCTCTGTAAGCCAGGACGGTAACTCGCCTGGACCTTTTGGAAGGTATCCATATCAGGGTGCAACCTGGCGTGCAGAAAGCACTCTTAGGAGCTGCTGTGACTTTCTTTGGGGCTAAGTACCTTCTAGGTTCCCGGTAGGCCTAATTTTCTTGTGTTGAATGTTATGCATGCTAACTTTCTCTTTTCTGTTTATTATAAAGCCTTTCTGCCTTAAACGTTAGTGTTTATCCAGGACACCAAATGTGGGCTTGCGTGAGCGTCTTCCTTGCCATCAAAGATTGGGTTAGGATATCTCAGGAAGGCCTTGTTCCTGCCCTGTCCCTGCTTCTAACTGTGAGGTTTGGGTGTGGTCTGTCACTGTGAAGTTAGGTAGAGACTTCATCTGACTACTTGGTAGCTGATCTTATTTTTGTTTCTGTAGTCAATGTATTTCTATCTATGAAAGACATCTCAGGAAAAAGTAATTTTTTTCTTGATTGGTGTTAGCTGAGAGGGTCCTAGGAGTCCGTCAGTTGTTAAGCTAGTACTATTCAGTGCACAGTACTGGCTGTCACATTCCAGCCCCTTCCTCTAGCCATCAGCATCCCCTGTGGGATTGTGCTGCTCTCTCTCAGCAAGTGTCTGGTGTGCATTCTTCGTTCTTGCTCCCCCAGGAAGCCCATGGTCCCATGTGAGATCTGTGGAGAGCTGCAAGGTCCTGCAGAGAGCTGGGGCCCAGATCCTGCAGCCAGTTAGCCTCAGTTCCCATGTAGAAACTGTGTGACCTTTGGGCAAATTTTATGACTTGTGTGGGCCTCAGCTTCCCATCTGAAAAAGATTACCTGCCTCGTAGACTGGTTGCAAGCTTAGAGGAGACACTGAAGCACCAGTGCTGTTGTCAGTAGGTGTGAGCTCCTAATGGTGGTGTAGGAGACACTTAGTGGCATGGTGTTCCTGGGTTCTGTGGGTAGAGAGAAGCAGTGGAAGCAGTAGAGGCTCTTAAGCCTCACATTAACCTTTCAGGAAGATGGTGCCTAGCTACTTCTTGGCCTTGGTTTGGAAGTGGGAAAGACCATGATTACTTATTCTAGTAACTTTGCATCTATCTAGAGTCTGAAAGGAAATGATGGCTTCCATAGATGGGCTTCCAAAACCATCTGGAAGTGTAGAGAGCACTGACAGAAGGCACAGAGCAGCTGCTGGGCTATCCAGGCAGCTTCCCCCTGAAGAGTGCATTCTGGCATGCCCATAGAGGATGCCACCCCAGCTTGAGGACTGTCCTACTGCACAGTCCCTAAGTCACCATCCTGAAAGGGCGCTGTATAAGAAAGATGAACTAGGTCAAATAGTTCTTCGGTCTTACCAAATCGGTTGTGTGAAGAAAAACCAGGAAGGGTTTAGCAACTATTGCTTAGTGCCTCATAGTGAAAGTGTCAGGTGCCACTGGAAACAGCTTGTGCAGGTGGGGGGCAGGGTCAGTACAGTAAGTGATTAGTGGAAAAAGTGCCATCCACCTGCATGGGTTGATGGCTTGGGATAAGATGTCCAGTAAGAGCATCATGTGGATTCAGGAAGTTTCTACAGTAAATGAGTTGGTGCTTGTGAAGGTGAGGTGCTCTGAAAAATGGAATTTGATGTTCAGAGTGGTTTAACTGGTCATGGTTACTGGTGTTTGAGATGTATGCAAGTGGATAGAGTAAAAGTTTTTCATTAATTAGTATGTTGTCGTAAGTATTTTTAAATATGTGTAAACTAATAGAGATTAAAATTAAACATTTTTCCTTCATCTACAATGCATACAGCTCTTACTATTGTTAATTTCCATATTTTAAGATGACTAAAAAGATTTCTTTCCACTTCCCATTTGTAAGAGTGAGGCAGGCTGAGCCTACCTTTGGTTGGGCATCCTTCCTTCCTTCCTGTTTAGACGGGTTGAAGTGTCTTACCCTGTGATGTGATGTTTGTCAGTGGTAAAGATAGCTCTGTCTTTACAATCAAAATGCCAGCTTAGGGACAGTTTGTGATTAGAAGTGTCATGAGCCAGCATTTTCAGCTCAGGTGCGATGCTTCTGTTTCACTGAGTGAGTGCGTCCGGAGCTCCTTGGTCTGCACGTGTGGCTGCTAGAGTTCAGACACAGCTCCTCAGGTGCAGTGGCCACACATGCTCAGAACTCGCACTGCTAGTGTCTGCCGTGACAACCTGTGTGGACCAAGGATGGACACCTGAGGACTGTCCTGTTCCAGGCTCACTCACATGGATGTCCTAATGTCATTAAGGCATCTGAAATCTCATGTGCCGCATTTAATTCAACCTTGGGAGCAGTGGTGAGCACAGGAAGCACTCACCCTATTCCCCACGCTGAGCACTATGTGTCCTACCTGCGGTGGTAACAGCATACACCAGTGTTTCATCTGTGGCAGACGTAGGCAGAGGTGTATAAATACCCTGTGTGGACATCACCGTCTGCCGTGGTAACAAGGCTGTGTACGGGTCAGCTTTTCTGTGTTATGGAATCAGTACTTAAGGAGGAATAAAATATGTGTGGCCTTTTCATTTTATAGAAATCACAAAAGACCACAAGCTAAAGGGAACCATCAGGAATTTCCGGCAAAAGCTGGACAGTGCTCCATTAATTCTTCTCCAAAGGTGAGAAGAACTTTCCCCAGGGTGCTACACCTGCTTGGGGAGAGGGAGGAGCAGGGACCCCTGGGGTGGGATGAAGATGGAGCTGTTGTTTATTCTGGCAGTGTCCAGGAGTGATCTGGGTGGGAGTGCCCCGCCCAGTGGAGAAGGACCTGTGCTGTGGGCAGGGAGCAGGGCAGGAAGTGAGGGAGGGGGAGGGGAGCCTGAATGCCAGGCCTCTTGCTCTCCAGGAGTGCTGGTTAAGGAGGGTCTGAAGGTAAGACTCAGTCTGTGCACATGAGTCTTGCATCTGCATCGTCCACATGCAAGTGTCTTGCCAGCCTCTTGCTCAGGAGGGTGGCCTGTCTGAAGACTGAGTCTCCTGAGGGTGGTGCGATGCTGGGACAATGAATGGGGGACAGCAGAGGACCCGCTCACAGGGAGTGACCGAGGAGAGTCTGAGGGAGGAAGTGCGCCCAGCACAGTCCTGTCAGCCACGAGCCCACCAGGGACAACACAGTGCTGAGAGGCAACTTGGGTTGGCCAAGAGTTGGGTAGTCAAGGTCATAGTCAGGTGGGACCATCAAGCCAGGTGAGGAGACTGGCGACTGTTGAAAGCAGCCAGGGTGGGGTGCAGAGCATTGTGGTTGTCCCAACTACCTGCGGTTTCTGGTGGCATCTGCTGTGGTTCTCTGCCTTTGCCTGTGGACACCTTGGACAGGAGCACAGCCTATATAGTTCAGGTGTGGCTGTCAGCTGGGCAGAAGGGTCTGGGAAAGCCAGCATGGTTGTGGGATTAGCCTTGCTCAGGGAGCAGGGGCAGTTCCTTACTCTCAGCTCTAGTGGTGTTTCTCAGCCAGGTGAACACACTTGTCTAACCATGAGTGCAGCACTCTGCGTTGAGGTCCTACCTAGAATGACCTTTCGACAGACCACTTAGTGGAGAACTAGTGTTAAGCACCTCATGGGTACTTGACCTCATTCAGCCAAAGTACAAAGTGACTTCTCATCTGTTTTAAGCATAAATTTACAGTGGGAAAAATATATTTACTTGACAATAACAGAAATTACACCCACTAGCCATTGGTCAGAGACTCCTGGGAGCTGAGCCAAGGGTTTATTCTGAACCACCCTGCTCAGACTGCCGCCTTGTGAAGGATGGGCCTCCATGTGATAGCTTTGTGTGATTCATGATGCTCAGCTGGGACATGGTGGCCTGGGGGTGCTCCCAGACCCCCTCTGTCAGCCATTCACATGTGCACCAGGTGGGAGGGGTTGACATGCAGTGTGTGGCCAAGCCTGAGGCCCATCATGGGCAGGAGTCAGGGCTCCAGGATTCTGGCCCACATCTCCAAGGTGGTCGTCCAGAGCCACCCGTTGCTTCAGTTGAGGTCATCATGCTGGGGGTCTTGGGGCAACATGGAGTGTAGGTGGAGCAATAGGAGAAAAACACACTGTCTGAACCTTCTTTCTGATTTCTAGAAATACAAACCACATAAAAAGAAAGGTGTTTGACATATGTTTTGCCTTTAAGGATTACAGTTGAAAATACAGGAAATTTAAAATTTCAGCAAGGGGTGTACAGTTATGTCCAGACCTGGTGTCCACTGAAGGGGTTCTGTGGCTCCAGGAAACATGAGGTGGGCAGTGGAAAGTGCAATGCTGGGCGGGTTCTGAGCCTGGAGTGGAGGGTGTCATAAGGAGGTTCTTATCTGCGGGCATTGATCTGTGGAATGCAGCCTGGGGCTGATTTCTCTGAGGTACCTTCTCATTTATTCCTCTCCAAGTATGGCCTGGGGATCACACCAGCAGGGGCAGTTGCACCTTGGCCCTGGGCTTCAGTCTGCATGGCCAAAGGAGTCACACCAAATGCCTACCCTGAGATCTGCAACCCCACAGTTGGTCCACACCACCTGCAGAGAGGTCCTTGCCCCAAGTCCTGGCATGGATCAGACAGGGTGCCCTTGGGCCAGGTGTTGGCACACTGGCTTCTTGCCCAAATGCAGCCATTCTGCACCGATGGCAATCTTGTGTTTGTCCTTTCAGAACATCTGGCCTTTTCCCTCCTCTACAGACACCCTGTGTCAGGCCACCTGCGTCTTTGCAGGATCTGGCCTCCCACTGGTTGGTTGGTCCTGCATCTCATAAGCAGGTTGTCCCTGCAGAGGGGTCTGACTAGACTGCTTGGGGACACGCTCCCCCATCAGTAGGAAGTGGCAGCGGGCCACCCGGTGGGCCATCTCTGTTCAGGAGGGCAGCGGGCTGGTGTGGACAGCAAGAAAGCACCTCCCGCAGCTGCTGTGTGACTCCATCTAGTCCAGGGCTGATATCACTGGTGCACACACCCCAGGAGACTCACACAACAGGTTAGGGACCATGGAGAACCACAGGCACAGTCGCTGACCTCGTGCATCCTAATGTGGTGACTAGTGGTCTGTCCTCAAGGTGGATGGGTGATGCTGAGAGCGGAAGGTCACTTCCAAAGCATCAGAACTATGTCAGCAATTAGGAATGTCAGCCAGGGAAGAAAGGTGGTCTTCATGGTGAGACAGCCTCTGCAGGTCATCCGGGCTTCTCCCTGTGCTGCCAAGCCACGACCCAGCACCCCCAGTGCTGCTCCTTTCCAGGTGTGCTTTGTGTTCCTTGCAGTCCCCTGGAGAGGAGTTCTGGGTGGCACCGTCTCAGTGCTTGTGGTGTAGCAGAGTGCTGTCTTCTGCTGCATGGATGTGGGTGTGGGCATGTTTGTCCAACTCCCGCCTCCCTGTCAGGAGGCCCTGAGAGTTGAGCCAGGTGCCTGCAGAGCACCACCAGTCAGCATGGAGGAAGGTTGTGCTGGCCGCAGGGGTCCAGGGAAGCTCCTCACCACAGGCCATGCTCTAAGAAACTGCAGATGGATGACAATTTTCTGGAAAAGGTAGAATTTTTCATTCTTAAATAATGAGAGCACTCAGGAGAAGACTGCCATGGTCCTTCTGGAAGGTGGACCCAGTGGTGTGGGTCAGAGGCAGGCTCCACGCCCTGCAGCCCTGGTTCTCAGGAGCCCACTGGGGTCGAGGTACCTGTGGGGCACTGTAGTGGTGGCCCATGCCCCGATGCTGGAAGCAGGCTACTCCCTGTGCATATTAATGGGGGAACCAAGTGTTCTTCGTCCCACTGTCTAAGGTCATCACATGATAGTGTCTTAGATTCCTGCAAAGTTGCATTTGTGGCCATGGCAATGCTAGAGGTTCCTTTAGTTCTTGAAAGTAAATTTAGTAATGAAGGAAAATAATTCCTCTGCTCATTCCCTTTGTGTGTGTGTATGTGTGTGAGAGAGAAAACACACCCTGGAATGAGTTCAGATTATTACAAATTATTAATTTGCCCCATTCAGCTCATTTCCTGCCACTTTTCTTCCTGCCTGATGAGACCTGAGGCGTTCCACATACTTACTTGCCCTCTAGCAGCTGTGGCGCTTTTCTGTGCCTGTGGTTCAGACAATTTGCACAGAAGTGATTTGTTTCGCATGAAAGCACAGTGTCTTGACCCTCGCTGTGGCGCTGGCAGGACTTCCTGACCAGTTGTGGGTTGTGTGTCTTGGGTTCTCTGCTGCCTCTGCCCACGTTTAGTGGTCTTGCTGCTGATTCACACCGCTGAGGCGGGGAAGAGACAGGCCTGGCCCGCTGCCTGTCAGCTGCTCTGATGTGGGGTCCTGGGGCTGACTGAAGTAATGGTGTTGGGGTGGCCTGTGAGTCTGTTGTGCTGCTGTTCCCACTTCCACGACTGATGTTGGCAATGTGATCATGGGAAACAGATGAAGTGGAGGAGCATGCAGTGGGCAGCTGGCTTAGGCTGCACGTGCGGCCGCATGGCCAGTCTTCCTGGCCCCAGCCGATCTCTGGTGCAGTGGCCCGTCGCCCTTACAGTCCCACCTGTGCTTCCCCCATGAGGTCATGAAACGTGTGCGCACGGAGCAGCTCCAGACGGCAGTGTCCTGCTACCTCAAACGCCGGCAGTACGTGGACTCCGATGGCCCCTTGAAGCAAGGCCTGCGGCTATCACAGAGTGCAGAGGAGATGGCGGCCAACCTCTCAGGTGATGCTGGGACCCTGCAGGTGGCCTGGAGCCGGGCTCCTCTGCTTCTAGATGCTTTACCTGTACCTGGTGGTTTGTACAGCCTCTTTGTCCCCCAAGACCCTGAGGAGCAGGTCCCCTCCACTGGTGAGAAGCAGTTTGCAGGGCGAATGAGCACTTTGAGGACGGTGTTTTTTAAAAGATCTTTCTGTGTACAACCAGAGACTTGGGACGTTGTGCTCTATTTGTGTACAATGAATTGAAATGCATCTGCTGTCATGTATAATTAAGTAGAACAAATTTCAAAAAATGGGGGAAAAAATGAGCCTCAACAACTTAGTGAGACCTTGTCTCTAAATAAAATATATAAAGAGCTGGGAATGTGGCTCCGTGGTTAAGTGCCCCTATACCAAATCCCCAGTACAAACAAACAAACTTAACTAATATACAAAACCATAAAAGTTGTGCATATTAATGGGGGACCAAGTGCTGTTCTGTAATGTTAGGGCTGGGGTGTAGCTCAGTGGTAGAGCACTTGCCTAGCATGCATAAGACCATGGGCTCAGTCATCGGTACTGCAAAAGTGATAAGTAAATAATAAATTTTTAAAAAGGTCTTATTGTTCTGAAATCGGGTTTTGTAGAAAAACCTGTCCTCCACCTGGAATAGCAAGTGGTGATTGCTCAGCCATTTTGAGTTCAGGCTTCTCTGTAATGTGACTTTCTCGGCTGAGTCCCTGCCCAGTGCTGGGGCTGGGGATGTGGGCCAAGGGCCTGGTGGCTATGTGGAGGTGGAGCAGGAGCAGCGCCTTCTCTCTCTATTCCTGTACTTCTGCTCTTGCAGACCCCATCCCCATCTTCCATCCTTGCTCCCCTCACTCTGCTGTCAGCACCCGGCCTCCCTGCTTCGAGGGTGGGTTGACTTTGCTACAGGAAGAAGATAGGATGGTGAAACCCGAGGATATCCTCAGGCAGGTTCCCGGCTCCCTCTGAGGCTCTCGCGGGCCCAGGGATCTTTAGACTGTCATCCTGGACAAGATGGAGCCAGGTGCTAGTGTGGTGCAGGTTAAAGGGCCTGGTCTCCTGGAGCAGCCCGAATTGACCTCGCCTGTGGCTGTGGTGCAGTGATGGGGAGCAGACAGTGCAGCCTGATTCTAGCCTGAGATAAGAGGAGAGTGCTGTTTGGGGAAGAACTAAACACGTGGTAGTGGAAAGGAGAACTTGGCAGAGGACTGAAAGTCAAGGAGGCCTCCAAGGAAGTGATAAGACCCCCCACTGCCCGCACCACTGCATGCTGTAGCACGGGGAACTCAGACCCGGCATTTCCAGATGTGCCTTAGCAACGTGACAGGCTGTCCTCTTCCCTTTCATGGGTCCCATGCTCTCTGCCTTTCCATTCCTCTGCCCTCACAGTAGGGTGTTAGGAAAGAGGGGGCAGACAGGTCAGCAGCACACTGGCGGCCACCTATGGACTGCCTGTGCCGCTGGGACAGCCCAGCACCTCCCCTGGCCCTCCACCTGTCCTGCTATTAATCTCCTTCCTGCCTTTCTCTTTTCCTCCTCAGTCCAGTCTGAATCGGGTTGTGCCAACATAGTGTCTGCAGCCCCTTGCCAGGCAGAGCCCCAGCAGTATGAAGTACAGTTCGGACGGCTGCGGAATTTTCTCACTGGTGAGTGCTCAGCTATGGGAACCTTTCCTAAGATAGAGCAGTGCAAATTTTTCTCAGAGCTTGTCATATAGTGGGCACAGTGTTGAGACTGTGTGCAGACAAGCCTCATGGAATTGGCAAGGGAGTTGAAGTTCTTGAGGCTAAAGTTCACAGAGTCCAGAAGAGAGCTCAGGTGCTTGTTCTGTCTTGCCACAGCCCTCAGCACAGGGATATGATGTATGCTGAGTAGCTCGAAGCAAGACCAGCATGGGGAATGCCCCTAGGTATTGCGCCAGTCACAGCACGTCTTGAGGTGGTCTCAGTCCTGTGTTTCCAAAAGTGGGAGACTGCAGTCCTCCTGGATCAGCAGAGGCTGCGGGACAAGTGATCTCTGTAATGCAAGTCAATAGACGGGCATTCCATCTGCTCCTTTATCACCATGAGGCCAGCTCAATGCAGCCACTGTTGAAAAACAAGTCACTTAACCTGTCTGGGACATCTGGTGTCTGGGACAGAGGCAGTCAAAGGCTGAACCTACCCGTCCCTACAGCCTTAGGTGCCTGGTGCCCTTGTGGTGCTAGGAGGTGGCAGCAGAGAAAGCAGTGAGCGGCTGGTGTCATCTGTCGTGTGCCCTCTGTGCAGAGCCCCTTGTAGGAAGTGGGGAGCCTGCCCCACCCTTGAACCACCTTTGGTTTAAAACTTGGAGCCTTTTTTTTTTTTTAAGTGCTAGGGATTGAACTCAGGGGCACTGGCCCACTGAGTCACATCCCCAGCTCTATTTTGTATTTTATTTAGAGACAGATCTCACTGAATTGCTTAGTGCCTCGATTTTGCTGAGTCTGGCTTTGAACTCATGATCCTCCTGCCTCAACCTCCTGAGCATTACCGGCTTGCGCCACCACGCCTGGCACTTGTTCTATTTTTATTTGAACAATTCACGTGTTAATAATTTTTAATGGTAACGATGCGTTTGAGGAGACCCACAAATACAATGATGCCCCTGGACGTATACATGAGTAGATTATCCTAGTTTTCTTTGCATAATTTACGTCCATAAAAACCCTAGGAACAACAAATCTGGCCACCACCTCTGTCGCCGGGCCCATGGTTGTCACTTCCCAAAGCTTCCCACTCCTCCTCCACATCTTCTGTGGGTGCTGTCATGAATACCATCTGCTCTGGGCAGCCTCCTCTGACAACCCCAATAAGCACATTCTGCCCACACGCCCTGCAGTGGGCCCACGCCTCAGCACAGTGATCCTGGCTTGGCACAAGCTGGCGCTGTTGCTCTTCCGCAGGGAGACACGGGTGGAAGAAGGCACACGCTGGTCGGAGGGCAGGTGCCCCCATGGAGAGGAGCTCATTAGAGTGAGAAAACGTCAATGCAAGAGCAGGGTCTATGGTGGGAGTGCCTCGCCATCCCCAGGTCCTGTCAGTGGCCTGTCTGAGCACGTGGCCACGTGCAGAGGGAACAGAAGCAATATCAGTGGGTGCTGAGCAGTGGTAACTAGGTCTCCCCAGGCTTGCTGAGCTAAAGTAAATGCCTCTGTTTTGCAAGTAAGCCTAAAATCAAAATTCTAAGGAGTCAGAACAACCTGCATCTCTGCAGGAC
The DNA here is from genome assembly GCF_047511675.1 of Marmota flaviventris. Classification (NCBI taxonomy): domain Eukaryota; kingdom Metazoa; phylum Chordata; class Mammalia; order Rodentia; family Sciuridae; genus Marmota; species Marmota flaviventris. The sequence continues at coordinate 10,132,744 of NC_092509.1, read as the reverse complement.
TTGCTGGAGGTCAGGCAGGATTGGGGCTTCTGTTCCTGTAGTTGGTACATAAAGCTCATCGCAAATTGCAATAGTTAAAGAAGCATCAGAATCTGTATCAGCTGGGTTCCCGGAGAAGCAGAACTAACAGGATATGCAGAGAGGAGTTTGAGGAATTGTCTCAGGCAGTGTGCTAGGGGTCCAGGGACAGCTGGGGTTGTGGTCAGAATTCCTTTCTGGAGCACCTGGGTTCTTTTCTACTGAGGCCTTCAACTGATTGAATGAGACTCACTCACATTATGGAGGTCTGTTGCTTGAAGTCTGTTTAGCCATTAGGTCAGCTGACTTAGAAACTACTTGCTTGCGAAAAATGCCTCCACAGCAGCAGTCTAGAATAACGTCTGACCAAACGTTCGGTGCTGTGGCTCAGCTAGCTGAACACACAGATTCACTCCACCTTGCACCTGTGTGCCGTGTGTGGCCTCCAGCATGCTCCCTCTCTAGAGAAGCAGCCCTTCAGGAGCTAAGCAGGAGAAATAGGAGATAGGGACAGTCACATAACTGCAGCTGGCCACAGCCTGTAGGCTGAGCCAGGCCTATTGCCGAGCACGCTCCACCTGCACTGGGCTGTGGTTTTCACAGGCTGATGGGACAGCCTCGCCGAGAGACACAGGGTGACTTCAGCCATGTGGTCTTCCTTGCCCTACATGGAATAGCCATCCAGCTCCCCTGGGCAGTGGTGCTGTGCCCTGACCAGCCAGAGGCTCTGAGCTTCACCTGTGGGCCAGAGGTGCCAGCAGCACACTGGTCAGGCATCTCACCCCAGGCAGTGGGAGCGTTTGTTGCCATTGTGGACAGTGGTCTCTCTGTGGAGGAGGGGATGGCTGCCTACACCACACCTGGCACTGTTCCCTGTCTCTCGGGAGGTGGACGTTCGAAGGGAACTGTGGGGATTGCTGTTGCCAGGTGAGGCAGGCGGGTTCTCCCACTCAGCATGCCTGCTTGTGCCAAGGAAAGGCCTGCAGAGCACAGTGCTGACTTGGAGTGCTGTGTGACCTGTCTTCATAGGACGTTATGCTGCATGTGACCCTCATACCTGCTGTGTCTGTACAAACCCAAACTCACTGCAGATGAGGACAAGTAAAGTCAAAGTAGTCAGCGGAGCTCAAAGTACAGCAAGCAACTGGATTTTACTGCCACTGTGCCCGTGTCCATGTGGCCCTGGTGGCCATGTAGCCATACTGCTGCCCTACTTTCTCACTTGGCTGCCCAGCCTGACAGCATGAGCATTTAGTATCTCACACCTCTGGTCTTGTTATCCTGTGACAGTTAAAGTTGGAAAGTTTTCTTTAACCTTGTTAGTCATGTAGTGTCCCAGTAGTGAAGTCTCAGTGTCTCAGTAGTAAAGTGAGTAGTGTGGTCCTAATGGCATCAGAATGTCTCCTTTGTAAATTACCACTGAAAAAGTATTAGATTTTATGGCACACATCCCAGTGACCCAGGAGGCTGGGCAGGAGGATCGAAGTTCAAAGCCAGCCTCAGCATCTCAGTGAGACCCAGTCTCAAAACAAAAAGGGTTCAATTTCTAGAACTGAAAAGAAAAAATTATATTTTAACCAGCAATGTCTATATGAGGCTGCAGGTGGGTGGTTTTGGGTGTAGGTTGATTCAGTGTCAGGACACTTCAGTCTGGAGAGTGGGCATGTTAGATGCCCATTGAGTAGTGCTCTAGCCTCGGTCCAGCTGTGTGCAGCTAGAGTGCTTGGGGAAGAGGAGCTGGAGACCCATTTGCTCTTGCCAGAACTTCTTGCCACAACTTCTTGCCACATGGCCATGTGAGTGTTGAATAAACTTGTGTTCATTGTTTTTAAGGTGATCGCCATCCATTTAGAATTCATTCTCCCAAAAATACATTTAGGGCCAGGCTGGGTCTTAGGGCCCTTGCTTTTCCTTCCTCTACCAGAAAAACTTTGAAGTCCAGAGTTCCATTGGGCTGCCACATCAGGGCACAGTTGGAGGAGGAGCGGTGTGGCAGGGCTCCCCAGCCGGGTCACCTTATCTGCGCATGCTGCATCTTGAAAGCCCTCTCTGTTTCTCATTGCAGATTCTGATTCCCAGCACAGCCATGAAGTGATGCCCCTCCTCTACCCTCTCTTCGTCTACCTCCATCTCAACCTGGTCCAGAACAGCCCCAAGAGCACGGTGGAGAGTTTCTACAGCCGCTTTCATGGGATGTTCCTGCAGAATGCAGGCCAGAAAGAGGTCATTGAGCAGCTGCAGACCACACGAACGGTCCAAGACGTCCTGTCCGACTCCAGGCTCCGTGCATTCCTGGACAACAAGTACGTGGTCCGCCTGCCAGAGGATAGCTACAACTACTTGGTGCGCTACCTCCAGAGCGACAACAACACCGCACTGTGCAGGGTGCTGGCTGTCCACATCCACCTGGATGTGCAGCCTGCCAAGAGGACAGACTACCAGCTCTACGCCAGTGGCGGCCCCCGTGGTGAGAGCGGTAGCCTGGAGCCCCCAGATGTGCCCAGCCCTCTCTTGCAGAATGAGGCCGCCTTGGAGGTCTTGCAGGACAGCATCAAGCGCGTAAAGGACGGGCCTCCCTCCCTCACCACCATCTGCTTCTACGCCTTCTACAACACGGAGCAGCTGCTCAACACCGCCGAGGTTTCCCCCGACAGCAGGCTGCTGGCTGCCGGGTTTGACAACTCCTGCATCAAGCTCTGGAGTCTGCGGTCCAAGAAGTTGAAGGCGGAGCCCCACCAGGTGGACACATCACGCATCCGCCTGGCTTGTGACACTTTAGAGGAGGAGGTAGGAGCACCACTCCCCACATGTCCTTTCTGACTGCTAGCGTCTGCCCAAACCTGACAGAGCTCCCAGAGAGCAGACACTCCTGCTCCCGTCATGCACAGAGCCGTTCTCATGCTGCGTGCCTTAGCCACTGAGTCCTGCCCATGCCCAGCCCAGGATTAGATGCCGTTTCTCATGGCATTATGTAGCACTGTTAACCAGAGGTCAGTACCTACCCCTTCCGAAAGCGTCATTGAAGACCTCTTGCCAAAACTGGATGAGGCTGCATCTGGGTGACCCTGGGCGTGTGTGGCAGTGCAGGTAGGCTGCAGGGCCAGGTCTGTACTTGTGCTGGGTAGTGTCTCTCTCACAAGGCAGTAGTGCTGTAGACACCACAGCACAGTAGAACGTGGTGTGGAGGGATCCACCCTCTGACCCAGGCAGAGCCTCCCTGCCCCTCAGGCAGTGTGGCAGCTGTTGTCAACCTGTTACTGCTTTGAGTTGGTGGTGTTAGGCCCAGGGCCAAGGTCCTGGTCACCATCATCACTACCTTAGGAGAGCATGGGACAGGGTGGTGTTGTCCTGTCACCACTGACCCAGGTGGCATGGCCTCAAAGTACCTGAGTAGGAGCTCTGCACAGCGTGGAGACACTTAGCAGGGAAGTCACTCTGGGCACGTGGAAGTTGCTGTCAAAGACATCAGGACCTCCTGGGCGCCTTGGGAGCTGGCTCCCGCTCTGCCTTGAACCCCCGGCCGTGAGGTTCTGAGGCAGTGCAGTGGTCTCCCCGCTGCACCCAGGAAGGGAAGGTCTCCCGCCAGGAAGGGACTGGACCTCACGCTGTTCCCTGGTCTGCAGTGCCCTTAGCACGCTTTTCACTGCTCTTGAATTTGAATTTTCAGACTTTCCTCCATTGGAGCAGTTCCAGCTGCTATTCACCAAGAGCTGAGAGCCACTGCCCTCTGCCACTTGATTTTTTTTTTATTTTTAAGAATTTAGCCTTTATTTATTTGTGTTTATGTGGTGCAGAGGATTAAACCCTCTGCCTCACACGTGCTAGGTAAGCACTCCACCACTGAGCTACAACCCCAGCTCGTGACTTAAGTTTTCTGTAAAGGAAAAAGAAAAACATTCCTGTGGAGCTTGGTGATGCCGGCTTTGCAGACAATTCTGGTGTTCAAAATTAACATAAAGGATGATGACTTCGGGGTTTCTAGGAGTCAGAGGAGGTGTGTTTAAGGTCCAGGTTTAAGGATTAGCGGGAGGGACTCCAGGAATAGTCAGGAATGATGGGTGATTGCAGCTGGGGTGGGGCAGGAAGCCTGCAGCTGTGCCTCCCCCAGTCCTGGTAGCTGAGCCGGGGCTGCAGCCGTGGGAAAGAAGTGGTATGGGGCAGAGCCCAGTTGTAGGGTGATAGGCAAGTGGGGGAGTAGGAGGGCACTCTGTGGGACACACTGGGGTGTGCTGCCCACGTGCCCACTCTTACCAAAGGTGCTACAGACGCTGCCTCTGCTTCACTAGGCTCAAGTGCCTCTAGCCAAGGAGCTGATGCTGAGGGCTTCCTGCTTGAGTTTCTGCACTCCACCCGTTTGTCATGGTGGTTTGGGGAAGTGTCTGGTTTCTAACGAGGAGCATCTTGGGAAAAGCCAAGAATGATTTTGTTCTGGTAGTTGTTTTTTAATGTTTCTCCAGTGAGAACTTGGACTTGGCTTTTTCCTTGTAGAATTTATAGTTAAAAGTAAGACTTGTACTGTAGGGGTCACTAGCTCACATGCCCTTGGAAGGCAACAGGTAAAAGTCAAGGTGAAGCCCTGAAGCTGTAGACAGGTGATAAGAAACAAGAGAAAACCATGGTAACCAGGTTACAAGGCCAGCACGCAGCCTCTGCTTTGCTCTTTCTGACGCAGTTGTTGCATGAATTAGTGGACTCGAGGTTTTGACGGCAGGCTGAAAGTGTCCCGACCTAGCAGTCCCGTTTCCATGTGTATACCAGGGGAGGTGAAGACGTAAATCCTCCGAGAACTGGTATGAGAACCTTCATAGCGTTGTTCACGGCAGCCAAAGAAGGAGGCTGCAGCCCAAACGTCCTTCAGCAGACAGACACAGGGCATGGCCACCCCACTGGGAAAGCCAGGGCACCACACACTGGCAAGATGAGCCTGGAAGACTCGTGCTGTGTGAAAGAAATGGCCAGTGGGGAGAAGCATGTTCCCATCTCCCCGTGACCAGGAGGGTGGAGCTTGGCAGTCACATGGGAGACGTTGCGCAGGACTGCTGGCACACAGAGGACCGGTTGACCATGCCAGGCAGGGTTTCTAGATGAGGCCATGGCAGTCTTGGCAGGTAGTGATAACGGCCACATGTGCACAGAGTCCTGGTGCTCTATTTTTCAGAAATGTGGATCTGACAGTCTGTGGGTTCTCAGCTTAGAGGTTGACAGTAGGACTGGTGTGCAGCCTGCTGCCAGGTGCTTGCTCAGCAAGTGCAAGGCCCTGGCTTCAACCCCTAGCACCACAAGAAAATTCTAAGTAACGATCATCATAATAAGACAATAACCAAAACTCTCACATGTGTCAATCGTCTCTAGGCAAGAAGGGTCTCATGACGATCTGCAGCGCTAGCCCATTCCTCGGTTCCCCACTTGGCAGTGCCCACGTGGCTGTGAAATTGTACGATTGGCCAGGCAGGGCCTGCTCCCCCAGGGCCATGTGCCCAGGGTGAGACCTCTGCTCTCTGAGTCCTCCATTCTCTGCCTGTGCTCCGTGCGACACCAGGCAGAACCACTCCTGCCTCTGGCCCTTGCTGGCCACAGGGCAGGGCTGCAGACTCCAGGCTGGGGTTGCCAGCATAGCACCTCTGCACAGTCCTTCAGGCCTGGGGACTCCTGCCCTGCCTTCCATCCTTGAATTTGAAAAGTAAAGAGGTCAGAGTTTCAGTCAGCCCTGTAATTTGTACCTGAAACTGTCCCTTAGGTCTGCAGTGGGCACATGATATGAGCCCTAAACCTGAGTGGTCTAATAGTTGCTTTAGAAAAGGTTGAAAGTGTCAGAATCTATTTTAACAGTGTGTTTTATTTGATCCAGCATGGACAAAATGTCATGGTCCGATCGTGTTGGCATCATGAAGCCATCAGTGAAACAGTGGTCTCTTCCCATTCTAGTCTCGGGAGCCACAATCCACGAGCACACGCAGGCGCCATTGCTGCCACAGGTCAGGCAGCCATTGACTCATGTTTGGTGGGCTTGCCCTGTTTCACTCCTCACAGGCCCCGCCACAGGTGACACTGCCAGCTGCAGTGCAGACCCCAGGAATGCGTCTGCCCCAGGAGACACGAGTGTGAGCCATTGCCCCATTGCCAGTGCAGTTGCAGGCAGCCTGGGCAGCTGTGGCCTACGAGGGGCCAGCAATCCACAGCCCCCAGTGCCTGAGATGATGTGAGGGTCCACCGTGCTTGGTCCCTTAACCTTTAGATCTCCATCTGTTGCGAAGTTCCCAGTGTACATAGTGTAGCTGATTATTATATGAAAAACTGCAAGCTGACACTTGTGCTTGGGGTGCATGCCTGTTTACTGTGGAGTGCTATGTCAACACTGTTGGGAGCCAGAGCCCCGGCACTGGGGTATGTATGAGTCGTGTCTGGGGGCCGTGGTCCTGGCAGAGGGCTGACAGTGATGGCTGGCAGGCATGTTCTGGTGCCTGGTTCCTGGCCTCTTCAGTCAGGCAGATACATCTCCAGGCCTGGGACAGTTGAGGACCTCTGTGGGGCAGGTGCCCAGTGCCTGCGCATTGTCTCTTCTTCAGGCATATGCTCAGTGCCCGGTGAGGTGGAGACCCTCATGCCTTAGCCCACAGTCCATTCCCAAGGGTTTTTGCTCATGTGCCCAGGGTCTCCTTTGGTTCCACAGTCCTCAGCGACTTCCATGGCGGGGCAGTGAGTCATGCTTAGAATTTCTAAGTGTTGCTGTAACCTCTTGAGAGAGGAAATTGCTGATATTCTGGGCAGCCCTTGGTAAAACGCTGAGCTCCCAAGAGCTGACATGTTTTTAACCTGGAGTGTCTGCAGTTGCCATTGGAGCATTCTTGGACACCAGTGTTGATTCTTTTAACTTCCTAGAAACATGCACAGTGGAGACATTGATTTCCACTTTCAAGTTGGAAAAAGAGCATCCTAAAAAATGCTTCTTATGGTTGTGGCTCAGTGGTAGAGCACTTGCCTAGCATGTGTGAAGCACTGGGTTCAATTCCCAGCACCACATAAAGCCTTGAAGCAGGCTGTCCTCTGAGCATCGGGGCGGCCATCTCCTTTCCATCCTTGGACCGGGGTGGGGGGGGGGATCCTAATGCTGACAGCTGCCCTTGTTTGCCTCACGCAGCCAGGCTCTGTTTTGGCTAAAGCCTCTTGAGTTGTGCCTGAGCCCTGAGGCGAGGCTTGTGTGCTCCCGGTGCTTCCTCATCACTGACTCCCAGAGGCGGCAGGGCGTGGGGGCATAAAGCAGCCAGGGCTGATGAGGAGACAGTGTGTGGAGGGGGCCCTAAGGGCTGCCTCTGGATCAGGCTTTGAGATGCGTAGTTGCCCTCACCCGGGTGTGTGCTGGGCTCAGTGCTCTTGGCAGGGACCCTGCTTTCTCTCTCTCTCTCTCTCTCCTGGCTGCAAGACCAGTTACTTGGTTAGTTGATAAGTGGTTCGTTGTCCCGTTCCTGGCTGCCCTTCAGGGTCACAGCTGCGTCTCCCAGGAACCCTGCACGTTGCCTTTCCCTCTCCTGATCCTTGCCTGCGAGACCACTAACCGCCCTCTCGTATGTGTTTTCTTTCCTGCCACCCCCACACCCAGGACACTGAGGATGACGGCACGGGCACGGAGATGAAGACGCTGCGGGGCCACTGTGGACCTGTGTACAGCACACGCTTCCTCGCGGACGGCTCAGGGCTGCTCTCTTGCTCTGAAGATATGTCCATCCGATACTGGGACCTGGGCACCTTCAGCAACACTGTGCTGTACCAGGGGCACGCCTACCCGGTGTGGGACTTGGACGTCAGCCCCTATAGCCTGTACTTTGCCAGCGGGTCCCACGACCGCACTGCCAGGCTGTGGTCACTGGATCGGACGTACCCCCTGAGGATATACGCAGGTCACCTGGCGGATGTGGACTGTGTCAAGTTCCACCCGAACTCCAACTACCTGGCTACAGGCTCGACCGACAAGACTGTCCGGCTGTGGAGCGCCCAGCAGGGGAACTCTGTGCGGCTCTTCACGGGCCACCGCGGGCCCGTGCTGGCTGTTGCCTTCTCTCCCAATGGGAAGTACTTGGCCTCCGCAGGCGAGGACCAGCGGTTGAAGCTGTGGGACTTGGCCTCCGGGACCCTCTTCAAGGAGCTGAGAGGCCACACGGACAGCATCACCAGCCTCGCCTTCAGCCCAGACAGCGGCCTGGTGGCCTCTGCCTCCATGGACAACTCTGTGCGCGTCTGGGACATCAGGAGTGCCTGCGGCAGTGCGCCTGCCGATGGCTCCTCCAGCGAGCTGGTGGGCGTGTACACAGGGCCCATGAGCAGCGTCCTGGGTGTGCAGTTCATGGCCTGCAACCTCCTCCTGGTGACGGGGATCACACAGGAAAATCAGGAGCATTAGCCTTTTATCTTGGTTAGGGTGGACTGAGCCGTAGCAGAGGCCTCTGGCTGCAGCCGTGGACGTGTGGATACCGAATCACTGATGGACTATGACAGAGCCCCTCCCTTCCTGCTGGGCCCCGACCACGCTGCAGGCCCATGGGGCTCGTGGGGTGGGCAGAGCATTGGTGCCTGGGCATGGGCTGAGGACTGGCCCACTCCCAGGGCGGCTGCTGGCCTTGAGGACCCCCGGGACCTCCTGTGCCTCCCTCTCCTCCTCGACTGACCTGCCTTCTCCTGTCCGCAGGCTGCAGAGTGCCCACAGCAGCAGCGCAGTGTCACTTTGGCCACCCCTTGCTTCTCGGGGGCTCCTGTTGGAGGCTGGGGTGGGGCCTGGGGAGGGCTCATCCTGGCAGAGTCTTTCCTTTTCCTTAATGACAGAGAACCAGGATTTTTTTTTTTATTATTGTTATTATAATTATTATTATTATTATTATTATTGAGAAGAGGAAACTAGCACTGGCAGAGGGGCCCTTCTCTGCTTTAATCTTTCAGGTTTGACTCCTGGCACTGGCTGTGATCCTGGGAATTTTAAGGTTCAGGGAACTCTCAGAAGCTGGCAGCACAGTGTATTGGGAGAAGGGAAGTCTCTGTGTGGCCTGGTGGTGCCAGGGACCTGTTTCTGGAAGCAGGTGAGGGCGCTGAGCGCTGGCTCTGTAGTGGCCCTGGGAAGGGAAAGTCCTTTCTCAGCTGCACTTTTGTCAGAAATTCTCCCCTAAAAAGAGAGATGATGGTGGGCTGGTGTGACTTGGCAGCAAACCGCTTGCCTAGCAGGCGTGAGGCCCCGGGTTCAGTCCCCAGCACCAGATAAAAAAAATTATGATAAAAAACAATTTGGAATAAGTCACAAGATATGGAGTCTCCAAAGGACTGTTTGTCAAGGTAGCCCTCAGCGTCTTCCTCCAGCGGCGGCCACGCTGCGCTGTCCTGCCCTGTTTTGTTGCGCTCGCCCTGAGGGCATGCCAAGCCCAGCTATGCTGAGGGTAAAGCAAGTTCTGACATGTGGAAAAAGGGTTAAATATTTCTGTTTTCTGAAAAGAGTTATTTTGTATTTTGTTTTCTATTAAAATGTATTTAGTTTCAACAAACAGTGTCTCCTCTTTTTGGCCGTGGCAAGGCAGGTGGCAGCCAGGACAGTCCCAGGCACGGCATCGTATCTGTTCTTGGGTTCTGTGGGGTTCACTTCAGGTGCAGTTGCTCTAGACCTTTGCCTGGATTGCTGTTGGCATTCCGCACTGTAGAATATGGGAGGCACATATTCTACCACCTGTGGAGTTGTTGGGAAAGCCCTCCTTTCAGCTCCTTGAAAGACCCTCTGAAGATCTGTAAGGAGCATAAGAACCAGGTCATTTCATAAACTTGAACTTATAGACAATTCTGGATAAGGACTCAGAGGTTTCTAAATGATGCCAAAATTGAAATCGATGCTAGTAAGCCCTGATGGAGTAGATGCCCTGTGGTCAGAGGCTGGAGGCCCTGTTGCCTAGAGTTGTCTCAAATCAGCAGCCTCATTTGGTAGAGAAAGATGTAGTTCCTTCTCTGTGCCTTGAGACATGATTCCTATGTTGAGACTCTCATAAAATAATACAGGTAAGTGAAACCATAAGGCTAGTTTCAGTTTTTTAAAAAGTAGTGTACTTTGAAATAACACAAGAATTGTCAAAAAATTTCGTAGGAATATGGGCATGTTATTCCTGATTTTTAGCTTGACCTGCACTGCTAATATCTGGGAGTGCTGTGATGCCTGAAGCCTGTCTGAGACACAAGGAGCATTCTGTGCAACCCAGCCCTCAGGCCACCCTCATGTGCTCTGTGGGGAGAGCTGGAAGCTTCAGCAGATTCTGAGTGACAGAGATCTTGGGGGTATCTGTGGCTGAATTATTCTCAGAGGTGAAGTATCACTCTGCAGGAAGATTTGGGAAGATTTTGCATGATTTTACCAATGCAGAATCTCCTGGTCAAGCACACAAGCCACTCCAGCTGGTCAGGCTTCTCATCACCAGCACAACTGGTCCTGTGATGGGTTTGGGCTTTCAGGACCTGCAGAGTGAGCCTGGCTCTGGCTCCCTTCTCTGGTGAACTCGCATTAGCATCCGGTGATTGGCTTTACAGATTGCCCTCCATAACTTCCCCAAACTTGTGCAAGTATTAAAAGGGCTGTGTGTGTGTGTACCTTGGTGCCTATACAAGGTCACCCTCCAGAGTGTGCCTTTTCCCTCAAAGCAGCACCCAGAGGATGGTGGGGAGGAAGTGCTCAAGAGCTGTTATGTTATATCCTGTTATGAACTAAAACGGGAGCCTAGCAAGGTGTGCTTCCCTCCCAGGTGTCCTGGTGATCTTAGGAGGATAGTCCTGGATGTAGAAATAAAAGTCCTTTAAGTTGGGTGTGGTGGCCAAGCCTGTGATCCCAGAGACTCAGGAGGCTGAGGCAGGAGGATTGCAAGTTCTCAGCAGCTTGCTAAGTTCCTGTTTCAAATAGTGAAAAGGACTGGGGATGCAGCTCAGTGGTTGAGGGCTCTTGGGTTAATCCCTAGAATCAAACAAATGAAACTAAAAAGGGAGTCTGTAAATATGACGCATCTCTGCAGTGTGTGATCAGGACCTTCATGATTCAGTGCAGGGATAGTAAATGCAAAACGTGGACTATCCTCAGGATGAATTGGAATTGAAAAAAAAAAATCTCTAATATCTATAACTAAAACATACCAGGTTTTTGGCAAAGCAGACAATTGGGGAATCCCCAATTGAGCAGGTCCCATAATAACCATCTCATTATTAATGGCTCTTAAATCTTGCAATAATCTCCATTTACCAGATTTCTTTTTGATGACAAAAATGGGAGTATTATGGAGAGATACGGAAGGTTGTATATGTCCCTCCGCTAATTGTTGTTTGACCAGGTCATGGGCTACTTGTATCTTTTCTTTAGTCAGGGGCCACTGAGGAACCCATACTGGTCTTTCTGATTTCCAAGTAATTTTGATTGTCTCAGTGACCCCAATCCATGTCTATTTATTCCTTGATCTATTTGAATTGGTGCTGCTATACCTTGTTCTTGTTCTCTTAATCTTTTTTCTTTCCTAAAACCTTGTCTAGCCCTAATAGTGGGCGCATTTGGATTAATATTATTTGTTAATGTCAAACCTAATTGATCTAGGACATCTCGTCCCCATAAATTTATAGGAAGATGATCCAATACATATGGCTGTATAGTTCCTTCATATCCTTCAGGATCCTTCCAGTCTAATACCATTGCACTTCTATGGGGATTAGTCTCCACTCCTAGGCCTCGAAGCATTTGAGTGGCTTGTTGTAATGGCCAATGTTTTGGCCATTCTTGACGAGATATGATGCTAAGGTCTGCACCTGTATCAAGTAGCCCATTAAATTTATGCCCTTGAATATTTAGTTTTAGCATGGGGCGAGAATCTAAATTTAAAGACAGCATAGCCCAATCTACACCTGTGGAGCCTAATCCCCTGGAACCTCTTTGTACAGTACGGCTGGAAAATTTATCATGCAGACTGGGTATTATTAATAACTGTGCTATTTTATCTCCTGGTGAAATTACTGATATACCTCTTGGAGAACTAGCTATAATTTTTATTTCACCTTCATAATCGGGTTCAATTACCCCAGGACTTATCATAAGTCCTTTTAGAGTGGAAGAACTGCATCTCAATAATAAGCCTACTGTTCCTTGGGGAAGAGGTCCTTTTACTCCTGTGGGAATGATTTGAACTCCCATCTCTGGAGTTAGTACTGCTCTGGCGGAGGCGCAGATGTCCAACCCTGCGCTCCCTCTGGTTTGTCTGATGAGGGATCTAATGGATAATGTGTCCTGGGCACTACCCTGATGGTGTTGCTGGGTTCCTCCATTGCCCCGTGTATTTGTGGTTGTGGGCCCCGGAGCATTGGGCCCCCCTGTCCGTTTTTTGGCAATGGAGCCCGATGCTTTTCTCCACGATATCATGGGTAAACACCTGGTCCTTGTCTGTTTTTTGATAATGGAGTACCCTCTATGGTGGTTTGAGAACGGCATTCATTAGCCCAATGTCTCCCTTTACGGCATCGTGAGCAAATACCTGGTATTCTACTCCTTTGATACCTAACTTTGTTAAACCCTCCTCCTATGGGGCAACTCCTTTTAAAATGTCCTGTTTGTTCAGAATTGTAGCATATTTTTGGCCTGGCATCTAAAGCCTGTTGTACTGCAGCTGCCAGGACTTGCCCTTGTTCATTAATGTCTCTGCATAATTTAATATATGTGTTTAAATCTCCATGTTTCCATGGTCTAATGGCCTCCTTGCACCATCTGTTTGCTTGCTCAAAGGCTAGCTGTTTAATTAATGGCATTGCTTGCTCTGTATCCCCAAAAACTCTGGTAGCTGTTTGAATAAGCCTATCTACAAATTCAGCATAAGGTTCATTAACTCCTTGTATTACCTTAGATAATTGACCTTGTAAATCTCCATGTCCTTGTAAAGTCTTCCATGCCCTAACTGCATCTGCAGCAATTTATGAGTATATAGCAGGATCATATGCAATTTGCTGCAGCTGACCCTCACAACGTCCCTTTCCTAACAACATATCTAGATTTTTCTGAGGATAACCAGCTTCTGCATTTCGCCTAGCCGTCTCCATGCAAAATTCCTCATTGGCAACTTTCCATAACAGGTATTGTCCTCCATTTAGCACAGCTTTACACACACTAGTCCAATCTGCTGGCATCATGTTCAAGTTGGTAATGGATTCGACCAGGCTTATAGTGAAGGGTGCTTGAGGACCATAGATTGTTACAGCCTCTTTTAGCTGCTTCACTGTTTTGAAATCTAAAACATGGTGAATTTGCTGCCCTCCTGCCTGTTCAAATACAGGGCATGCTAATCTTTGAGGTCCTGTCTCAGGATCCCATCTATCAACTACGGGGGTTGAGGGCCCCATAGGCGGAGCTGTTGGTTGGACACTTACGCCCTCTGGTGATAGAAAGGTGTTAATAGCAGCCTTCTGTTGTAACTTTTCCCCTGATGGCTTTTTCTGCTCTAAACTTTCTTCCCCTTTCTGACTATCTCGAGAGGCCTCCTCTTTTTCCTGATCTAATATGTCTTCTACCATAATCTGAACTGAAAGGTTTGGACTAGGCAAACAAAATCGTATCATCATCCACAATGGCAATGTGCCAACTGGCAGAGTTCCTGGGTTTTTCTTTTCCCTGTCCCTTAAATCTTCACCATGATGATCCCATTGTGATATATTCAACAACTCCTTAAAAAGCCATGGGCTTGGGCTGGGGATGTGGCTCAAGCGGTAGCGCGCTCGCCTGGCATGCGTGCAGCCTGGGTTCGATCCTCAGCACCACATACAAACAAAGATGTTGTGTCCGCCGAAAACTAAAAAAATAAATAAATATTAAAATTCTCTCTCTCCCTCCCTCCCTCTCTCACTCTCTCTTTAAAAAAAAAAAAAAAAAAAAAAAGCCATGGGCTACATTTTTGTATTGTATCAATGTATGCCCTGACTCTTTTTGGTTTTACTGGGGTGCCTCCTTCCTCTAACAATTTACTTAACATTCTTTTGGTTTATTTTTTGTTAATTTCTGACCCCATATTTCTGCTACAAGGATAACGCAACTGAAACAGATAACTCAAAACAAAACCGAAGCAAAACGAAACAAAAAATCGTTGTATCAATTTTCCTATTTTCTTGGCATTTGTGGTCTATCTCTATCTCTTCCTCAGGGGCGAACAACTTCAAACCTTGAGCCAACCATTTTTCCCAGTTTGCCTGAGAAAGTTCTAGGGATAGGCAGCTTGAAACAAAAACAAATCAAAACAAGAACACATTGTTTTTTTTTTTTTTTTTTTTTTTTTTTTTATTTATTTTTTAGTTTTCGGCGGACACAACATCTTTGTTTGTATGTGGTGCTGAGGATCGAACCCGGGCCGCACGCATGCCAGGCAAGCGCGCTACTGCTTGAGCTACATCCCCAGCCCAAGAACACATTGTTTTTTAAATGGTCACCCATTCTCTCGCCTTCCCTCAGGGGTGAGCAATTTACCTTATCACTTACCCTCAGGCGTTCCCCGCAGGGCCACCAAACGCAGCAGTCTGGCTGGGCACAAATCCGAGCCACTGAAGCAGGAACAAACTTTATTTCCGAAGTCCCGCGAACGCCACGCACGTGCCCTTCTCCCGGGACACACCACACCAACCGGAAATCCCTCCTCCGGAAATCCCTCCTCCCACACTTCCCCAACCAATGGGAACTCTCAGGAAATCTCCACGAGAACTCCAAAGTAGCAAGCCTAGGCGGACAGCAGGGGTCTAATATGCAACTGAATACACAGCTTAATATAACCATTATCATCTCAATGGCTTGCTGGCATCACCTCTCATTTTTGCTCGTTCTGGCAAAAATGCCATGTGTCATTCCAACTTGGCTGTGGCTCTGAGCACCAGGGAGTTTTTGGACAACGGGCTCAGAGTGCTGTTTTAATTTAGCAGAAGATCTCCTGAAAGGAAGAGGGAAAATCAAGGGAGCCTTAGAGCAGCACAGGAGCAGCCATCTTGTGCTCAGAGCCCCACGTGTGCACACACCAGGACTCCTCCTTTTCATGTCTCGATTCATGTGTTAAAATGCCCTGGTTGCATTAAAACTATGGGGTATGCAGATGTAATTCTGCACTACCCAGGTTGGTATTTGATAGAAGATACACATCTATACTGGCCACACCACCCATTGCCCTAGAGGCCTCCCCTGTGCTGGCCACGCCAGGCAGACTCTTCAACACCCATGTTGCCTAGGCAACTCAAACTGTTTGTGGGAATCAGGTTTCCATCCCAGAATGTCCAACGCACATGTTCTTGTCAGGGTGACTCACTGAAGGACAGCTTACCTGTGGGTAAACATTTCCTAAGAGAAGTGTCTTCCTGTAGTTGTGTGTGTTTCTGCAAGCACCCAATGTGTTAGCTGATGGCAATGCAGAGGTCAGCAAAGCCCAAGTGGCCTCTACCTTGTGCTTACAGTGCATGCAGGAACCTGGTTCCACAAGTAGGAGCTGACTGGAAGACTATGGATCTGGAAAGGCTTCTGGGGAAGTACAGGCCAAGAGCAGCTGGGAACAAGCTGAGCGCAGGCCAGGAGGAGGAGTCTAGCTTTTGTCCTTCAGATGAGGCCACTGAGGTAGTGCAGGACAGGGCCTGGTGCTGTCCAGTGTCTACCTTGGTGTGGCCAGGGATTCTGCTCCAGCATGGGGATGACTCTGTAGTGTTCCCTGAGCCCATCAGAACCAAGCCTTTAGCACAGATGATGGGGACTCCAACAGCCTGCAAAGACATGGATCCTGCTGCCAGCCAGCAGGGATCTTGGGTGCCAATGTTGCCCCCGGAGACTCCAGCAAGCCTGAGGTCCTGGCTGACTCTGCAGCACCAGGGGCCTTGAGGCAGCAAAACCCAGCAGAGGCCCAATTCCTGACCAGAAAGGCTGAGACATGAGGCTGTCTTAAGCCAGGGAAGTTTGAGGTAACTCATCCCACAGTGGGTAACCGCCCCACCTACCCTGCCTCACAGCCACTCTTCCAGACAATGAAAGGATTGCTGATTGTTTTAAGGGGCCCAGGTTGGAGGGTGTGAGGGTGAGGCAGGGAGGTGGTGATGGGCTGCTGGCCACAGTGGACCTGGGATGGTGCCCCCACTCCAGGGGCAGGCTTGCTGGACTTCCTGAGCACCGGAGAGCAGGAGAAAAGGAGGACAAATGATGGCCCAGGGTTTCTGGCATAAGCATCCATCTGTTTTTGGTTTTGACGCCAGATGGCGCCCAGGGCCTGTACATGCTGAGTATTCCACCACTGAGCTGCACCTGCACCACTTATCCCAGCAAAACTAGAGGCAGAGGAAGAGGATGTGAGAAAGGATCCAGGATCTGGTGTTTTGTTTTGTGGGGAGTTCTTGGTGGTTTTTTGTTTGGGATTTTTGTGTTCGTTTGGTCCTGGGGATTGAACCCAGGGTGCTTTACCACTGAGCCACACGCCAGCCCATTTTACTTATTTGAGTCAAGGTCTCACTAAGTTGCTGAGTTTGGCCTTGAACTTGTGATCCTCCTGCCTTAGGCTCCTGAGTACCTAGGATCACAGGCATGCACCACCATGCCCGGCTTGTTTTGTATTTTTTGAGACAGGGTCTTAACGTTACTCAGGAATGTATTGTGCCCTAGAGTTTGAGAGACCCTCCTCCTCAGCCTCCCAAGTAGCTGGGTGCACACTACTGCACCCTGCTGGGTTAGTACTGGCTTCCTCAACTTGAGGTGCTTATGAGAGAACCCAGCCAATGTCCTATGGGAGGTTGGACGGAGGTGCCTGGAGCCCGAGGGTGGCCTGGATGGACTCCAAGTGGTTTCTAGATGGAGGATTTTACTGGTTCACATACTGGCAAGTCTGGAGGCCCACCTGTTCTGCAGCGACTCTGTGCTCTGTGGCTGGCTTTGCCCATAGTTGCAAGGGGGCTCCTGGGACCACCTAGGGGAGATACCCTGCTCCATGGCTAGTGGCACTGGGCACCACCATCCCCATCCTCGCTCTAGGATCCCAGATGAAGCTCCCAGAAACCCTTTGACTTCCCTCAACTCAGGTCTGCCCATCAGAGGCCTACCCCAGTAACATCCCTGCTCTCAGTTGGGAAGGTGAACATCAGGTTACTGCAGGAGTGGTCGGAAGGCCCTTGGACTTGAAAGCTTTATGTGGCTGAAGATAAGAGCATGGGTGAGGTGAGCTTGGCTATGCCTGGAAGCTCTCCAAGGTGCAGGGGTGAGGTGAGCCTGGCTGTGCCTGGAAGCTCTCCAGGGTGCAGGGGTGAGGTGAGCCTGGCTATGCTTGGAAACTCTCCAGGGTGCAGGGGTGAGGTGAGCCTGGCTATGCTTGGAAACTCTCCAAGGTGCAGGGGTGAGGTGAGCCTGGCTGTGCCTGGAAGCTCTCCAGGGTGCAGGGGTGAGGTGAGCCTGGCTATGCTTGGAAACTCTCCAGGGTGCAGGGGTGAGGTGAGCCTGGCTGTGCTTGGAAACTCTCCTGGGTGCAGGAATGAGGTGAGCCTGGCTGTGCCTGGAAGCTCTCCAGGGTGCAGGGGTGAGGTGAGCCTGGCTATGCTTGGAAACTCTCCAGGGTGCAGGGGTGAGGTGAGCCTGGCTGTGCTTGGAAACTCTCCTGGGTGCAGGAATGAGGTGAGCCTGGCTGTGCCTGGAAATTCTCCAGGGTGCAGGAAGGAGGTGAGCCTGGCTGTGCCTGGAAACTCTCCAAGGTGCAGGGGTGAGGTGAGCCTGGCTGTGCCTGGAAGCTCTCCAGGGTGCAGGGGTGAGGTGAGCCTGGCTGTGCCTGGAAGCTCTCCAGAGTGCAGGGTGAGGTGAGCCTGGCTGTGCCTGGAAACTCTCCTGGGTGCAGGAATGAGGTGAGCCTGGCCGTGCCTGGAAGCTTTCCAGGGTACAGGGGTGAGGTGAGCTGACTGCCTGGAAACTCTCCAAGGTGCAGGGGTGAGAAGGAGCAAGCCACAAAGAAAGAAGGGGGAGTCCCTGGGCTGCTCTGCTCAGAACACACTTGTGAGGGTCAGGAGTATACCTTGGATGTGGGGGCTGACCATCTGTACTGCAGTGGGTACTGAGTCCTGAGCTGGGTGGGCAAGTGGAAAGGCAGTGGAACCCCCACTCAGACATCTCATTTGCAACAGGTGACACAGAAGCTCAGGAGGTGGTTCTGGTCCCAGACCCTGGAGGCAGAGGCAGAGCAGTCTGGGGGCTCAGGAGTTCAAGACCAGCTTTGCCAGTCCAGCAAGACCCCTTCAGAAAGGAAAAATGAAAGATTTGTTAATGAAAGTTGCTAAGATAACTGGTTATCTATAAGGAAAACAATGAGCCTGGACCCACCTCATTATACATTACAAAATCAACTGTAAGAAAATCTTTGCCAGCTACAGAAAAAAACACCCAATCAATAAATGGTCAAGTGAACTAAACAGACATTTCTCAAAAGGAAAAATTCAGATGGCTGGGCATGGCGGCCCACACCTGTAATCCCAGCAACTTGGGAAGCTGAGGCAGGAGGATTGCAAGTGTGAGACCAGCCTCAGCAACTTAGCGAGACCCTGTCTCAAAATAAAAAAGGACTGGGGATGTTGCTCAGCGGTTAAGCATCCCTGGGTTCAATTCCCCCCTCCCCCCCAAAAAAAGAAAAGAAATACGATTGGCCCCCAAATAAATGAAATACTGTTCAACATCTTTAGCAATTAAGACATTACAAATAAAAACTACACTGAGATTTCATCCCACACCAATCAGAATGGCAGTCATCAAGAATACATACAATAATCAATGCTGGAGAGGATGTGGAGATAAAGGACCACTTTACACTATTGGTGGGACTGCAAATTAGTATGGCCACTATGGAAATCAGTATGGAGTCTCCTCAATAAACTAGGCATGGAACCACCATGTGACCCAGCTCTGCCACTCCTGGGTATTCATCCTGAAGAAGTAAAGCTCTCTTACTCCAGTGACACACGAATACCTGTGTCTACAGCAGCACAATTCACAATAGCCAAACTGGAACCAGCCCAGGTGTCCATCAATGGATGAATACGTAAAAGAAATATGGTATATACACACAATGGAGTTTTACTAAGCCGTGAAGAAAAATGAAATCCTGTCATTTGCAGGAAAATAGATGGAACTGGAGACCATCATGTAAGAGAAATAAGCCAGACTCAGAAGGTGAAGGGTCATATGTTTTCTATCATGTGGAAACTAGAGAGGAAACGGGGGTAAAAAGGATCTTACAAAAATAAAGGGATACAACAGAACAGAGGAGGGGGCTGCGGATGGGAGGAGTGCAGGGGGAGGGGAGGAACGGGGCTGGGATTGACCAGATGGTGTTATGTGCACGTATGGAATATGTCACGGTGGGAGTCTCTGCATTATATACAATGAGCCAATAATGTGAGTGTGAGAAGGGCTGGGTGTAGCTCAGTGGTGGAGTGTTTCTGGGTTCCTCCCCAATACCACACCCAAAATTTTAAAAAGAAAGAAAAGACCAGAGGGAAGAGTCGTGCCAGGCAGGTGGGGACGCAAAGCTCGAGCAGCCCTCCCCGCCCGCAGGAGGGAAGGAAAGCAGGGCCCACGCCTGCGGCTCCAGGGGCACGTCTGACCAGGGCCTTTGGAACTCACAGGCCTTGGCCTGGAGTGGGGCCTGTCTCCAGTGCTGGGGCTCGAGCGCGTCTTGCAGACAGCTGCTTTTGATGAGGAGACACACCATTGTCTTATGTGCCACCTTCTCAAAACAGGCTCCAAAGGTGAGCGATGCTTGCTTAGCTGTGCTTTTTGGTGGAAGCTCACTTAGACTCACGGGGGTTTTATAATGAATGAGATCCCTGCAATGGGTCCCACAGGTCCCTGCACCACGTGGCCTCAGAGGACCCACCTGAGGGCTGGCCAGACTCTGCACTGTGGTGGCTCTTCTGGGTCCCCACAACAGGTGCTATGCAGGCCTCGCTCCTTCCTCAGACTGCACCCAGGTGTTCTGCTGCCTGGGATGGAGAGGTGGCAGTTATGCTGGCTGCCACCTCCACTAGAAACCACGTCATACCATAGCCACCCCTGGCAAGACACTGGCCAGCTGTAAGCACTGTCCTCTCTTTGGCATTTGCCCAAACTAAAAAAAAAAAAAAAAAAAAAAAAAATTCCTAGGGGTTGAAACTAAGGCTGTTTAACCTGAGCCACATTCCCAGCCCTTTTTATATTTTATTTTGAGACAGGGTCTCATTAGGTTGCTTTCAGCCTGGCTAAATTGCTGAGGCTGGCTTCAAACCTGCAATCCACCTAACTCAGCTTCTCAAACATTGGGATTTCAGGCGAGCACCACCACACCCAGCAAATCACATCTGAGGAGGTTAACACTAAGAGAGCTTCTGTATGGTGTATTTTTTTTTTTTTCAAAGTTTCATTTGTCTATCTTTGTGGTGCTGGGGCTAAAACCTAGGGCTTCACCAGTAGGAGGTGGCCAACCCTTACAAGTATTCGAATGTTCTCGGGCCTCAAGAGATTCATTTACTAAATAACATACAAACTCCCAAGCTCAAGCTGCAGCTTCTGAAGGGGCTGGGGTGGCAGGAAGAGTGGGGCCCGCAGCTGGGCAGCTAGGGCAGCACTGGGGCTGACCATGCACATTCGGAGCTAGACCACCTGCGGCCCACAGCCACCACCTGGTGGGCAGAGACAAGAAAAATTTCTGTATCTGTTCCCTCATGGGGAAAATGCAGGCAGTGAGCCGTGCTGTGGGGCTGCTGAGACTGGCATCTGGGGTGCCATGTGGGGCAGTGCTCCCTAAGTGCCACCTCCGACTGCCGTTTCCTCTCATGTGAATCAGAAAGTCCAGGCAATCATCCCAGAAGCCACTGGGAGCTATGACAGAAGCCTGTGATTGTGACCTCTGTGCAGCAGGGCGCTAACGGGCACCTCTCCTCCGCACGCAGCCGCAGTCCTTGATTTGGCCAACTCTCCGTGCTCTCTAGGAGCGGTCCAGTGAAGGTGGTGTTTTCCTGGGTGCCTGGTGATGGCAACAAGTGTCGTGGAGACACCTGTTTAGTCCCAGCCTGAGGCTGAGGCCAGGGTCCAGGTGGGGCAGGGCTGCTTCTGCAGAGGCCTCCCCTTTGGCTTTCAGATACTCTTCTCCCAATGTCCCGTGTCTTCAACAAAAGACCTTCAGGGGAATATAACTCATCCTCTCACAAGTGTCCCCTAGTTTCAGAGCCCTCACCCTCCTCCAAACAAGGGACTGTTAGGATGAAGGCATCCGCTGACCCAGCAGGACGAGCATGGGGTGACCAGCAGGCTGCAGCCCTGGAGGTGGAGAGAGGATCTTGCCCCACTAGGACAGTGTTGGGGTGCCATGGGAGCGCAACAGACCTCCTGCCAAGTAGAAAGCAAATCCCTTGCCACAAAGAAGTTCAGCAGGCTCTGGAGGCAGCAGGCCACACACTGGGGACTACAGTCCATCTGCAGCTGACCTCAGGAAGCCTGCTCTACACTGTGGGGACAGCAGCCCTGCCCCTCCTCTGAAGTGGCCAAAGGCTGTTGTGCAGAGGTGGAAGCGGCTATGCTGGGCTCAGCCTGCCCCCGCAGAGGGGCAGGACAAGGAGCAGGGTACTGCACTGGGCGGGGCTGTGGTGGGTGGCACAGACACCAGGAGGGTGGGAGCAGACCAGTAGCAAGATGCTGAAGGACAAAACAGGCTTCCTGGTGGCTGAGAAAGAGGCCCAGGAGGCACCCTGAGTGGGATCCTAGGGTTCCCCAGAAGACAGCCCAGCCGGAGTGCAGCAGAGCACCACTCTCCCACTCCTGCTCTCCAGCTCTGGACAAAGTGGGGGGGGGGGGTGGAGAAAGGAGAAAAGCAATGGCAAAGACAGGGTCAGAAGTTTGGTGCCAACATAGGATCCTGACCTAACAAAAGCCTGTGCCTGCCTGGTGTCCCTCCCAGGAGAGGGAAGAGGCGCCCCGCTCAGCCACCCTTAGAGGGCACATGTGCCAGAGGCACCGTTCAGCACACCAGAGGCTGGCACAGCCACCTGCTCTCCCAGGACATGCAGGAAGGAAACCTGTCTGACCTGCTCTGACCACTTACTAAGAAGTGCCCAAAGCGTGGAGACTGGCAGAGGGGCTGCTGGGAGTTGTCTGGGGGCTCCGGCTTCTGCCTGCCAGCTAATGCTGCTAATCTGGTGTTCACAGCTTGAGGGAGAGTGGTTGGAGGAGAGAGAAGTGGCACCCATCCTAAGGTGACCTCAAAGGTTATCCCATCTGGTCATGGGGGATCAGCCAGCTTTGAGTCTGCGGTTCCATCTTGTTCCACACCCCCCCTGCCCCTTGAGCAGTCATCTCCTGCCTGTCCCCGCAAATGTGACCTGGAAGTCAATCTTGGACACCTCTTAACTCTGACCACCTGCTGGGTGTTCCCAGCGCTTACCCGGTGGCGGGGGGACGCACTGCTCTGCTCCTTTAGGCTAGCCCACAACCCTGGGAATTGCCCTTCAAGGAACTCGCTTTGGAGGTGGGAGTGTCTGGTTGGCAGGTGGCATGGTGACTACAGAGAAGCCAGAGGAAGATTTCAGGCTGTCTGAAACAGACTAGAAAGACAGTGTCTCATTCACATGGTCTTTCCAAGGCCTGCTAGCCCCAGAGGGTAGCCAGAGTGCTGCTGTTCAGGACCAGGGAACTCACACATACATCCTCACTTCAGATATGCAATTAGGTGTCTGAACCTTAGGCTAGACACACAGATGAGCATGTGTAAAATAGGTAATTTTTTTTTAAGAATTCTTAAACATTTTATTTTTATTTAAAATCTCAGTATGAATTCATAATTTGTATTTTCATTTAACATTTATAGACAAATTTAAAATTTGAGAATATAACTTTTAAATACATAAAAATATCATTTTTACATTTACATCAACGTTAGCGGGGTATGGTGGTGCATGCCTGTAATCCCAGTGGCTTGGGAGGCTGAGGCCAGACGATCATGAGTTCAAACCCAGCCTTAGCAACTTAGTAAGACCCCCAAGCAACTTAGTGAGACCCTGTCTCAAAATAAAAAAACAGGCTGGGGATGTGACTCAGTGTCAAAGCACCCCTGGGTTCAATCCCCAGTACGAAAAGAAAAAAAAAAAACAACCCATTTACATCAATGCTAACTCATGTTAATTGAGATCATATCCAAATTTGGGGGATCTGAGTACAATTATAATTGTTGAACCCTTTAGACTGTCACTGTCAATAAGAGGGCAATTATATGATCATTATACATTGGTTCATTGGTCATAACAACATCAGTAATCAATATTTTAGGAATAACTATACATTCATTTATGAATCATAATGTTCATTTATTTCCTAATACCTAAACATGGGTAGTAACAAATTCAATGGTGTTTGGTACTTTGCTTACTTTTATGTAAAAACCGTAACTTTGCACATTTAAAAAATGTCATCATAAATATCAAGGTGCATGTGTAATTTAACATTTATCTTGATGACTCTGAGATGGATTCACAGTAATTAGTGCCACATTCACACTCTTGCCTTAGACAGTGCATACGTGAGCTGGGCTTACTTCTCTCTCCATGCGTGTCCAAGGGGAGGCCAAGGGGAGGGAGGTTTTCACCAACCAGTCTGATCTGCATTGCCTTGTGTATGTGTGTGTGAGTGTGTGTGTGTTTATGTTTATGTGCGTGTGTGCAATCTGTAGGTATGTGGAGCAATCTGACAGAATGGGAGATTCTAAATGAATCAATTAAATAGAAAATCAAAACCAATTTAAAACCTATGGTTTGACATTACATTGGCAGTAAATTAGGTATATGATTCTAGAATTAATACTACATTGATTTATCCTCATTTTTAGGATTATCATATTTTAAGATGTAGCTTTAAGGTTTTCAAGATGTCAAGAAAATAAAATTGTGACAGCAAGGCAATTGGATTAGAGGGAGAAAGGGGTACCTTGGAAATAAAGTTTTAATATTCTATGATGGTGGGCTGGGGATAAAGCTCAGCTGAAAGAGTACTTGTCTTGCACAAGGCCCTAGGGTCAATCCCCAGAACCACACACACACACACACACACACAAAAACTGTGATGCTAAGTTATTTACCAAAGATTCAACATTTTTTTAATTGAATAAAATAGAATGAATAGAATACAACTATATACCATTGGAAAATGTAAGGGTTCTCTTTTTTGTTTGGTTGGTTTTTTTGGTTTTTGGTTTTGGGTTTGTTTGTTTGTTACTAAAGATTGAACCCAGAGGTGCTTAACCTCTGAACCCATCCCAAGAACTTTTTTTTTTTTTTTTTTTTTTTTTTTGAGACAGGGTCTCACTAAGTTGCTGAGGCTGGCCATGAGCTTATAATCCTCCTGCCTCAGCCTCCTGAGTCACTGAGGTTACAAGTGTAGCCACCACATCCAGCATAAGTAAGATTTTTTAAAACTTAAGAAAGATGTTCTTTGTTTTTGGAGGCTGTTTGGAAATGACCAGTGAACACTAGGGTTACAAGAACTGCACCACCCTGAAGCTATGGTCAGTTGTTTCCATTTACAGGACCAGGAGCAGACCCTGGGCTAGGCAGGCAGCTCAGAAGTGGAGTGCTTGGCTAGCAAAGCCCTGGGTGCATCAGCACCTTCCAAAACAAAACAGGTGAACCCTCCTGTGCACCAGGGACTTGAGCACCAGCTGTGGATTTGTAGTTACGGTGCCACTCTAGGACAGGAAGCTGAGAGTAGGGGAGAGGGGCAGGGCTGTGTGGGAACTCCTCGTTCTCTTCTTTCAATTTTTCTGTGAACCTAAAATGACTCTAAAAGCTAAGTCTATTAAAAGAATTCTAAAAGTGACATAGCAGAGTCTTTGGGCCACCAAGACTGTAGCATTCATGTTATCATCTGCTGTGCCTGGTTTTACACCTCATCCCCATCCACACACTCTAACTGGACTTCTTGCTAAACTGGCAGAGGGAAGGGAAAAGATGTCAGCTTGTAATCTCACTTGCAAGCCTCCTACTGGAAGTTAGAACATCTCTTTCTTTCTTTTTTTGTTTTTGTTTTTGAGAGAGGGAGAGGGAGAGAGAGAGTGTGTGTCTTTTTAATATTTACTTCTTAGTTCTTGGCGGGCACAACATCTTTATTTGTATGTGGTGCTGAGGATCGAACCCGGGCCGCACGCATGCCAGGCAAGCGCGCTACCGCTTGAACCACATCCCCAGTCCTCTTTTTGCCTTTTAATATGTTTGAGCCTTTGAGTGAACTGCCTTTTTGTTTTGCTTTGGTTTTGCACAACAATGTGATGTTTTGATACATGTGTACATTGTGGAACAATCAGATGGAGCACATATTTTTATAGTTAGAAATACACAAATTGAGGTGGGAATGTGTACTGAAGTTCTCTCTCAAGCCAAGGGGTCCCATGTTTTGGACTGAAAAATAGAGTTGACACACATATCACAGTCAACCTTGCATCTTTGAGCCTGAGGTGAAATCTGAATAGAGGAAAGTGACGGGCTATAATCTGGGTATAGATCCAAGGGAGTTCAAATCAGTGCACTGAGAGACCTGTACTACCATGCTTGTCCCAGCACTGTCCCCAATAGCCGAGACTGGGGATCAACTAGCATTGGGTGGATGAATAAAGTAAGTGTGGTATGTGTGCTCACAACTTGGTTCTCTACAGCCTGAAGAAAGGAGAAAATTATGTCATTGGCTATGACAAATGAAGACACTGGAAGATTCTAAGTAAGCCAGACACAGAGAAAGGAATATTGCATGGTTCCATTCTATGTGGACCTGAAAGTCAAACTCTTGGACAGAGAAAACAGTGGTTGCCAATGGCTGAACAGCAGGAGCAAGGGACTGGGAGATGTTGGTCACAGGGCATGAGGTTCTAGCTAGACAGGAGGAAGATGTTCCTGAGGGCTATTTCAGCAGAGTAATAATGATGTGTCACGTGTTTCAAAACAGTTGAGAGAAAGTTTCAAACATCTAACCACAAAAGGGAGCAAATCAATGTTGATTAGCTGGATTCAGCCTATTCAAGCTGCACGCATATCTCAGAATGCCACACTGCATCCCACGAGCACTCACAATTACAACTTGTCAATTAAAAACTGCATTAGCTGGGTGTGGTGTTGCCAGTTCTTGGGAGGCTGAGGCAGGCAGACGGATTGAGCCCAGGAGTTTGAAACAAGCCTGGACAACATAGTGAGAACCCAGCTCAAATAATAACTAAAAACCAAAAGAATGACACAGTATGGATGATCTCTCCTGTGTTTCAGTCTAACCCCAGGGTGTTAAGGAAAAATGCTGAACCTCAACATGGTAAATGGTCAAGAATCAGGTTCACCATCTGGTCTCACTAGGCTGCTCGCTTCTGTTTTTAGAGACAGGGTCTTGTGGTACTGCCCAGGCTGGTCTTGAACTAATGGGCAGATGCCACCGCACACAGCCAGGGTGCTTTTGTGTAAGTCAGCTAAGATGCCATGATGCAGTATTATAAGTTGGTGGCTTTAAACAGCAGTCACAGCTCAGCTGTGCTGAGCTCCCTCTGGATCCTGCTGGGGAGCCCTTCCTGGTCCCTGCAGGTCTCTAAGGATTGGCTGGTGTTGTCCTCCCTCGGCTTGCAGCTCGGTGACTCACAGCTCTGCCTTGGTCAGCCCCTGGAATTTCCCCATGTTTCTGTCTTCACACAGCTGTCTTCTTACAAGGACACTACTCTAATGTAACCTCATCTTAATTTAACTAATAATGTATGTAAGGTCACATTAGAGGCACTGAGTGTTGGAACTTCAACATACATATTTGAGGGATACAAATAGGTATGCAATCCATAACAATGCTTTTTTTTTTTTTTTTGAGAAGTGAGAAAAAGAACTTAAAAGCACTGGGCACGGTGGCACACACCTGTAATCCTGGTGACTAAAGAGGCTGAGGCAGGAGGATGTCAAGTTTGAGGTCAGCTTCAGAAACTTAGTGAGACTTGTTCTCAAAATAAAAAATAAGAGGGACTGGGGATGTTGCTCAGTTGCACAGTGCTTGTCTAGCATGCATGAGGGTCTGGGTTTGATCCGCAGCATTTCAAAAACAAACAAACAAACAAAAAGGGCAGGGGATATAGCTCAGTGGTGGAACCCCCTGAGTTTAATTCCCAGTACCCAGCAGGGGCTGGGGGATGCAAAACACCAACAATACTGAAACCTTCCACAAACTCTGCACTGCCTACTGACACATGGCTGAGGAGTGAAGTGCACCCATAGCATTCACCATGAGAACACTGGGCAGATGAATTCCTTCAGAACAACTTCCAGAGTGCTTCTGTAGAGTGAGTTCCACACCATCATGGTACATGCCTCACTGATCCCTCTGCCAGGCACTGTCCTGCCACACAGTGAGCTTGAGTTATGGGGAAAGAAATGCATTGGGAAGGGTCAGATGACCCAGGGTCAGGCTGCAAGTCAGGGAGCAGCTTTTGGCTTCCAGCACTCCGGTGTCCACTTGGGCTTCCACTTTGCTGAGGTGGCAGACACCTAAAAAGTCTGCCCTTGAGGTAATCCTCTCTGGGTTTCCTCAGAAGAGCTCCCTTCTGAATTCACACCTGTCAGCTGCTAAGCCTACTGACCCTGCTCCCTGAGGGTCAGATTTTGTTTGAGGTCAGCCACACCTCCACCAAATGCCCTTGTTCTGAGGGCAGGATGGGCTTTTATTCCAGCTGCTGTGCTGGGTGCTACAGCACCCACCCCTAAGCAATGTGATCCTCCCCATGCACCTGGGGCATCCTTGCCTTTTCAGAGAAACTTCCTCCACTTCCCATACTTTCTAAAAAGCTTGGACATTTTCTGTGTATTCTATGCTACTGAAGAATGCTGGCTATGTATATTATTGTGGTTGTCTGGGTAACATTTTTTTTTAAGCCTGACATTTTTGTTGGGGGATAACTGTTTTCAGATTACTTCCCCAACTAAGTTCTAGAAGTGTAACAACATGGAGAGCCTGTTTTATGAATCAGCTATTCTGGAGCTGTTCTCCCATGCACTCCAGGCCTAGTGTGTACTGGCTGAGAATGCAGGGCAGACTAGACTCCATGTTGTTGAGGGCAAGAGTCTGTGGCCAGTGCCTCATTCCCTGGCCCTCCATAGCAAGTGTTTTCTGGAAAGTGGGAAAGAGAGGAAACTTAGGTTTGGGCTGAGATGGCCACTTCCTCTCCATCTGGGAAGGTTTGAAGGTGGCAGGATGCATCATAAGGTCACCTTATAAGGTCTACCCCAGAAGGCATTGCCTACTCAAAGGTCAACTTCACCTTGCAGGGGAGGACTCTGCGTCTCCCTGGGTCTGAGGGACTGGATTTCAGAGGACTTTACTTCCTCCTTCACAGGAAGATGAAGCCATGACTTAATCCCTAATCCTACACTGCCTTCCTATTATTGGCCCTTCCCCTTCCACCCCTTGTATCTCAGTAATCAAGCAATGAAAAAATTATTTTAATGCAAATTTTTAAAATATCAGATAACAGGGGCTGTGGCTCAGCGGAAGGGCGCTTTCCTAGCATGCTGGAGGCCCTGAGTCTGATCCTCAGTACCACATAAAAATAAACAAATGAAATAAAAATATTGTGTTCAACTACAACTAAAAAATAAACATTTAAAAAAAATATATCAGATGACAGATTACAGGTTTTTGTAAATGAAGCTTCCAGGACTGGATTGGGAGGCAAGAGATGATAAAGTGGGCTGGATCCTGCATTTGGGATTTTGAACTTTTGTTCATTATGAACATTTTTTTTTTTTGCATTGCTCTTGATTTCTTAAAATTCTTAAAATTGCACTGAAATTTTATCTTGATTGTTGAAGTTTTTGCTTGCTTTCGTTTTGTGAGCCAACTGAAGTGAGTCCGGTGAAAATACCTAGGAGTCCACAGAACTCTGCACTGCCCCCACCCCGCCCGCGCCCACGAGAGGGCCGGATGGTTTCCCGCGGTGCCGGCGCAGATGTCCACGAAATCTCAGGACGAGAGCGCATGGAACTTTTCCATGGTCTTCCGGCGGCTCGGTGACCCTACACCAGGTCATCCCAGTTTCATTCTGCCAGCCCTCTCCTCCACGCCTCCCCGAGCCGCGTCTTCCCGGAGGCTTCCGCGCCTCCGCCCGGACTCTGCACCACTCAGGGTGACCCGCTCGCCGCCTGCCCCTTCCCTTCGCCCCTGTCCCGCTCCGCCGCGTTCCCGCATCGGTTCCCCGCAGCGCCCCTCCCCCGCGCCGCCAGACCCCCAGGGCCGCGTGCGCCACTCCGGTGCGCTCCGCCGGTCTCCGGCCTGAGAACGCGCCCGCGCCGCCCCAGAGCCACACGCGGAGGACGCGGGGGCGCGAGCGGGCTCCTTGCAGTGCGCAGGCGCGGGCGCCCAGTCCCGCGACCGGTGCGCGGCACTGGCTGCCCGGCGGGGGCGCTCGGGGTGGCGCGGGCTGGGGCCGCCCCGGGGTGTGCCTTGCCGCGGTGGCGGCGGCGGCGGAGGCGGGCGCGGCCTGGGGGAGCCGGCCTGATGGGGCGGGTGTCAGCGGTCGGGGAGGGGCGGGCGGCGCTGCGTCCACGCCCTGCGCTTGGGCCGGAGGGGTCCTCGGGCGCGCGGCGGGGCCGGCGGTTGAGAAGCTCCGGTCGGACGCGGCGCCATGCGTGGCCCCCTAGCCTGGCCGCTGCTGCTGCTCATGCGGCGGGCCCCACTCGCCCGCGCAGGGACATCATCGGCCCACGAGTGGACTCGAGCCGTCCGTGCATGGACCCCGGCAACCGGCACCTGGACAGCGTCGGCCCATGAGTGGACCCGGGCCGCCCGCTCGTGGACCCCTGCTGCCCGCGCGTGGACATCGTCGGCCCTCGAGTGGACCCGGGCCGCCCGCGCCCCTACTCTCCTGTCAGCGCGGCCGGGATTGCCGGGCGGCGCGGGCCTTGCGAGGGCCCCGGGGCGCTGGGCCGGGTCCCAGGGCAGCGGGCTCCAGGGCGGCCCCGCGGCGGCGGCCGGGGCTGGGACGGAGGCTGGGCGGCACGGGCCACCAGCGAGCCCCGGGGAGGACTGGCGGTCGCGCCCCGCTGTGGCCGGGCGCTCGGAAGCCCGGAAGCTGCTGGGGCTGGTGCGCCCCGAGCGCGGGAGGCTGGCAGGTAGGGAGCCGTGCCGCGAGGGGCCGCTGCGCGCGGGGTGGCCTGGCTCGCCTGGGTGCCGACGGGGCTGTGGAGACGCGCAGGTGGCCGCGCCTGTTGTAGGGCTTGCCCTGGGCTCTCCATGGGCTGGCGCGCCCAGCCACCGGCTTCGTGGGAGCATCTCCTTTGGGTCATTCTCTGAATGAATTGGGGTTTCCCTCTTTTTAAAAATTAATTCTGCCAGAAATATGTCTACTTTGCACTAGCATTTGTACCATTTTTAAAAACGTGACCGGGATTGAGCTCTTTAATCACGCAATCAGCAGTCTTTCAACAGGTGATACAAAGCTGTGCGAACCCCGATGCACCTCTTGGTTACCCTGAGTGATGATCGGTGACCACCTGGCCAGGACTCCCGGGTTGCCCTGGCAAAGAAACTGGACCTTATTCCATAGAATTGTGATCGAGTGGTTTTTAAAAAAGAAATCAAAATGAATGATTTTAGAAACAACATGCAAATAGAGAACATTTAATTTATTATTTATTTATGGTAGTGAGATTGAACCCAGAGGTGCTCTGCTGCTAAAGTACATCCCAGCCCTTTTTATTTTTACTTTGAGATAGGGTCTCACCAAGTTGCCCAGGCTGGTATTAAACTTCTGTCCTCCTTCCTCAGCCTCCCTCTTTCCTCAGCCTCTGGAGTGGCTGGGGTTACTGCTAGGCCACTGCTTGTCTTGGAGGGATGTCTACATAGCTGGCAGGCAGAGATGGAGGGCCCTGCCCCTGTTGGGATTCCAACTCAGTGGGAAGAGACTAAGGAGGACATCTCTGTAGTTGGAGAGAAGGGCCTGTGAGGTTGTTCCTGCCACAGAATTCCTTGCTGGCAGTTCCTTGCCATGGAAAGTGCCCTCCTGGGGCCAGAGTTTGGGTTCAGGTCAGATTTGCACCAGAGGGGAGCAGGCAGGTGCCACCTCTCATCTTGGGAGTCTAAGGGATTCTTGGGGTACTTAGGTATAAAGAGAGTCATTTCATAGTTCAGTTGATGTTGTAGATTTTGATGGAAAAGATCCTTTTCCTCTTTTAGAAGAGTTTTGAGAAAAGAGGTCTCCCTGGGCTGAGCCGTCCCACAGACTGGGGCTGGTCCATCTTCCAGTGTCCAGCTCTTAGTGTGTGGGGCTGAGGGGGAGCACCTTACATAAAGGACCAAATGACCCAGGCCCCCATGGGGCATCAGGGTGTGCCCGGTGCTCCTGTAAGTGGCTTGGGGCTTGGTGGAGACATCCAGTTTTGCTCTATTTCTGAAGCATCAGATGTCAGGGTTTTCAAGTGTCCAATGTGCTGGGATCAACGGGGCCAGCCCTGCCTGTCCTGTGACCGCTCCTGTCACTCCCACAGTCCCCACCTGTCCTGTGCTGGCATGTTGTAAAGAGTGTCTTAGACAACCAAGGACTGCTCCTCCTCGTGGGAGCTGTTGTGGTCTGCCTTGTTGAAATGTTGAATGTGTGATTTCAGGAATAAACCTGTGGTCAGCACACCAATTTTTTTTGAACAGGGCATATTTTATGTCCTGAGGAAATTGATGAAAAGCCCTCCTTAGACCATAGGGTCCCCTCAGAAGTTGTCATAGATAACTTATCAGGGCCATCTGTGGTTGGTGTTTGGGGTTAGTGGGGATCACTATTAATTGGTAGCTGATTATCCTAAGAGCATCCCAGTGTTGGCCGTCTCTGAGTGCCACGGGTATGGAGTAATTGTATGTCTTCAAGTTGAGATGCCACAATAGCTGAAGTGACAAGAAGGAATTCCAGTGTTAATTTGTTAATTTTAGTGGGAAAATCCCTATCCAAAAATGTAGGTTTAGCTGGGGCTGAAGCTCAGTAGCAGAGTACTTAGTTGCCTAGCTCGTTCAAGGCCCTGGGCTCCATTCCAGCACCCTCCCAAAAGGTAGGTTTATATTTGAGTAAAAACCCTTCCCCATGTCTCAGCAGTTTGCTCAGTGTGCTCCTGAACTGTGTGGTTCTGTTTGATGTCATCGATTTGTGCCAGGAGCTGGCACACCCGAGCCTGCCCTTAGATATGCTTGCAGATGCCTGCTAGGCAGGATTAGCTGTCTCCACTCCTCCTCAGGGGAACTGCTGTCCTCTGACTTGCTCTGCATGCTGCTGTCTCTTTCCCTTGGCAGAGAGGTGCCAGAGCCTTTTGCACTGATAACTCTTCTTCTTATCACTTTGACCACAAGGAGCCTCAGAGGGTGCGGGGCCCAGGAGGAGCAGGTGTGTGCTTCCAGATAGGAAGTGTTTCTTCAGGCCTCCTGCATGACAGGCAGATAGGCAGGCTGGGCTCAGGATGCTGTGCTGCCAGAAGGCGCTTCCAGCCCAGAGCTCTTCCTGTGCGGCCTCAGCCCTGGGAGGCAGCCCATCTCTCCCGGGGGTGGGGGTGGGGTGGGGGACACAGTCCTGGTGGCTCTGTGGTTAGGCTGTGGACACTACCCACCCTATGTGTTCAGGTAGTGCCAGGGTGGAGAGCTCAGGGGCACTGCTCCCTGAATTACCAAGGGGCTGGGTGGTGTGAGAGGGGGCCACTGGCTGAGCTGCCCCTGCAGCAAGCACAGGGAACACAGTGGCTATGCCACTAGGCATGGGAGCCAGGGGAGGCCAGGGAGTGCTCAGGGTGCTGCTTCCTAAAGCCCGACAGGGCAGGGTCCACCCCGGATGGGGCTTGAGGACAGGGAGGGCGAGCCCTCCACATGGAGCACCCTCCAGTGCCACAGAAACCTGTTTCAGAGACAATGCTGGCCTTCCACAACAGAGCTGTGAGGTGTGTGGCTGGTGTTGAGCACAGTGTCAACACCTGTCAGGTTCTGAAAGGACAGAGAATTGTAAAACGTCAGTTACATGCAAATAATGGTTTGGATATATTGGGTCAAATAAAATGTTATTTAATGTTATCTATTTTTAAACATTATTATTATTATTATTTTGGTACCGGGAATTGAACTCAGGGGCGGTCAAACACTGAGCCACATCCCTAGCCCCCTTTTTAAAATTTTATTTAGAGACAGGGTCCCACTGAGTTGTTTAGCACCTCACCGTTGCTGAGGCTGGCTTTGAACTTGTGATCCTCCTGCCTCAACCTCTTGAGCTGCTGGGATCCCAGGCGTGCGCCACTGTGCCCAGCATTATTATTATTTTTATGGTACTGGGGTTAGAACCCAGAGCCTTGGCCCTAGCTTTATTTCTTTTCTTTTTTGGTGTGAGGGGTACTGGGAATTGAATTAAGGGGTGCCTTACTACTGAGCCATGTCCCCAGTCCTTTTTATTTTGAGATAGTGTTTCAATAAGTTGCTTAGGCCTCATTAAGTCACTGAGGCTGGCTTTGAACTTACAGTCCTCCTGCCTCAGCCTCCTGAGACACTGGGATCACAGGTGTGTGTCACTGCGTCTGGTGCCCTATTCCTTTTCTTAATGTGGCAACTAGAAAATTGCATTACATGGGTGGCTCCCATGGTCTGCCAGGTGGACCCTTACTCTTGGTGGGGCAGGTCTGGCCTCTGTGAGTAGGAGCCAGTGTGGGCAGAGGCAGCGGCGCAGGGGGCGGGGGGGGGGGCGCTCAGGGGCTCGTCTGCATCTCCCTCCAGGAACCTGTGGAGTCTGCTGAGCCCTCTGCCCCTCTGCTGGCCCCTTGTGCCTTCCCCTCCCTCCCTGCATGCAAGGCCCCGGCCTCCCCTCCTGTGCTCCACCATACTACCTCCTCCACAGCATGTCTCCCAACAGCCTGAAAACCAAAGCTGCTCCCTCCCCAGCTGCCTTCCCCTGTGGCCCAGGCCAGGTGGGGCCATTCCTGCACTGATGGTACCACAGGTGACAGCTGGTTTTGTTTGCTGGGACTGGCTCTGGACCACAGGCTCTCCAGACACGTCCAGTCTGTGCCTCGCAGCAACTCCATGGGGAGGTGTCATGTGTACTGCCATTTACAAAAAAAAGAAACTGAGGCACAGGGGAGTTGAGTGACCTGTGCAGGGTCAGGCAGCTCAGCCAATCGTGGGATCCTGCCAGACCTGCCTCATTCTGTCCTCCAGCCGCTTGGCCCCAAGCCCTGTTCTTCTGAGAGCTGGTGTCTGCCCCAGCAGCCTGAGTCTACACTTGCTCCCCTCTCTTCTGAAGGGTATTTCCCTTGTCTCTGAATGCCATGCTGGGGGAGGAGGGGAGAGAGCAGCACTGAAGATGCCAGGAGATGCAGCTAAAGAGGCTGGAGCCCTGTCAGGCAGGGATGGATGGGCCGAGGGAGAGGCTTAGTCCTGGAGGAAGGGTGGGGACAAGTTTCACAAGGGCCTGAGATGCAAGTTAGATTGACTGTCAACATCAGAGACAGTGACACACAGTGAGGCCATGACCACAGGGATACAGTCAACCCAAAGCTGGAGAATCTTCACTTTACCTACATTTGACTTGTGATAGAAAGAGGCACATGGCAGTAACACATGCTGCTGTGTATTTTAAGCAGGGTGTGTGGCATGCTTCTGTGGTCCTGGCCACTTGGGAGGCTGAGGTGGGAGAATCAAATGAGCCCAGGAGATCAAGACCAGCTGGGTAGCATAGTGAGACCCAATCGCCAGCCGAACACACACTCACCCTTAAGATATCTGTTCAAATGAATGACAAGCAAACCTGAGGGTGTGTGACCCTGCAGGGGGCTTGAATCCAGCCTTTCCTTCCTCTGTGTTGAGCCCCTTGATGGTGTGAGACCCCAGGGTGCTCCATTCACTGGAGTGAGAAACCAGCGTGGTGGGAGGAGACAGACCTTCGGACCTTCGCACTGCATGTGTGCTGTACTTCTGGGGGGGTTCTGTGCTGGTCTTGGGCCCTGGGACAGCTCTTCCCAGCAGGGAGCTCTCTGTACTTGCAGTCCCTCGGTGCCCCGTGGCCAGGCGCAGGGTACTTTGAAACAAGACCTGGCCTTACATCAAGGTGAGCTGGCCTTGGCCAGTGTCACGCTAGCCAGATAAACGCACTGGTTTTTAAACCCGGCCTCACGTTCCTGGTGGGGTGCAGGAGGACTTTGGGCTGATGAGCGTTTGCTACCGCCTTTGCCAAAGGTCAATTCGCTCATTCATTCGACAGATGTTGGTTGAAATTTCGCTTTGTGCCCATCCCTGCAGGGGTGGGGGAGAGCAGGGTGCAGGGCAGGCCAAAATCACTCCTGGACGCAGAGCAAGTCAGGCACACTTAGACGGCCAGCTGGTGGCAGACAGTGGCAGACGTGGAGACTCATGAGGAGAGGAGGAAGCAGCAGTGGGGCAGCAGAGCCTGGGGAGGGGAGGCTTGCACTCCAGGAGCTCTCGGGCTTGCACTCCTGGAGCTCTCAGGCTTGCACTTCCAGGCTTGCACTCCCGGAGCTCTAGGGCACACCAGCCGCTGTGGGGCCTGCACTCCGCTCTCCATGACCCCGTGACTGTGAGTGCCAGCCACCAGCCAGCACAATCCGTCTGCCCAGTGCTGGGGCTCCTCTTCACAGGGCTCTGTCCACCTTGAGCCTGGCGGGGACTAGTGGTTCCTAGTGGGTTCCTTAAGGGTGACGTGTACACTGATCACCAAGCCAGAGGCACCTAGCGAATGGGAAGCCATGCTGTACCTACCTGCCCAGAGCTGCTCTTGGACGGAACCTGGGAGGCTGTTAGATATCACTCTTGCAGGTGTCCTGCACATGTGTAAACTTGAAAAACCAAGAAGTGAAAGACAAATGTACAGCTGTAAGGCACCAATAAGAAGTATGGGGAGAAGGACTGGACGGCACATGCGTGGGCATTTGTGTCCTAGATTTGTTTTAACCAATAGTGATCCTGGTGGAGGTTCCATTTCCATGCCTGTGAGGTTACCTTGTCCTCTTAACGACTGCACAACATTCGTAAAATCAATGCTGCAAAGTAGATCTCATTTGTTCCCCACCAACAGAAGAGTAGGATGTTTTTATTCTTTTTACTGGTATGAGCAGTGCCTTAGTGAACACTCTTGAATCATCATCATCATCTTCTTCTTCTTCTTTTTTTTTTTTTTTTGGTGCTGGGGATTGAACCCAGGGGTGCTTAAACATTGAGCCTCATCATAGCCCTTTTTATTTTTTTGTTTTGAGACACAGTGTCACTAAGTTACCTAGGACCTCACTCAGTTACTGAGGCTGGCCTCAAGCTTGTGATTCTCCTGCCTCAGCCTCCTGAGTATCTGTGATTTCAGGTGGGCACATGGCACCCAACTGAGTCTGTTTTGACTCCCTGTGGAAGTGTGTCTGCAGGAAGTTTTCAGAGCCGGCATTGTTGGATCAAAGGCATCGTGCGTTCTCAGTCTGAGGGACTCCGGGCCAGGCTGCTCTCCATCAAGATCGTGCCAGTTGCATTCTCAGCAGTGGGAGGGGCTTGCTCCACAGCTCGTAGCTTGGCTGGCACGCCACGTGCCCTTTGCCATTGCCACAGCCACAGCGGCAAGCTCTGGTGCAGGCTTCACTGCCGCCCTCCCGCAGGTTCAGATGTCTGTGCTGTGTGCTCCTGATTTGATTTTGTAGTACCTCCTCTTCCCACAGGACTCTCCCCTAGTCTGTCTTCAGGAACACGAACCCGCGTGTCCTTATTACTCAGCACATGCTGAGGCCCCAGTGCCTGATTCCCTGGGATGCAATGATGTGTAACGGGTCCAGAGACTGCTTCCCAAAAGTCATTCAGAGGCCTGCAATACTAGACAGAGTCCAGCCCTGACCTGGAATCTGTCCTGTAGCTAAGAGAGAGAGGATGCCAAGGGAGAGGCAGGTGTGCACAGCTGCAGCAGAATGCCAGGGTGGGGAGAGGATGGTATCGGGGTGCCCTGCTGGCTCTCAGCTGTCCTGGTGAGGGGTGAAAAGGAGAGCCTGGCCCCTGGGGTCGCCCTGCAGTCTGGAAGTTGGGAAGGAGCCCCAGCAGCTGCCCCACTGAGCCGCCTTCTGTCTTCCAGCCGCTGTTGGGTTTCTGGCCGTGTCCAGTGTTGTCACCATGTCTGCCCCTTTCTTCCTGGGGAAGGTCATCGATGTCATCTATGCCAGCCCCACCATGGACAGTAGTGCCAGCCTGACCGACCTCTGCCTGGGGCTGACCTGCGTGTTCCTGTGTGGTGCAGCTGCCAATGCCGTCCGCGTCTACCTCATGCAGTCTTCAGGTGGGTCTCAGGCAGCGAGTCTCCAGAGAGGCCAGGGGCCCACTGAGCCAGCCCAGCTATTCTTCTCTGCCAGCATCACATTCAGGGCCGCAGATCCCAGTCAGCCAGAAACGACGTTGGAGTTGCCGTTGCTCCAGCGCTCTCTTCTTGACTCTGTTTTGCCTAGTTGGGCTCAGCAGTAAGGGAAATGCCATGTGGGTCTTAT
The DNA here is from genome assembly GCF_047511675.1 of Marmota flaviventris. Lineage (NCBI taxonomy): Eukaryota > Metazoa > Chordata > Mammalia > Rodentia > Sciuridae > Marmota > Marmota flaviventris. The sequence continues at coordinate 10,095,214 of NC_092509.1, read as the reverse complement.
AGGAGGTTTGAGAACAAGGCCCTTGGCTGCAGGTTGGCTTTAAGGACGGCTCCCTGCTTTCTGCTCTGTGCTATGTAGTGGCGGGGGCAGCAACTTTGCTGTATTTCTTCTGAGTAGTCTAGTTCTTAGCAGGCAGGAAAACACCCAACGCCGATGCCAGGGCACTGCCTCTAGGGCTGTTGTGCCGCTCCGTTAATAAAACACTGTGTGGATAATTCACTAGTTCTTGCACCGGAAGCTCAATTCAAAAGAGGTGCCAGGAAGGAGAAAAATTACCTTTTGAAGATCAGTGTGATCGCCAGGTGTGGTGGTGCACACCTGTAAACCCAGTATCTGGGGAGGCTGAGGCAGGAGACTCACAAGTTCAAGGCCAGCCTCAGCAACGTAGAAACCCTGACTTAAAATGAAAAACTACCAACGACAGGGATGTAGCTCAGTGGCAAAGCACCTCTGGGTTCAAACTTCAGTACCAAAAAAAAAATAAGAAAAAGGGAAAGATTTAATGTCCTCGAGCTTCTTCATGATACTCTCTACTCACCTCCCGTCTCCTCATCAGCAGCACTGACCATCCTAGGAGGAAGTCAGTGACGGGCTGCGTGCAGCCATAGTGCCCTCCTGGTGATGGGCAGCACACTGAAAGCCCTCATGGGCAGCCCCACTCTAGCCCTCCTGGTGACAGGCAGCATGCTGAGAGCCCTCCAGGTGCTGGGCAGCACTCTGAGAGCCCTCCGCTTGCTCCACAGGTCAGCGCATTGTGAACAGGCTTCGAACCTCGCTGTTCTCCTCTGTTTTGAGGCAGGATGTTGCTTTCTTTGACAAGACTCGCACAGGAGAATTGATCAACCGCCTGTCCTCAGACACTGCGCTCCTGGGGCGCTCGGTGACTGAAAACCTCTCGGACGGGCTCAGGGCTGGAGCCCAGGCCTCAGTTGGCATTGGCATGATGGTAGGTGGGCTTCTCCTGAGGACCTGCTGGCTGGGTGGGCTCAGCTGGGCCAGGTCTCTGCATCCTGACAGGTGGAGGCCAGCTGTCCTGGAGGCTGCAGTGACGGGGTCTCCTCTCCCATTGGGCTCCCTGCATCTCTCCAGAAGCTCCACAGAACAGCCCCTCTCGACGTTGCTAGGTTTGCTGAGCATGCGGGAGCCCTGGCAGCCCAGCAGCGGGAGGCAAGGGAGCTGGGCCTGTGGGGGTAGACCCGATTCTGCATGGTGGCAGCTGTGCTTCTGCGAGGGGCTCTGCACCCCTGGCTGTGCTGTCCTTGGTGGCTGGCTGGACCTGTCTAGTTGGCTCGCCTCACTTTCAGCCAGTGTTTGTTCTCAGACCAGCACAACGGGCCTGATGGCTGTGGCTCAAGCTGCGTCCTGACCTCAGTGTTCTGACCACGCTCAGAAAAGCGAAAGGACATAGGGCTGATGATGATGGTGTTTGTTTAACAGTGTGAATGACTGTTATCATCTTGACGTGTAATTTCTGTCACAATCACTAGTGAGGAACTGTATTTTACTTTTTTCATATTATAACTCCAAGCTCCATGTGTGTTTTCCACTTAAGTAACATCTCGATATGGGTGCAGAATTTTCCTTGGCAAGGCCTGATCCAGCTTTAGATTTCCTAAAATTTGCAAGTGAAACAATAGTTTGACATGTGGAGGGTTTGCAGGCATACTTGAAAGCTTGCCAATCACTGGAGTATTGATCTTAATCAATCCTAAGTGAAATTAGCAGTTCAGTTTTCCTGCCACACCTGCCGCAGTGCACGGGCCCAGGGCCACCTGAGGCTCTTGTTTGATGGCAGTTTCTGAATGGGCGGTATCTGAATGGGGGGCTGAGGGCATACCCTTTAACGCTTTCTCACAAGAAGAAGAGTTTTGGTCTTGTTCTGTATTCCACGTAGCATCGAGGATTGGAAGGACCTGTTGCTAGCATCTACCTGCTAGATCTGATGTACAGGACGGAAAAGAGCTTTGAAGTGTCATGGTTTTATAGCTGCAGGAGAAATAGACCCCGGGAACATATGCCTTCCCACACTCAAGTGCCTTCATGGTCCTGGGGCTCAGGAGAGGGCAGTTGGGGAAGCTCTGTACTGTGAGGGAGAGTCCAGTGTAGTAGGAGTCCTGTGTGAAGGGCCTTCCCCCTTCACTGGATGCCATAGCTGAGGTCCACAAGCTTAGAGAGCAGACATGTGTTTCTTGTGGTCTGGAAGCTGCAATTCCAGGGTCAGTCTGAAGCTTCTTCCCTTGGCCTGTCAGTAACCAGCATCTTGCCATGTGCTCATAGGAGAAAGCTGCCCCTCCTGGCAAGCATGCTTCCCTGACGTCTTTGGGCCTTAGTTACTTCCTCAGGCCTCATCTCCAACCCTGGGGTTTAGGGCTCCCACACAGGAGTCTGGGGTAAAAACAAACTTCCAGCCACAGTGGTCCTCTTGTGGAGCATCATTGGGATCTGTCCTCAGCTCTGGAGGAGTGGTGGGCTTTGATCCCCCTGCACAGGGCTGGGGTCCACCCCCTGAGAGCGGATATTGCCCACACCACCCTGCCATTTCCTCCCTGTGTGAAAATGTGTGCTCTGCCCTGGAAAATGCCCCTTTCTGGTGCTGGGACCCTGGTTAGGCAACAGAAGGACATTTATTAAGCCTGGATGCAGAACAAGGTGGGAGGGTGGTCTGGGCTCACCCCAGTCCTGGAGAATCCCGGGGGCCTGTGCCTCTCTACCTGGAGGACACCATCAGATGTGAGCTGCTCCCTGAGCCGAGTACCTCAGGGACCTGTGAGCATACTCGCTCCTCCTCAAGTCCTGTGTCTTGCTTGGCCCTGTGGTGGAGAGGCCTCCCAAGACCGGTGGCCCTGGACATGTGCCCCTCTTCCTCCTCATCATCCAACTCCCACGTGTGGGCCAAGCCTCTGTCTAGCGCCTGGGTGCTGCTCGCTGTGTGAGCACTTGGCAGGAGTTTCCCCTGAGAGAAAAGAGCCGATTGATGGATCTGCTCATTACTTTCCCGTCAGTCCCTGGTGTTCCCTGGGACAGTTAGGAGACCTGCTTTCTGTGCAGATGGGACCTAGTGGGTTCTGTCATGTGCTGAGCAGGCACTAGTGCCCCTTCACAGGTCACTGGATTGCAGAGTTGACAGAACACCTCTGCCATGCACAAAAAAGGTGGCATTCTCCCTGCTGGACGCCCATCTGCCCCCACTTTTGGACCCGCTGCCCTGACATGCCCGGATTGGCCTGAGCACGAGCATCTCATCTTTCTCCATTGGCTCTGTGCCACTTTACTTCTGCGTAGCACTCATGGGGTTTTATAAAGATTAAAGAGGTCTGAAAAGCTCTCCCAAGACAGGCGGCCTGGCCTGGGGATAGCGCTATCAAGCCGCTTCCCTGGCACAGAGCAGGGAAGACTACGGCTCTGCCTAACGAGCACCCCCACTTTTCCCACAGTTTTTTGTCTCACCTGCCCTGGCCACTTTTGTCCTGAGTGTGGTGCCTCCGATGTCCATCCTTGCAGTGGCTTATGGGCGATACCTGAGGAACCTATCCAAAGCCACACAGGACTCTCTGGCACAAGCCACTCAGGTAACGGCCTTCCCGTGCTATGGTGTCCAGGGGAATAGGCTCGGAGCAAGGACCACAGGACACAGCTCTCCCTTTCCTCACGTCAGACCCTGCCCCAAACACAGCCTCTGCGGTCATTGCACCGCGTCACAGAGCATGTCCAGCCTGACCTGACACTGTTTCACTCTCTCATGTCTTGCTATTGCTGTCTCTGACAGGGCCAAAAAGCTAGTCATGTTCTAGTAATAGTTTCTAGACCATACTGTGCCCTCCATTAAGTCAATAAGCAAGCTCTAGAGTGCTGTGTGAAACCAGGTTTGCAAAAAATGAAAATAACTTGATATTTTTACATTATAAAGCCATGCTTGCTTATCATTGGAAAAATGTGAGAATATGAGAAAAGACAAAAACGTGGATAATCCTGCTTCAGAATTAATACCATAAGTGTTTTGAAGTCTGTCTTTTTACCTGCATAAGCCTGTGTGTCATCTGCCTGTTCTCTGTCAATCATCTGGCTCTGTCTGACTGATGTGCTTTTCAACAGTGGGGTGGTTTGTGTACTTGGCCCTTTCCTGACCTAGCTGGGTTTCATGAGTGTCTTTCCATTGATAGTGTTTTAAATAAGAATCACATTTTGCTTCTGCTTCTAGACTCAAGTGTGCCCCTTTTCCCTGTAATGCACCTGTGTCCCTGCAGCTAGCAGAGGAGTGCATCGGAAATATCAGAACTGTGCGAGCCTTTGGCAAAGAGGTGGCTGAGGTGGAGAAATACTCTCACAGAGTGGACCATGTCATGCAGTTGGCAAGGAAGGAGGCCTTTGCTCGGGCTGGCTTTTTTGGAGCAGTAAGTGGGTCATTCTGGAAGGAATGGAAAGTCAGGTGCTAGGATTGTGAGAGATCTTTATTCTGTGGCTCTTGACACAATAGAAAATAGTTAGTCATTATCAGGAAAACAAGTAAATACCATGAGGAGAAGGTGGCCTGGGCAGGTTGGGCTGGTTCTCAGGGTGAGCCCCATCTGGGGCCCTTAGTTCCCACTTTCCCGACCTCGACCAGGGCTGGGCAGCAAGTCTGTGTTTGAACAGGGCTCTGGGTCATTGTGATACAGATGAATTTGATACCTACTAAGGATTAACCTGGATAACCTCAGAGTCTTTCAAGCAGGAAGTGTAAGAACTCGGTTGCCATAAACCTAAATAAGACACATTTCAGTGATATGTCCAAACTGGAAAGAACTTTAGAGGTGATTTGGTGATTGCCACAGTTAACATGGAAACAGTGACCCAGAGAAGGCTGCCCTTACCGAGGCCCCACACCACCTGATGGTCTAGCAGGGCACCAGGGCCAGCACAGTGTGGAGTCACAGCATCAGATGTGTAGGTGAGCGACGGGTCCTCCGTCTTCCTTTGCAGGCGGAACAGAGTGAGCGGAATGGGAGCCTGCTGGGTGTCTCAGCACCTAGGTTTTCATGGTGATGAGATTATGGCAATACTGTTTCAGTATTTTGAATCATTGTTTTGTTTGAAATCCAGATGAAATTTTAAGTCTGAAGAAGGAAATCAGAGGCCTGGTCCCTGCTTTTAGTGTCCAAAGAGGCCCTTGGTTTTCCCTGACTCTGTGTTTTCTCCTCCCACAGACGGGACTGTCTGGGAACCTGATCGTGCTATCTGTCCTGTACAAGGGAGGACTGCTGATGGGTGCTGCCCACATGACGGTGGGCGAGCTCTCTTCCTTCCTCATGTATGCCTTCTGGGTTGGACTGAGCATTGGAGGTACATAATTTAAGTGATTTGGGGATTTATGAATTAAAAATCAGGCTTTCATCTGTACAGACATTCCCTATGATGTTATTCCAACTGGGCTTTAAAAGAAAATGCAGTTATGAGAGTAGCCAGTGGGCCCTCTGGGACATTCAGGGTCTTTGTGGGCCTCCTGCAGCTCAGCATTGCTGGGAACCCTCTATCCCTGCTGTTTAAACAGCTGCCACTGCTCACAGATGCAGGGAGGCCAGGGTGGTGCTGAACATCTGCGGACACAGAAAATACAGTCCTGTGCTGGCGATAGTTATACTACTGGCAAATCACTGGGAAATAAAGCTCCTTTTGTACAAAGCTAACCATACTCAAAATGAACAATTAAAAATATCAACTTTAGAGGTACACAGTGATGCACGCCTGTAACGCCTGTAAGGCTCAGGAGACTGAAGCAGGTGGATTGCAAGTTCAAAGCCAGCTTCATCAACTTAGGAAAACCCTGTCTCTAAACAAAATAAGTAAAAAGAGATAGGGATGTGACTTAGTGGTTGGCTCAGTGGTTAAGAGCCCCTGGGTTCAATCTAAGGTATAATGTGTGTGTGTGTGTGTGTGTGTGTTTGTCTTTATATATATGTTTATATATATATCGACATATTTGCTTGACATATTATCAAGTGCATGAAACAGACTTGCTTGCTTTTGCCAAGACTCTCTCAGAGCTGGATGCCTGCTGTCCCAGCTGCTTAGATGCTGAGGCAGGAGAATCACTGGAGCCCAATCACTCAAGGCCATCCTGGGCAGTATAGGGAGACCCTGTCTCAAAAACAAAAAAGGAAGAAAAGGGAGAGAGGGTCTTTCAGGGTTTAGCTTTTGCTGTCCGTTCCTGGAAGGGGAAAAGCCTGTGTGAAGTCTGGAGTATTTTTTCTGCACCTCGCACAAGACCCCGGCCAGCCTGGCAGATGGCTGTGGGCCTTGTTTTCCTCCCAGCCTGTGGTGGAAAGGCCAGGCAAGTGACTGAGGTCTGGTTAAAAGATGCTGGTTCTGTGTTGTCAGTGGACCTGGTGTCTGACTTGAAGGTTTTGTTGTTTGAAAGCAAAGGCTTTTCTTCTGTCCTGCTCCACCACTGAACTGCACACCAATCCTTTTTTATTTTATTTTGAGGGCCATGCTAAGTTGTGCAGGCTGGCCTTGAACTTGTGATCCTCCTGCTTCAGCTTCCTGAGCAGCTGGGATGACAGACGTGGGCACCGCACCCTCCTGTGGTTCAGTTTTCAGAGTGCTTTGTGTACAGAGACTCCCTGACTGAGGGATGGGCTGTGTCCCTATAACCGACCAAAACTGGAAAACACCTAAAGTGGAAGTGCCTTCAGCACACCAGCCTCGGCTCGCTGCCCAGAAGCAAGGGGGGGTCAGGGAATGGTGAGGACGGTTTCACCTCCTGACTCAGAAGTGACAGATCTCACCTTAAAGTGCACCTCTGCAGGGCTCCCGTGGGATGGAGCTGCGGTGTCCTTCCTGACCATGCTGATGGATGCTTCTCTTCTGCAGGTCTGAGCTCTTTCTACTCAGAGCTGATGAAGGGCCTGGGTGCCGGTGGCCGGCTCTGGGAGCTCTTGGAGAGGCAGCCCCAGATGCCTATTGACGGTGGGTGTGAAATGGGCTGCTGTCTGCTGGGGGTGAGGCAGTCTGGCTTCTTAAGTCCAGCACATTACAAGGACATGGTCCCCATGCACAGCAGGGAAAGGTTCAGGTTTCCTCTGAGAGGGGATGAGGGAAGGACAGCTGCTACAGGCCACCATCCTTAGATGTGTGGACACTGACCTCCAAGAAGGGCCACAGCCAGTTTACCAAGCAGACCTGTGAGGGGTTGGGATGGGAGGAAGGGGCCAGACCTAACATTTAAAAGACTGTATTTCTTGGCACTTGGGGTGGGGTGAAGGACCTGGTACTGAGTGGCTGGAGCCTCCTCCTTGCTTGTGGGCAGCTTCCTGCAGCCCTGGGCCTGAGCCAGCTCATAGACTCAGCAGACTTGGCAGAGGTTGTGACCACTCTTCACCCTCATGGGCTCCTAGGCACTGTGGGGTGGGCAGGTCCAGCAAGATGGTGCTCTCCAGTGTGATGGCCCTGGACACACACCCCACAAGAGGCTAAGCCCTGTCTCCCACACCAGGGCAAGTGGCACTGGCAGAGCAGACCTCTGACTCCACTGTTGTGCAACACTCCCGTCATCGAGTATTTATTCAGGGTGACATGATGCCCTGCACCAGGAGAGTAGGCTGGGAGAGGCCAGTGGGTTTACATCAGACTGCTCAGAGGCTGGATCTCACTTGCACTGCTAGCCCAGCCAGGCTGGCCTCTATTACCCCATGACCACAGAAAAGCTGGACTCTTGGGCTGTGAGGTCAAATGAGCCTTTATACACGTGGTGCTATGTTTGCAGCAGGTGAGGGTGGCCGCATAGCCAGCCTTAGAGACAGGTCTGTACCTTCATTCCCCAGGAGTGCCCTCTAAGTGGCTGCAGGGGTCCCCCTATCCCCTGTCCATCTTCAGACAAGTTTGGTTTTTGCCTTAAGTACCTGGGTCCCTCCTGTGTTTCAGAAGGGGTCACTCTACGTGAGAAGAGCTTCCAAGGCGCCTTGCAGTTTAAGAACGTGCACTTTGCCTACCCGGCTCGTCCAGAGGTGCCCATATTTCAGGATTTCAGCCTTTCCATCCCGGCAGGATCTGTCACAGCTCTGGTTGGCCCAAGTGGCTCTGGCAAATCCACTGTGGTCTCGCTTCTACTGCGACTGTATGACCCCCTTTCTGGTAAGTGTCGCTACGCTGTGGGCAAGGGCACCCTCCTGACTGCAGAGCTTTGGGTGCTCTACGCCAGCTGCTCCTTCCAGGCAGGAGCTCCCCAAAGTGGGAGGCATCCTCAGTTTTCCAGGTTTTGTGTTCTGCCTCTTCAAGCCCAGAACTCCAACTCTCCCTGAGAGGACAAGAGTGAGGCAGGTGAGGCAGTGCTTGTAGCCAGGGGGCTCGTGGGCTGCTGGGCACCCCTCACAGCATGAGGTGCTGTGCACAGGAGCCCTGGGAGCCCCAGAGACGCTCCTTCCTGGGGGGTGGTTCATTGGTCATGAGAAAACACTTAGTCTGGCCATTTGGCCATCAGTGATTCATGTCCATGTGATAGCCCTGTTGAAATGTTTTGAACTAGGAGGGATTTTCGTAATGGATTTTTGGGTTTGTTGGTTTGTTTTTTGGTACCAGGGGCACTTAACCACTGAGCCACATCCCCAGCCCTTTTCTGGTTTTTTTTTTTTTTTTTTTATTTAGAGACAGGGTCTCACTGAGTTTCTTAGGGCTTCACTACGTTGCTGAGATTGGCTTTGAACTTGTGTTCCTCCTGTGTCGGCCTCCTGAGCTGCAGGGATTCCAGGTGTACACCACCGTGCCCAGCCGTCATTCTAGTTTTAATTTTACTTTTAACTGAATTACAACATCTTTTTTTTAATACTTATTTTTTAGTTGTAGTTGGACACAATACCTTTGTTTTATTTATTTATTTTTATGTGGTTCTGAGGATCGAACCCAGGGACTCGCACACGCTAGGTGAGCTCTCTACCACTGAGCCACAACCCCAGCCCCAAATTACAACGTCCTTAAGAGCAAAAGCACATGATTTCACTTTTTTACATCCTTCCCATAGTAGATAATCAGTGTGTATCTCTTTGGATTTGGATTGAAAAAAACGGTTGTCAGCAAGTAAACGACTGTCAGTGACCAGAGTTGTGACTTCATGAAGAATTTCTCATCTAGCACTCTTGTTTAAGCCACATGCAGCTGGTGAGGTGTTGTGCACACTTGGCTTGCAGATTCTAAGCCAGGAAGCCCCATCTGCTCTGGATGGGGGACCATTCTGTTGCCTCCAGAGTTGCTGTTGGGATTCACTCTTGACATGCTGTGAAGTTCTGAGTTTAAATAATCATAGCCAGGTAGATACAAATCAAATCAAAATAAGTTGAGTCTGGTTTCTTGCAGAGCAAATAGATCAAGGTCGAGGGAGCTGTACCTGAGCCTCTTCCGTCTTCTATGGGCATAGCACCCGTGGGTTTCCAGCTGGCCCTCAGTGTCTCAGCTCTGCTGGAGGGGAGCTGCACTCCTGGTGTTATTAGCATTCAGCCCTGAGTACCCTTAGCATGCAGAAGTAGCAGAAGTACTTCTGCTAGTGAGGACTGTGAAGTTGGCCTCTGATCAATTAAGATCTCTGCCGTGGCGTGGGTCGGATTCTCAGTGGCAGATAATAGATTCCCCTTGATTAGGTTCATGCACAGGGGATATTTTAAGGAGTAATAAAAGCTCAAAAATCACTGGCTGGGCTGACAAAGCAGATTCCAAGTTGAAGTTCCAAGGCACTCTGAGATTTTGCCTCAAAACAGGTGGAGCTTGAGGCCACTGCTGGTGCTGGCCCATCAGGTGGCTGTGGGATCTGGCACCACCATCAGCACTGCACCCCTGGGAGGGCCAGTAGTGGACCAGCTCACCTCTCCCTTGTAGCTCTCTTTTGACTCAAGGCCCTTCCCAGGGCATCTGATGGTGGGGCCTCAAGTCACCAGGAGGAGGAGCTTGGACAGGCTGAGGAAGGTGATAGGGCCTGGCTCTTCGCCCAGGCTGAGGGAGCCCTAGACTTGGCCTCCCAGAAGGCCCCTCTTGGCTCTGAAATTCACATGCTGGCTTGGGCTCCACTTGGGGAGGGTCATTAAGCCTCACAAACCTGTATTTGGAACTCTCTTACGGGCACAGTCTGTGTTCCTGTTAGCCGTTGGCTACCTGGCGCTCAGCGACTTTGTTCTCCCCCTACAAGGAGCTGTTCTTCTCGATGGCCATGACATCCGCCAGCTGAACCCAGCCTGGCTGAGATCCAAGATTGGGACCGTCAGTCAGGTGAGATGAGGCCTCTGTCCATCATTCACCCTTTGAAGCTGCTTCTGCCCCTTGCTTTTTATGGAACTTGCACCTCTCAAGAGAGAAGGACACAAATTTCTAGGTGTGTCAGGCTCATCCTGTGACAGGTTTTTGCCTCATCCAAAGCGTCAACCAGTTGAAGCAGTGGCTTCATCCAGGACTGGGGCTTGTGCTTCTCTGAACACGTGTAGTCTAGAGGATGCAGGGAGACTGCAGATGCTTTCAGGGGCTTGTCCCAAGCCCCATGTCACCACCGACCATTCTCTTGCTTTGCGCGACAGGTTTTTGGAATAAGCAAACAAAGGCCCTTTGTGAGAAGTTCAGGTTTCAGAGTTCTGGGCTGGGGCAGGTGGCGCAGTGACGGGTGCTAAGCAGAGTGTCCGCTGGGCACTGGAGAGAAGCTGCAGGCAGCCTTTCTTTAGGAACCCTTCACATGCTGCCACCCAGGAGGAGGAGGAGCCCCTCTACCCTCAGTGGGAGTCATCTGGGAGGGGATGGTCGGGGGTCCTCCAGTCCTGAGGGAGGTGCTCAGGTGTATGTGGTCTGGCCCCTGTGGGCTCTTGCTGCAGGGTCTCATCTGCAGCATGGTGAGGATAGCAGGTGCTCAGATCAGGCCCCTTTGTTATCACTGTTTACCGGTGATAATGGTGACAGGCCTTGCTTCCCCGAATGCTGAAGTATAACACCAGAGAAGCACACCGAGGCAAGTTTAGAGTGGAAAGTAGAAGTTTTATTAAAGGACAGCAGAAAAGACTTCTCCCGGAGGAATAAGAGGACCCAAAAGGCAGAATCCGTGGAAGGGGAAGGTCTTCCCTTTTTTATAGCTAACGTCTTCTTTCAGCTTTCCCACACTCATGTCTTTTGTTTCCCTTTATCTTGCAGTGATAGAATGCATGTGGGAAGGCCCAAAAGGTGGGAGATAGGTGGGCTAAAGGAGTAATCTGGGTAGGAAAGGCCTGGGGCAGCTTTTGATTAGCATTTCCCTCTTTGCTGGGTGCTGCTTTATAAACATTTCCTTAGGATGGGCTCCAGGCCTTGGGGACATTAACATTTCAATTTCCCCAAGTGCTGCTCTGGTTTCCTGGACTCCATTCTCTATAATGACCTCCATTTTATTTATCTTATTCATTATTAGATTTACCTAACTACACTAACTACCTATCTTTAAATCTGGCTTCACTTTCAGGGTAAGACAGGGGCATGCTGGGTGGCCGGAGCAGGAGGACGACATAGAGCCACAGCAGAGTCCGTCCTCTGTGCCGAGGGCCCATCTTGGGTCTAGTGCTGTGCAGAGTCCAAGGCACTGAGGTGCGATTGAATTCTGCCTTGGAATTTGTGACACACATGCTTTGTTCCAATTTGTAGGAGCCAGTTTTATTTTCTTGCTCTATTGCTGAGAACATCGCTTACGGTGCGGACTGCCCTTCCTCCGTGACAGCAGAGCAGGTGGAGAGGGCTGCAGAGGCCGCCAACGCTGCAGCCTTCATCCGGAAGTTCCCCCGAGCTTTCCACACAGTGGTGGGGGAGAAGGGTGTGCTGCTGTCAGGTGGGCCTGTTGTCTCCTGTTTGCCATCTCCCCCCCACCCCAACCGTGTGCTGGCCTCACAGGAGCGCCCTGCTCCCTGGCCTCAGACTGCACCACTGCAGCAGGCCAGGTCCTGTCCTCAAAGCCACGGCAGAGCCTCGCGGCCTCTGACCTCTGTGGATGGCTTCGCAGTCTCCCTCTCCTAATGCCCAGAGCTGTCCCAACAGCTGCTGGGCAGTACTCAGCTCCTCAAGGTTTCTTCTCTTCTGAAATGTTTTGTGACCGGAAACTCAGAGACCTGGAGAGCAAGGCATCTGTGAGGGGCAGGTGATCCGCCCGCCCGCGGAGGCAGAGATGCTCTCCAGCAAAGCCAGCAGGGGAATTGTTCTTACTGCCCAGCTTGTGCCCTGTGGGTGAGACCAGGAGCCAAGGAACTCTCCATAAAGACTGCAGAGTAAATGATTTAGGTTTTATTCACATCACCTCCATTACGTGTTCTTCTGCTTTTTTTTTTTTCTTTTTTTTTGAACAACCCTTTTAAAATGGGAAAAGCACTCAACTGAGGGCTGTGCAAAATCAGGCGCTGGTGAAGACCTGACCTGAAGTCTTGTCTAATGGCCCCATAGCCTCCGGGCACAGCTGGCCCATCCCAGCAGGCCCAAACCTGTCCAGCAGCCCTAGGCACATTGGCACCACAATCCAGGAGAGAAAGAGGACTTATTTTATGTTGTTTTAGGATGCAGAAGTAGGACCAGTGAGTAGAACTGAAAAATAAATAAATTTTTGGTTAAACAGATTTTTTTTTCCTTATTACAAATTTCCAAGAATGTCTCCTCCACAGATACTGAGCTCCCTGCTGAGAGCTCCCACTCCTCTTGGGCATGCAGCCTCAACCTAGACCAAGGCAGTTGTCCTGTCTACCTCTAAATATCTCTTTGAGCCACAGAGAACTAAAAACAAAAGTTGAGTGTACCTTGCATGACTTCTTTAACCAAAGGCAGAGGGTAAACAGATGTTTTTGGTGGGTGTTGGACATTCCAGTGTAGACTCACACCTTGCTTGGTGACAGTGACCAGCTGCCATCTCTGAAACCTGTCCTTGGCTAGTTTAAACCAGTTTGAGCTGCTGCCCAGCAGGGCGGTGTGCAGCTCGGACCCAAGCATGGGTCACCTGTTCCCGGTGGACCAGCTTCTGCATATTCTTCCTTCCATCAGGATCCTAAGCTCCACCTTATAATATAGAATAGACACCTGGCTCCAGCCCGCCTGTGTCCTGAGAGGACCCGGCACTCGGTCCTTGAGCACTGGCTGCACCCAGAATGCCTCTAAGCTCAGGTAGCCCATGGCCGGCTACTCCAGGCCCTGGACAAGGGAGGGCCATCCTGGTGTCCTCGTGTGCTAGCTTCTGTGAGGGGCCAGGTCCAGGGTACCATGGTGCCAGCTACAGGTGGTAAACTTCTGGGTAAGTCAGCCAGAAAGGAGTGCCCTTATCACAAAGCCAGTGCCACATGGGGAGGTGAGTGTCCTGAGGCTGGGGAGGAGTCCTGGAGGAAGGGAGGGGCAGGAGGTGGAAGGGCAGGGGGCCACCACAGACTCCACGTCAAGAGGAGACTACACACATGGGAGGAATGAGGACCAGTGTCAACTGGGGCAGTGGGTGCAGGTGCCCTTTATTCTGGATGGTTCTAATGCTGTCCAGAAGCCTCCCATATCTGAGCTCCTAACCCGCTGTGCGGGAGTGCGTGGGAGGAGGCAGAGCCCTCTACACTGTGTTGGTCAAGCCTAGGCTTGCACCTGCTGATCCTGAGACCTGGTCCTGCCTGTGCCTCAGTCTTTCCTCTATAAAGTGGGAGTAAGTTGGAATCCACCTCGTAGGGTAACGCACTTAGAAGACACCTACTGGGTGGGGCATCCTCAGTGCAGCTGTGATAAAAGTTGTTGCTGTTAATTCTGAGATTGATGGGAGGACAAGCTATTGTAAAAACAGGTCTCTGTTCTCCCCTCTATCCCAGCTGTGGCCAGCTGGAGAAGGTACCTCCACATGGCCACATGCCTCATCAGGAAAGCGAATTCCTAGAGTTTTTGTTAAGTCTTTTTGTTTGTTTTTGTCAGGTGGACAGAAACAGCGGATTGCAATTGCCCGGGCCCTGCTTAAGGTAAGCGTTAAGCCTCTCGACTGGGTTTGGTGCCATTTTCACTTGGACACCTTGCAGTTTGTAATTTTCCGTCTTCCTTATTTTTGTGTTTGGCGGGGTGGCGGGGTGGGGGGGTGGGGGGGTGGGTATGTGGTCGACCATTCTTGTGGAAGGTAAGCAGAGCCCCAGGGGCCATGTTCAAGTTCAACAAGGGCTTCTCAGGGCCGGGAGCTGTCGGGAGCTGTCATGACTGTGGGCTGTCGGGGAAAGCAGAGCAAGCAAGTCACATCCTCAAGAACCATCTGCACACAGTGATCCCAACTCAGGGCACCCAGCATACACTGGGCCTGCATACCCACTGCTGGTCGAGCAGTACAGAGCTGAGATCCAGGAAACCTCAGGACCGGGAAGGGCCTCACTGGCTGCAGGTCAGAGAGCTGTCCTGGAGGACAGCCCCTGCCACAAGTTCCCCTCAGGGATACGGCGAGTTAAAGACAGCTTCACTGAAGCATAATCTCCATAGCATAAACTTCACCCATCTTGGCTGTACTTCTCAGTGACTGTTAGTAAATTTAGAGTTGGCTGAAGACAGAACCCACAATCAACTGTAGAACCCTTCATTGCCCTGGTGGTGGGCACCTCCGCTGTGCATGCCCCTCCTCTCTCCCTCCACTGACCCAGCTGGCCACTGATTTTGCCCTGTCCTCCGTACTTCTATCCTGGTAAAGTTGCCCTTGGGTGGAACCACGCCAGTGTGGTCCCTCCCTGAGCATGATGCTCCAAGGTCCACCCACACTGTGGCACATATCAAATGTGGTTCTTATTACTGAAAACTTGTATTTTCCACTAAAACCATATTTTTTCTTTTCTTTTAAATATTTTCCCTTCAGAATCCTAGAATTCTTCTCCTGGATGAAGCGACCAGGTGAGAGAGTGTGCACGTATGGGGCTGTGTTCTGCACGAGACTACTGAGGAGTGTCCCACTGTAGGAGGGACTCTGCACAGTGAAGTGAGGCAGTCTGGGCCAGTAATGGCAGTCAAGAGGCAGGGGACAGAGGGGCACCAGTGGGCACCCAGCTTGGGAGGGGCCCTGATCCCTGCAGTTGGCACCTGAACAGGGCCTTCTGCTTGGATGTCAGCGTGGTTCTAGAGGTGGGAGATCCTGCCTGCCTCCTTTCTGTCCCTGCTCCCAGCAGGGAAATTTGTGTCAGAATAGAAGTTCACCATAAGGAGGGCCAGAGTGTGGCCCTGGGGCTGTGCACCGCTGTGGCACTAAAGTCTGTGCTCCTATGATCCTGACCAGTGCGCTGGATGCCGAAAATGAGTACCTCGTGCAAGAGGCTCTGGATCGACTGATGGAGGGAAGGACAGTGTTAGTCATTGCCCACCGCCTGTCCACCATCAAGAATGCAGACGTTGTCGCTGTTCTTGACCGTGGAAAAATCACCGAACACGGGAAGCATGAAGAACTACTTTCAAGACCAGACGGGTTGTACAGAAGACTAATGAGCAAACAGAGCTTTCCCTCAGCGTGAAGAAGCAGCTCCCCATGCACTGAGCCTGGGAGGCTTTAAAGCATGGTGGCACTGCAGGAAAAACGCAGACTAATGAAATCCACAAGTCACACTTCAAGATACTTGAAATATGTCTATTTTTCCAAAGTATGTAAAAATACTGTTTTGAACCATCCCTGTTCTCAAGACCTTTTAGCAGTGTGACTTTCTAAGTGTCCCTGCACCAGGGCCTTCTCCTGGTTCTGCGCTCCCCTTCATGGAGAGGAGCACAGTGTTGCCCAGCACCTCGTGCTCTTTGCCTGACCTCGCATATTCAAACTATTGTGGAGAGAGCTCTTGAAATGGAATTATAAACAAGGAGCAAGGACTCTGGACCAGCTTAGCACACATTGTCACCCAGTGTCCTCTCACTGGGTAGTAGAAGTGCCACTCGGCCTTTACGGAAGCGAAGCTGCCAGGCAGAGCGTCAGGTAGAGGAAGGGGACATCCACGTTACCTATGCCCTGGAGTTCCTGCAGTGTGATCCTGGAGTGCGACATCCAGACGTGCACAGTCTCCAACAACCTAGCACTTGGAAGCCTGACTGGTTTGAACATGGGAAGGAAGCGGTTCCTCCAACCGGAAAGCTTTGTGTTCTCTCTTCCCATGTCTGTTTCTGTGAGTACTCTTGGTGCAAGGCACAAATTGCTGGGTATCACAAGAAAGAGGGATGAACATGAACTTTACATGTCAGTTGTATGAGGCATGCATTTGAAAATTATCTGTCAAAAACTTATAATTCCCAGAGAAACTAAAGTTTATAGTTTTTATAATACTTTTGAATTTTCATGAATATAGCTAAAATCTGAATAACATGGCTATCATTTTCAGCCATAAGATATTTGAAGAAAATTTGAAAGCCTTCCTGCTCCACAGAGCCCAGAACCTTCTGTCGTGGCACTGTCCTGAGGAGGACACCAGTGGCCCCCCTTCTTGTATTTATGAGAATAGTCTTGTTCACCTGAATGACTCAGTCGCTAAAACAAAGTGACAGCCCCCGAGTTTGCCATGTTCTGATTCGTGCTGGTAACTTGCTGTTGCCTCTAGAAAACAGTGCTTTTTCTACATCGATGATGCCAAAGCCTGAGTTGCTATGCTGGCGTGGACTGGAAGCCCCTGGTGCCCAGATGGCCTCCCTCCAGATCCTCCTGGAAGAAGCAGCCCGTTTCAGTAGAGGCTTAGAGTGTTATGTTTTTTTCGACAAAAGGGAATTTAATAATGAATAAAATGATTCAGTGAATGAGTGAATGTAGTGTTATTTGAATTGATAAACAATACATCTGTGGTGATCATTTTAACAAGCTTTGTGTGTATTCTCTATAGTTTGCTATTTCAACGTTGTTCTCAGAAGGCAGACAAAACACAAGTCAAGTGTGGGAGAGTTTCTTTTATTCCTCACAGGGATTTACAAGATTGAGTTTGATAATTATTTTTGCTTTCTAATATAAAATGTTTGATTTTTTTACTTTTTTTTTTTTTGTACTGGGGATTGAACCCAGGGGTGTGCTACCACTGAGCCACATCCCCAGCCTTTTTAATTTTTTATTTTGAGACAGGGTCTCACTAAGCCTCTGAGGCTGGCTTCAAACTTGCCATCCTCCTGCCTCAGTCTCCCGAGTCACTGTGAACACAAGTGTGTGCTGCTGTATCCATATCTTGTTCATGTCTTTAAGTAATATTTTATATCATATATTAAAATGTATAGTGAACTTTATCTGTGTTTGTCACTTGCACAACTTTATACCATATTAGGTTTCTTTTTTAAATATTTTTTAATTGTTGATGGACCTTTATTTTATTTATTTGTATGTGGTGTTGAGAATCAAACCCAGTGCCTCATGCATGCTAGCCATGTGCTCTACCACTGAGCTACAACCTCAGCCCCACCATATTAGGTTTCTTACTAGAATTTGTTATAGAGATTCAGGAATAAATAAAAATATAACAAATACAGAAAAGCAAGTCATAATGAGAATTGAAAACACATATAATTCCATTCCTTCCTTCCTTACTGAAGACTGTCATCACTTCTGTGCTACTTATAAATATTTTGTCTAGTTGCTTCAGATCAGGGAGTGTCCTGTGCCCCACCAGGACTTGGGGACACAGTGAGGACAGAGTCAGCAGCTCTGCCCTCAGGGGTCTCCAGCCTAGCAGGGCAGGGCAGGCAAACCTAGTATGAGAACAGCCACCTGTCACACAGAGTTGTGACCAGCCCTTACCTTGGTACCACGTCATCCCCCACCCCACCCCCAGGGTGTTTGCACTGCACCAGAGTTGATGCTCTGGCAGTCCTGCAGGTGACACCAATACCTATTGTCCCACTTCCCAGGTCAGGAAATTAGCATGGCAGGCTGTAAATTAATGCAGCAGCATCGCCACTGTGTGTAGCCTCCGGCAGAGTGGGGAAGGGCGATAGCAGGAAGCAGCAGGAGCTGGTGGTGTATGCATGGAAGCTGCTGAACACCTTGCCTCTCACCTCCTTGCAGAACCCCTGGAGGACATGGAACCAGTTTAGAAAATAAGCAGAAAAGAAAAGGAATGTCACCTGAGATTTGACAGGTGTGTTAGAGTCTCATCCTGCTGAGTTTGCATATTGTTGTATGACCTCTGGGGCTCATCTCTGTGGGCAGGGTCTCCCCTGACCTTGGACCCTGCAGGTTCCCAGGAAATAATCACAATTTATACCATCATAAAATAGGCCAAACCCCTGGAAGTACACTCCTTATAAAGCAGGGCTCCATTTGGGGAAATCTTTTTGTTCCATAAAAATGCCAAGCTGATAAAAAAAATAAATAAAAACAAATATAAATGTTATAAAACAGTTAAATAAATAAATGAAAGATGTATGAAAACTACACTATCAGTATTCCTTTGGGGTGTTCTTCTGAACCTGAGGCATTGTGGAGTTTGCTTAACAAACCCTGAGCATCCACTTGATTAGATCCTCTGCCTGCACCTACCTCACAAAGCTAGTGCAGCGGTCAGCAAGCTACCTGGCTACCTATGTATTTATGGACTGCAAGCTAAGGGTGGTTTTTAGTTTTGAATGGTTGAAAAAAATCAAAAGAATAATATTTCAAAATACATTAAACATATAAATTCAAATTTCAGTGGCAGTAAATAGAGTCTTGTTGGAACACAGCCATTCTTGTCCATGTAGGAAAATCCATGGCTGCTTTTCCCTACAATGCAGAGGGGAGTGGCTGTGAGACCCCTAGGCCTGAAGGCTGGATGAGAAGTCTGCTGACCCCATACCGAGCGAAAAATATGTGTTCTGCACTTCTGGAAGGACTTCTGTGCTGAAATTCAGCCATTTGGTGTCATTACAATCTGTTGAGGGTCAGGTGAATGCCTGGAAGTGTCTGGGTATGGATGATTTCCTGCCTTTCCATTCCAGCATCTGTTACCAGCCTGCTGAGAATGGGACCTGACAGTTCTACCCACCTGGCTGCTTCTGGCTGCCGACTGCAGTGATCAGTACCACATAAATCAATGTTTGGTATTCACTGCAAGGGCACAGAGCCGAGGCCCATCTGCATGGGACCTGAGGCTGGGCCCTCACACAGAGCTGTCTGAACCAGCGAGGCATATTTCTCTTAACAAAAGTGGTGTAGACTACACGTGGAGGAAAAGACGCATGTTTTCTTCCCATTCTAGGTTCATGGCTGAGGCCCCTATAACAAAAGACAGATTTATAAGAGGAAAGCATACACTTTTTTTTATATTTATTGTTCAGTTTTCGGCAGACACAACATCTTTATTTTTTTTTTTTAATTTTATGTGGTGCTGAGGATCGAACCCAGCGCCCTGCGTATGCCAGGCAAGCGCATTACCGCTTGAGCCACATCCCCAGCCCCATACACTTTTATTTAATGCAAACTTTCTGTGATCTGGGAGCCTCAGGAAATGATCCAAAGACATGGGAACTCATACGTTCTTTTTTTTTTTTTTTCTTAGTTGTCAATGGACCTTTGTTTTATTTATATGTGGTGCTGAGAATCAAACCCAGTGCCTCACAGCTGCCAGGCAAGCTCTCAGCCAGACTGTGGCACTCTACCACTGAGCCACAACCCCAGCTCCATCATGCATTCTAATGCTTGGTTTTGATGAGCATGCTGGACAAAGGCACGCAATACAGTAGGGACTACGGGGGTTCTAGACAAGGCCTCTTGGTCCAGGGTCTTCCTTGTGTCCCTGTCTTCAGGGATATGGATTGATCCTTTCCTCCAAGTACAGGAGGGCACCTCTTACAAGAGGGTCCTATGACCTGCCTCAGGGATAAGGGCAGGTCAGAGTGACTGTCCTTCTCTTGCTTGATGTCTTCTTTTTTTGGTACTGGGAACTGAACTCAGGTGCTTAACCACTGAGCCACATCCTTGGTCCTTTTTATTTTTTGTTGTGAGACAGAGTCTTGCTAAGTTGATTGGGGCCTTGCCTAGTTGCTGAGGCTGGCCCTGAACTTGGCAATCCTCCTGCCACAGCATCCCAAGCAGGGATTGCAGGCATGGCCACTGTGCCCAGCGCTTGCTGTCTTCTTAAGTGCCAAGATGACATATTTTGGGTAGTGTGTCCTGAACCCCATCACTGCACAAACTGTTCTTTATTGTGTATATTTAAGGTGTGCAGCACGTTTTGATACACATACATGTGGTGAAATGATGGGTGAAATAGGGTCAAGCAAATCACTGTCACCTTCCATAGGTATGTTGCAAGAGCACCTAAAACCTCTTAGCATATTTTCAGTGTTTCCTAGTAAGACCCAGAAAAAGAGGAAATACTTGAAAGCAAGCTGCAAAGCCAGGGGGGAAACTCAGGAGGGAGAAAGTAGAACAAGGTGAGGCCAGGTTCCACACTGCACAGATGGTTTTGGGGCTCTTATCTCCAAAAAACCAATTTACTTAAGTGTCAGAATGGCCTTAGGCCTGAGCCTAAGCAACTCCATTTTAAAAACTCCAGTTTGAAACCTGCAATTTCACCAGGCACACCCAAGAGCCCTCCACTATGGCCACAAACAAGTTACTTCCCCTCACCCTGATAAACAGAGTGAAGCCCCTGGCAGGCTATCCTTGCCTGATAAGAGGAAACCAAGAAGATCAAGGTGGAGACCACCAGACCAAAAGTTTCTGACCCCAGGTTAAATGATGTCCTTGAAATATGGTGGTAGCTGATAAGGAGTGAAAGGGGGGGTCAAACCCCGCCCCCCAAATTTAGTATAAATAATTATAGAGCAAATGAACAGGGATTCAAGCCAGTTGAAACAAGCATGCATTCGAGCTGGAGAGCCTGATGAGGACCTGATACCCCATCACTTGTCATCATTTCCTGAGCCTTTGCGTGATCCTCATCGCCCTCAAACTCTACAGCCTCATCTGGATTTGATGAGAGCTGCAACTTCTCCCTACTGATCCTTTCTCTCCTTTCTCCTGAATGGCCAACCACTCCATGCCAGGAAAAATCTGCCTTGGTTCCGGACCTGATCACTGCGGTCTGAGTGAGTGTGCATCTGCTGGACATAAAGCCTAAGGCTTAAGACTTTTGAACTTAGCATGCAGAGGAAGTGTCTGTCATTAGCCTATCATGATTAAGTGTGTTTTGCAGGGCTTAGAATTAATCTAGAATTGTTTGCTGTGAATTGATTATGTCTATTACAGTGCTTAGCATTAGGAATTGTCGTTTTCTTCATTAAGAACTATAGAGTGAAATTATATTGAGTGAATAAAGCATTGAAAGGGGAAGAAGCGCGTGGACATTCTTTATTTCTCCCCTTAATTGCATACGTTGCAATTTTGCCTCCTCGCAACATTAAGCCATTCCCTTATTTCAACAAAGGCATGATGAACGTCTACTAAATATCTGTTGGGTGTGACGAATATCTTCTGTCAAAACACTTGAACGTAGCTACTTGCGAGTTAGCTATGAACACAAAACTATTATGCCGAATAAAAATACCAGTCTGTATACAGGAGCATAAAGGGACATCCAGGTTTCCCTGGGACGCAGCACTGAAAGAAGGGGCTGGTGGGCCAAGGTAGGAGGGCAGGCAACCCCGGAACAGAAACGTGAAGGGCAGAGTGTTTCAAGTTCTCGGAAGGTGAGGGGGGAATGGTGGATGGACAGGCGTGGCAAAGCCGGCCAGTCAGATCAAAGCAGCTCAACAACCTGCGGGCGGTGATCAGCCACTAGAGTCCGCCGCAGAGAGTAGCGCAGGCCTGCCGCAGTGCACCTGCCGGCATGTGGAGGGCCGGAGGGAGCGAGACCAGGCCAGAGCCCCTGCCCACGATTCGCGCTGCAGCACTAGGATCGCTTAGCGTCTTCACCACTCACCCAACCCGCTCCGACCACGCCCAGCGCCTCGGCGCAACGTTTTACGTACTTTCTACGCGCCTTTCGGCCGGGCTCCGATCACGCCCGGGGCTTAGTGATGATGAGATTTTTACGCGCCTTCCGGTCCCTCTGACCACGCCCGCGGCGTTTGACGTCATCGCCGCGCGCCTTCCGGCGCTGGGGCTTTCAAGCTCTGGACGCGGGAGAACAGTGCTTGTCTCTAGTTGTGTCTCGGTCATCGCTGTGTTCTGCGGTCATGTTCCCGGCCGTCCCTTCACTGCGGACCCCGGGTCCCGGGTCCCGAAGGGGCCCGCTGGCCGGAGTCGGGGGCTCCACGCCCCGTGCGACGAGCAGGAGGGGCCCGTCCCTGGGCTCTGCGGTCGGCACTCCTGGGCCCTTCTCGCCTGTAGGCCGGCGGAGCTCGCTCAGCTCGCGGTGAGTAGCGGCGCCTGGGAGGTGGCCTGTCTCGCTCTTGCCGTTGTTTCAGCTCCGCTTTGGTTGTCGCTTGAGTCCTCAGTTTGCACTTTTCGTGTATCAGAAGACAAAAGTGCAACAAATTTAGTTGCAGTTCTGATTGACTTTTATTTGCGATTCGTGAGTCCGCGCAGCCTCCATTCTGCAACATAGGAAGGGAGCCTACAGTAGCACAGTAGTGGGTCTCCTAAGGCGGAAAGAAGGAAGCAGCTTAATGGGAAAGGTTGACGGGTTATCATCAGGTTACTCTTTTGAGCGTTAAAGGAAAGGGGATTTCTTTAAATACTCAGATTCGAATCTCTCGTTCTCAGGAAAAACTCATGGTTTTGGGATCTGCCTGCCCTTAAAGCTTCAGCTTAATGATGTGGCATTTGACTTGTGCGACTCCATTTCGGTGTGGTCTGGTCTTTGGGGCCTGGTGCAGGAGCTCAGTACAAAACAGCGGCTTTCCATCATTTTTGTTTAACAATTCCCACCGTTTGGTCAGGATCTCACTTAGGTGAGAGTGGGACCAACACTAAGGGTGTGACGCTACTTTGTTACATTATTCTGGTGTCCAGTTTTTCGACACATCATTCATAGGTTACCACGTCCCTGTGATCAACAGTTCCTTCAGGTTTTTTGTCATTCTGGCTGAAGAGAGATTTGACATTTGATAGATGGCTGCATGCAAACGGAGAGAAGGAAGACTACTGTTAGGACTGGAAGATAATACCAAAAATGTGAAATATGCTTCTTACTAGGGTCCACATGAACCAAACCAACTAAAGTCAACTAGATCACAGAATGAGCCAGATGAGTCATTTTAACCAAGTAGCCTGTTCAATTCCTTCCTTCTTTGCTTTCTTTGTAACTGAATCTACTATATCTGATGTATTCATCCGTGTGCAACAAGAAGTGTTCGTGACTGCACAGATTCCTCCTTGTTTAGCAAGTAGGTAGCAAAAATTCTTTTATCTAGCATTCCATGACCAACTTAAATTAAAGCAGAGAGTGAGAACTGGGTCTAGAAGTCTAACTATAAAGGAACCACAAGTACAATTTTCAGAGATACTTAGAGGTGCTGCTAAAGTTACCTGCTAGGTGGACCAAAGTCTCTTAAGGCATGTATAGATTTGGGGTGAACTTGACATGCTATCACCTTACCACAGTAGCCACTGAATGAAATTCTAGTTACAGGATTATCCTGCCAAGTGAATGAGGTAGGCATAAGCAAGGAAAAGTCAGAAGAGATCAGCACCTCATTATTGTGGGAAATCTTGTTCCCATGTCTTGGGAAAAGCTGTCCACAGCATGAAGTCATCAACTTCTTATCTGGTTTGCCTTTGAATGTCTCTGGTTATGGTTTTGTGGCTTGGTGAACTCATGTCAGACATGAAATTTATCCCTTGAAGCTTTCCAGCTTTAGTTTACAAGGCTTCAAGAACAGGAATTTTGTTCTTAGTGATTCCATGATTCCATGGATTGGAGGAACCTAGAAAATTAAGGATCTTGTACAGTTACAGACAGATAATAAAAACTTGAAAACAGTGAACAGGACTGATCTGATAACAAGTGTACTGGAGTTTTTCTCCAAAAAATGATTTTTCTCTCTACAGTCACCCCATTCCCACTGCAGGTGTGGGACCAGTCGGTCTCATCAGACTTGGCCAGACTGTTTACGTTAGGTCTCTAAGGATTTTTGTGATTGACCACATAGACACTTTTTAAGTTTGCTCTGCTGGAACTTTTGGTAAGGAGTCTGATTGGATTTGGCTAACCTCGGGGTTAGGTGTACCACACTAAGGTACACTTCTGTGTATACCCTCAAATGGGATACCCCATGGACTTAGTGATAGAGCCAGTATTTCCAGTATACCCTCCCATAAGGAGCAGATTTTTACTGAACTTATATAAATAATTATATTGCCATAAAAATAAGAAAATTCTTGAATAGTTTTCCAAAATTTTAAGGGATCAAGTTGGCAGAAGTAGCAGGAAAGTAGGCAGAAAAAGTAATTCTTGTTCTACTTGAACTTAGGATCATCTCTTTCTTCACTAAGATTCTGGAAGTTCTTACCCAGTTCCGTGATATGATATAAATGCTATCAGAGTTTTTTTTATGACTCTGCTTAAAGAAGAAGCAGTTTTTGACTGTGGCTGATGCCCAGTGCTTTGCAGCAGAATCAACATCTCTGCCTATGGGTAGCAGAGACTTAGAATAGATGTGGTTAAAATCTGATGAGAATCACCATAGCCAGCAGCCAGCCAGGAAATATACTTCCATGGCCTAGAACACTTTAACATGACCACAGTTGTGACTGATGGCATGCTGGATTTCAAGGACTCATACAGTTTTTGAAACAGTCATATCAGTAACTATCCTTAAGTATTAATTTTTTATTTTTGTTCTTTGTAGTTATACCTGAATGATAGTAGAGTGTATTTTGACATACATACATGGAATATAACTTTGCATTCTTGTGGTTGTACATGATGTGGAGTTATATTGGTTGTGTATTTATGTATGAAAACAGTCATCTACTCTTTTCCATTTCCATCTCCCCTTCCTTCCCCCGACTCTGCTCTGTTCAATCTGGTAAAGCTCCTGTCCCCCGCCATTGTTGGTATCCAATATCCCTTAAGTATATCTTGAAGATTGAGCATCATTTATTATTTGACAGTGATTCTCATATAACTTAACATTACATAAGCCTAATAAGCTGGGTGCAGTTGTGCACACCTATAACCCCAGCAGCTCTGGAGGCTGAGGCAGGAGGATCACAAATTCAAAGCCAGTCTCAGCAACTCAGTGAGGCCCTAAGCAACTCAGCAAGACCCTGTCTCTTAAAAAATTTTTTTGAAAAAATAGGGGGTTGGGGATGTGGCTAAGTGCCCCTGGGTTCAATCCCTGGTACCCCCACCCCCACCCCGCTGCCAAAAAAAAAGCCTAATTAATCTTTTTTTTTTTCTTCACGGTACTTGGGATAAACCCTATGGGTGTTCTGCCACTGAACTACATCTACAACCCTTTAAAAAAATTTTTTTTGACAGGGTCTTGCTAAATTGTTCTGTCTGATCTCAAATTTATGATCCTCCTGCTTCAGCCTTCCAAATTGCTCGGATTAGAAAGGTATGCCACCATGCCAGCATCATCTGTCTTACAAGATGAGAAACATATCTTTTTTATGGCTTTCTTGAGACACAACTAGAAAATCCCAAAGTTAATTCAAGGTCAAAAAGATCTAATTTAGAGTTTGATTTTGGAAAGTTTGTCAAAAATGTCAAAAGGCTTAAAACAAATATCTTAGTCATCTGTTTAGTCAGTGACAATAAATTATTTTAAAGGCAAGTACAAAAGGTTATATAATTGTGAGCAAAAACTTAGTTCATTTAAAATATTAAGAAGACTCCCCTTTGTTAATAAGCAAAGACCCAATAGAAGACAACATGAAATACAAATTGTCTTGAAAGAAACTAAATATGTTTCCTAAACCTTTCCCATTCTCAGATCAATAGTGTAAGAAAATTTCATTGGTTTAATAGAGGAGACCAAATTCTGCTTTGCCTCCGTGCACTGCTAGTATTCACACTCATCATACCTGAGAGATCAATCATCTCATCTCAGCCAACAATGATCTCACACCAGAGAGGAGGTCTATGGCTTCACCCACCCATTTCTGTCCTGCGCACCCCTCTCTTCTTCAACAATCAGCCACTCCCCATCAAAACAGAAAGGACACACCTCAGGTCATACCTCAGAGCTTCACTTAACTTACAAACATGTGCTTCCCTTGTATGTAGAGTTGTTCCTTTTATTATTTTAAGTATTATATAGAAAGTAGGATTTTTAGTACTTAGTAACTTTAATTGCTAGTGAGAGCCCGGGAGTAAGTTCATCATACACCAGCATTTTATGAGCATACATTTTATAGCTTCTACATACACAAGCGTACAGGACGGTTTTTCATTGTGATAGGACACAGTACTAATAGACTCAATTTTTAATTTCTTTGTAATAAGAAGCCTAAACTGATAAACGTAAATGTTCAGCAATTTATGTTTTAGTATTTCATCTTATTTGAAAAGTTCTAGGTATTCAGTGAGTAGAAGCCAAGAGGGAACATCACAGGGATGGAGTTGTGTTGCTCTTACAGTGACTTCTCTGGCCCCTCGTTGGGGGCATGTTGCTCTCACAGTAATTACTGAGCATTACTGGTTGAGCCAGGGTTTCCTAAATCCTGTCAGCCCTTTTTTGAATGAATTTACTCACACAGTATGCATGTGCCAGTGTTTAAGCTCACCTCCTTATTTATCAAGATCCTTTCATCACGTAAATACATATATAAACACTAGGGTAGCGAAAAGTTCTAAGTGATACGTGAAGTAATGTGGTCTCTTCTCTTTAGAGGAACACCTACACGAGCATTCCCGCACCACTCCGTAACTGAGTCTGTGAACTACGATGTGAAGACATTCGGATCATCTCTCCCTGTTAAGGTCATGGAGGCCCTGACCCTGGCAGAGGGTAGGTGTTTCCCTCCACTCACCTGTCAACATCTGGGAGCGAAGCAGGCCTCTTGGGTGGATGGACCTGCAGGAGGGCAGAGCGTCTGATGGTTCTTTGCTTCAGTCCAGACACACAATGTATTCGAGAAACAGAAGGCATCATTCTGACACTATCACATTTAAGTCCAGTGGTTTCAAGTACTGTGCAGAATTCAGTCCCATTAAAAAAACTGATCAGATATATGGAATTTAGCTTTAAAAAGCAACTCCCAAAACTAGTACAGTAAGTTCAGGTCACACTCCATTTCTGGGTCCTTTGTGGTGACCCAGAGGCTGTGTGTACAGTGGCATGGAATTACCAGTGTAGCGTGATCTCAGAAGGTTCTGTTGGCTGAGATTCATTGTAGTAGTTCAGAAGATGTGGTCAACACAAAGTTGGAAGAGCAACATTAAAGAGTGAGGAATTGGGTTAGGCATGGTGGTGTGTGCCCATAAACCTAGCAATTTGGTAGATTGAGGCAGGAAGATGTCAAGGTTGAGGCCAGTGGGCACCTTAATGGAACCTTCTCTCAAAGTGAAAAATAACAGGGCAGGGGATGTAGCTCAATGGTAGAGTGTTCCGGGGTTCAGTCTCCAGCAGAGTGGGACGTGCAGTTTAGACTGCTCTCTGTACGTACCTAAGTTGTTTATGGACCCCTTGACTCTGGCTTTTCTGAAAGTGTTTTTCATATTGCAGCTTGTTACTGAAATCAGTTTAGTGGTTCACAGCTAGCATTAAAAACAACAACAACAACAAAAATAGAAGAGAATCACGGCATCAGAGTACATTACAGCATAAGTAACTTTGTGTATCGCTTACTGTGAATAGCATTAGAGTTTTCAGTACTCCATTCTTGCTGAGCATAGTGGCACATATCTGTCATCCCAGTGACTTGGGAGGCTGAGGCAGGAGGACCACACATTTGAGGCCAGGCTCAGCAACTTAGTGAAACTCTCAACAACTTAGTGAGACCCTGTCTTAAAATAAAAAGGGCTGGAGATGTGACTCAGTTTTTAAGCACCCCTGGTTTCAAGCCCTGGTACTGAAATATGTTATATATATTATTATATATATTACCCCATTCTAAATGAAGGGATTACTAACCTCTGTTATATGTTGCTCTGCTTTAAATATGCTTTTCTTTTCCCCTGAAAATCTTCAGCTTGCATTGCATTTAAATCTTTGAACACACTGCTTGTCCAAGCTACCAACCTGTTGATAACAAACAACACTGGCCTCAAATCTAGGCATTCAGAAGAGCCGGTCCTGGAAATGGGCATGTGTACACTGAGAGGTGTAAACTCCAGGCTTCTCCTGTGGATGATGCCCAGGGCCAGTGTTGAGTCAGGCCACGGAGGCTTGCCACCACGAGCCTGGAGCTTACAGTGTGTTGATGACAAGGGCTTCCTGAGCAGGCAGAAGCTCCAGTTCAGCAGAGTCCCAGCACAGCCTGGGCATGCTCCGACATTTTAGCTTGTAAGTTGTGGGTGCCTCAGGTTCCCCCACCTTAACTCAAAGAGCAGAGTTCAAACCAGTGCCATTTCCAGGGCCATCAGTCCCTTTGTGGAGGCCTAACATGTGTGCGGAAGGCGCCGCAGGTTTGTCCTGTCTGTGGGGAATACCCTTGGCTCCGTGTGGTGGGGCCTGCATCCTACTTCCAGGGGCTCTGATTTGAAAGGCATATTGTTTTGAAGGAATGTGATTTTTTTTTTCCTTGAAATGCTTTTCATAGTTAATGAGGGGAGGGGGGTTATTAAATAATAAATGTGTTGCTTTTCAGTTAAATTATGAATTCAGCTAAATATTTCTAATAGAAAGTAGGGATATTTACTTATAACAAAAATCATAAACCTAGGCCCAAAATGCAATTACTACCTTTATGTATTTCTAAAGGCAAATATCAAAGTTAAAAGATCTCTTGCTTAGAAGTCAGTGATTCTTGAATATGCAGGAGCATTCCTGGTTGTCAGTTGATCTCCTGTGAGTTCCTGTTGTCAGTTGATCTTGTGAAACGTGGCAGTGGCCGTTGTGGCACAGGGAATGTTGATCAGCTTTCCTCATTTGGGATTTAAGGTTGATTACATCCTTGTTTCTCCACAGTTGATGACCAGCTATCTGTTCACATAAATGAAGGTGGCTGGGCTTGCCTAGTCAGCAAAGAGAAACTGCTTGTTTGGAAGATTACTCTGTCACCTGTCACCAAGGTAAAGGGGAGTACTGGTGGGTTCTTTGTTTCTACCCTAGTTCTTCAGAGTTGGTGGAGGATGGTTGTCTGTGCCTACGTGGGCTTAAGGGATTTGTGTACGAAATGCTGAGTGCACATCACATTTGTGTCCTGGGAACAAAGTGTTCTCTCAGTAATTTTTTAATTGAAGTCTGTAATTTTATTCCCTCCCCAAAGACCCATTCTAACCAAATAAAGTGAACATGACCTCAAGTTGTTACTGTCGTCTTACTAAAGAGTAAGCTCCACACAGGTCCCTGGGCCTTCCTCCACCTTGTTCCTCCAATTCCCAGTGTTCTCTCAGCTCTACAGCTGGCTCAGGGTGCTCTAGCCTCAGCACAGTCTTGTGTGCTTTTAGCCTTTTTCTGGGAGTGGGGCTCCAGCTGTTCTAGTGTGTCCCCTTAGCTGCTAGGTTTCCCGTCTTTCATGCCTTCCCTGGGTGCACGATTCCTTGCACTTCTTGTGCATGTTGCTCTGTGGGGTGGATGCTTACCACACTTCTTGGGAAAGTCAGTGGTCTGTGGAATGGTTCCTGTGTCCACAGGAGCACTGTCAGCACAGCACACCTGTGCACTAATTTTAAGCAGAGTCACATTATTTACTTTCATAAAATCAGAGACATTGAAGTTAAAAATGATGCCAGGGGTGGAGTGTGGCTCAGTGGTAGAGCGCTCCCCAAGCACGTGCGAAGCCCTGGGTTCCACCCTCAGCACCACATAAAAATAAATAAAACAAAGGTATTGTGTCCAACTTAAAACTAAAAAATAAATATTAAACAAAACAAAACATGATGTCAGTTCTTCTGCTTAGTGAAGTCTGAGGTTACAACGCTGCCCACATCAGCTAATGAGTTGAGGGTGCTTATTTTCAAGAAGAGACAACAATATTTTGTTCAATCTACTACAAGGTGCTTAATAAAATAGGAAAAGTGATACCCTTGCTAGGTGGCTTTCAGAGTGTGCCCCGACAGTGTGGTCAGTGTCTGGTGTGGCGGTGGCTCACCCTCAGCAGCCTCTTCCTGTGCAGTGTCTCTGCCACCCCTCCTTACCGCGTGTGTATTGGCCTCCATGCTGCTGCCTAGAAGACGGCGCTTGTGATGAGGAGTGTACATGATGGGGAGGTCCCAGGGATGGTTCTGAGGCAGCGGGGGCTTTGATACTTGGCTCAGAGTCAAAGAGGCATTGTCAAGGCAACTTGGTTTAGTTACTTTTTGGTCAAGCAAATTTTCTTTTTAATCTTTATTTTATTTATTTATTCATTTTTATGTGGTGCTGAAGATCGAACCCAGGGCCTCGCATGCACTAGGCAAGCGCTCTACCACTGAGCCACACCCCAGCTCTGGTCAAGCTAATTTTCAAATCACACAAGCTTGGGAAAGGTGCATAGGAAGCTTCTTTTCACCCAAGGACTCTTGTCCACAGGTCTGATCTAGAACTGCACTGGTATTCAAGGTTCAGCCTGGATCTTAAGTTGTCCCAATTCTGTGAATGTTGTTAAATTCCTGTAGCCTGGTCAAAAAGAGCTACAAAAGGACAGAATATTTGTAGATGTTGTTTTCTAGCAACAAATCAGAATATGCAATATGCAGAGAAAGGAAATAGAGAAATCATTTGCACATTCAAAGACTTGGGTTTCATACAAAAGACTTTCTGTTTGTGTGTGGTCTCTAGTTATCTGTTTGCAAAGAACTCCAGCTGCCACCTAGTGATTTCCACTGGAGTGCTGACCTGGTGGCCCTGTCCTTCTCCGTTCCCTCAGGTGAAGCACATTCCATTCAGGTAGGTGACTTAAATGCTTATCGAAATGAGGGCATTCTGAATGAGGAAACATCCAATCCAAATTTAAGATATTACTGTAACCTACAGAAATAAGACTGTGGCACTGACAAAGAGGTGGGGGGGGGGGGCTGTAGAGAGCAGGGTGAAGAGTGCCTTTCAAACCCACGGTGTAGAGCAGGACAGAGGGCACCTTCCAGACCCACTCGAGGACTACACTGGTCTCTGACAAATGCCGAAGCACTTCAGTGAAGGTGACATAGTAAATAGTGTTGGAACAATTGGCAATCTGTAATTCTAAAAAACGAGTTGCGTGAATATTAACTTGAAATGGATCATAGATCTAAATATAAAGTAGAAAACATTTTTAGAAAAAGAAAGAAGATAAATTGTCATGATCTGAGATTGGGCACCGTTTTTAGAAATCTTTGAATCATGATCCTTTAAAGTAAAAAATTGAGAAAATTAATATTAAAATAAGATCGAAGTTAAAACTTTGCTTAAGATAAGAAAATGAAGAGACAAGCTACAGACAGGGAGACAATATTCGTAGGTCACACATCCAAGAAAGAAATTATGTCTAGAATATAAAAAGAGATCTCAAAGCTGGATAAGAAACAGCGCAGTTTAACAGGGTCACTGGGGAGAAAACCAAACAGGCAGCACAGGTCTACAATGAAACTTTCCAGGCAGGATGTAGGGTACAGGTAAGCACACAAGGCATTTAACAGCTTCACCTTAGAGAAACAGCAATGAAATACCACTCACCCCAGAGATGGCTGCAACTTACAGAGCTGGCCTGCGGGTGCTGGCAAGGACCTGGTGGCCCGGGGGCTCTGCTCTTTGCACTTGCTCACAGGGTGTGGGGTGGGGTGGAGTGGGACAGCCTGGCGGCTTCCCTTTCTCACGGGTCAAGGCTCGTACTGTGGACCCAGCAGTTCCATTCCTGGCTCTTCACCCTGGAGAAGTGAAAACTGAGGTCAGGGAGGAATACCACACAGGTGGCACAGCTGCTTCCTTTGTGATGTCCGTTAGCAAGTAGCAGGGCAGCTGAAGGGGTACCTCCATGTGGAGTGCTTCTCAACACAGCATATTGAGCCGGCAATGCCTACAGTGACCCAGTGTGTCTGAGGCGGGAGACTGAGGAGCAGTCAGCGTCCTTCTCGGTGATTTCATGTCATGTTCTCACTGCAGCAGCAGAAATGGGTTGCCAGAGGTTAGGGTGGGAAGGTGCTGTCACTTTGGGGGTGGTGGGACTTTCTGGATCCTTACTGTGGCTAGCTAGGCAAACCTACATAAGTGTTAGAATCGTTCTAACAAAGGAAAGGCAGTTTTACTGCTCATTCATTTTAAAAGCAGTTTTAAGATAAAGAGTCCTTGCTCTGACTTCCTCAGCATCATCAGACTCTGCCTGTGAGGCCTCCTTGCTGACTGTTGTGGCTTTGTTTCCAGGCCGTTGCTGTCATGGTTGCCACTAGAGAAGGGTCCATCCGCTACTGGCCAAGTCTCGCGGGGGAGGACACCTACACAGAAACATGCGTGGACTTGGGAGGGGACAAGATCTGCAGGTTCCTCACAGCAGTCAAGGTGTGAGATGAGTGTTGCTTTATGACTGGGGAGAGCTGTAAGCTGGGACTATGGCTCCTGAGCAGACACACAGTAGGGGCAGGACCCATAGGGAACGAGGAAGAAAGAGTGGGAGTCTGCCACTGCACACTTGGTGGAGCGAGACCCCTCTGGGAATTCTGAGGGGCTGGTGTTGGGTGGTGGTGAGTAGTGTTCACATCTTTTAGAAGTGTTTTATGATCTGAATGATGTAAAGAATGACTACTGATGCCCAACGCTTGACTTGTTTAACTTGCATTATGGTGAACCTATTACTTAAAAATCAAATTTAAAAAGAATTAATTGTTTTTCTGCTGCAAAAGTTTTTCTGTGTAGAATTCGTAATGTTGGTCAGAAGGGCTGGAGGTGTAAATATTGGTAGAATGCTCACCTAGCATGGGTTCAGTCCCTAGTACCACCAAGATAATCATGTCATCGTATTGAACAGATTCTTAATTATGTCAATAAAATAATGTTGTGCTTTTACTCGTTCTTTTAAATTTGTTTAAGGTGAGGATGATTTTTCTCTGCATCAAAGAGGTTTTTTTGTTGTTGTTTATTTTGGTGGTCCTGGGGATTGAACCCAGGGCCTCATTCATGGTAGACAAGTGCTCCACCACTGAGCCACATCTCCAGCTCTTTTCAGTTTTCATTTTGAGACAGGGTCTCACTAATTGCTAAGGCTGCCCTGGAGCTTGCCATCCTCCTTCCTCAGCCTCTAGAGTAGCTGGGTTTACTGCCTTTGCCACCTTACTTGGCTTCAAGTATTTTTTGTTCTCTTCCTCTTGGTGGTGACGCTTATGTAATCTCTCTGTTTGCTCACAGGGAGGAAGCTTCATCTTGTCCTCTGAAGGAAGCCAGCTAATTCGGTTGATACCTGAAAGCTCGGGGAAGATCCATCAGCACCTCTTGCCACAGGGGCAAGGCATGCTTTCAGGGATTGGTCGGAGGGTTTCCTCCCTTTTTGGAATTTTGTCTGCTAGTAGTGATCTCATGGTAAGTTTATAAAATGTCTGTTTTGGAAGCTCATTTCTTAGCTGAAAGTTTCCTACGAAGTTGGTTTTGCCTCCATATGATTTTAAACTAGTTTGTAAATTTAAAATGTGTTTCATAAGGATTGAGTTGACGTTTTAAAATTATTGCAAGTATCCTCTCTCTCATAACTGATGCTCCAACCCTTTTGGAAGTCCGTACCTGTGCATAGCTAGGGAAGGGGAGGTGGGAGCTGACACTATGCAGTGTCGTTCTCTGCCAAGGCTCTATCATGTCATGCCATCATTCTGACAGCCTGTGAAGTAGAGGGCCTCCT
This sequence comes from Marmota flaviventris, assembly GCF_047511675.1. NCBI lineage: Eukaryota > Metazoa > Chordata > Mammalia > Rodentia > Sciuridae > Marmota > Marmota flaviventris. The sequence continues at coordinate 10,061,511 of NC_092509.1, read as the reverse complement.
CATTGTGCCACTGAGTGGCAGAGCTGGGGGCTGTGCCCAGGCTGCAGAGTCTGTGGTGGCTCCCCTGCTGGCATCTGCTGCACGCCCACCCCCGCAGTTCTCTTCTTGCTGGTTGCTTTTCTCTCCTGCTTCCTTGAGTTTCCTTTTTTCCCCAACACTGGGGATGGAACCTGGTGCTGTACCATGGAGCTACCTCTCCATCCCTTTCTATTTTTTTATTTTGAGACAGAGTCTTGCTAAATTGCCTAGGCTGACCTTGAACTAGGGAATCTCCTTCCTCAGGCTCCCAGTGTGCACTACCATGCTTAGTTTCTTGAGTGTTCTACTGTAAAGCAGAACATGTCTGAAAACAAATTTACCAGGTTCTTTCTTTGCCCTGGACCAAGTGTACAGAGCTCGTCTCTCGACTGTTCTGCTAAAGGCATCATCACTTCTTGAGTGACCACCCAGAACCCTGGTGCTTTCCTAGCCTCTGTCTGCATTGGGGCAAATCAATCGCTCCCCTCTGGGTCCCCTTCCATTCCTTTCTTCCTGGTGCTGAGTTTAAGCCCCTGCACTTGGCAAGCTTTGCCCAAGCTGCTGGACCAGGCCAGTGTACTTCTGAAGGCCCTGCCCGCCCCATTTAGAATCACCCTGGACACTCAGGTAAACCTCACACACGGCTTGATGATCACGACTGTGCTTTTGCAGCTGCACGGCCATGTGTAGCCTTGCCTTCCTCCTTGCTATTGGTCCCCTCATGGCTCTGGGTTCAGAAGCCATTACATCTGCTCTGCTTACCAGAGCTGCTGACCCACCTCCAGGACTTTGCTATATGTTGCTATTTTTCAGGTTTATTTTACAGTTGAAGAGGACATCTTCCTGAAGGACCCTGTACTTCCACACTCCATTCTGCTCTCCTGGCCTGTGCCCCCACCTTGCTCTTGCTGGGTTTCAGTCAGCCCTCCCTCCTCAGTCCATCATGAGCACTGATTGCTCAGCCATCCTGCACATGGGGTCTGAGGTCTCATTGAGCCGTTAGGAAGCGTGACTTCTTTCCCTCTGTGCAGCTTGCAGGTGTTCTCTGGGACAGTGGAAGCTCCAGCTTCTACAGCCTCACCAGCTCAAATATCAGTAAATGGGAGTTGGATGAGTCATCAGAAAAGCAGGCACACAGCTGGGATGTGCACCGAGCCCTGAAGGAGAACGTCACCGATGCTATCTGGGTAGGATGGCACTTCACGCCCATGGCTATACCAGCTTCCCCCTTCGCTATTTGAACACCAGTTGGATGTTACAAGCGTAGTGAGGTATTTGTGTCCCCATGGTGGGTGCTCACTAGTCACTTGCTGCATCAGTTTCCAGGTGTATGCACCACTCACGCAGCAGCTGTGAGCGGCTTTATTAGGTGCCGGGGGCACAGAGGGAAAAGGAGTGCTTCTGGTGCTTGGGAAGCTTATGTTTTTGATATTTCCACTTAGGGATCTGAAAGTAACTATGAAGCTATTAAAGAAGGGGTCAACATTCGGTATTTGGACTTGAAGCAAAACTGGTAAGCAATTAAATTGTCCTAAGAAAGATAGAAACAGTTTGGGAAATAAGCTGGTGGCTCTTCTAAATCAGCCTCCTACAGTCTGTGGAGCCTTCCTTCTCTGGGGGTCCACAGGACTGTAGCCCTCCAGCACAGTCTGTCCACATCCAGCAATCCTTCCTGCTCCTGCTTCTTAGAGTGGTGCCACAGCTTCTGCCTGTCCTGTGGTTGTTGCCCTGCTGTGTGAGCTGGGCACTTAGACTCGCTGTTCTCCTCCTTGCAGTCTCTGAAAACCTTGGAAAAGCCACGTATCTCTGTAGGCATTTTAATTAAATACGGTTTACCTGTTTCCATTATCAGACTTGGAAATTTAGCACTGCTACTTGGATATAGCTCACCATGGGCTTCACCGTTCTCAGATTTGGAGGCAGAGGCTGGGAATGGGGAAGGGAGCATGCTCAGGAATTGCCATCCTGGGGGCTCCTGCTCCCAGTGTGGTCCTAGACACATCCTTGTGAGGCTTCGGAGACTGGCTCACCCCTTGATCTTCCTGCCCTCCTGAGCTCCACACAGTCCAGATCTCACTCAGGCCCTTGGGGGTAGTGACCAGGATGCACAGGAAATTCCAGCCACGTTTGGGCTACTTCTGTTCCAGAGTGTTTTTCTTCCTTAGTGCTCTTGACACTTTTGATTTAGTGCTGCAGCCTGGTTTATGTTTTCAGTGAGCAGGCTTATGAGTTCTTTTGTGAGGCTATTGCAATAACAAAGCCCGTATAGTTTCATTTCAGATATGAAGCTTGGATTTTTTTTAATCTTAAATTTATTACCTTACATATTCCCATATAACTTGTCAATTTTTACTGATGTACAAAATTGCAATTATCTTCCTATCTCTGCTACCTGAAGTAGCTTCAAGGTTTTTCAGATATGAAGCTTTTTTTCTCTCTTTTTATTTTTATGTATTTATTTTGGTATGGGAGATTGAACTCAGGGGCACTCCACCACTGAGCCACATCCCCAGCCCTATTTGTATTTTATTTAGAGACAGGGTCTCACTGAGTTGCTTAGTGCCTCACTTTTGCTGAGGCTGGCCTTTAACTCAGAGTCCTCCTGCCTCAGCCTCCCGAGCTACTGGGATTATAGGCGTCAGCCACCATGCCTGGCAGATGAGAAGCTTTTTTTACTGGCATATAAGAAGCTTGCTTTACAACTATGTCAAAGAAAATTGGTCCTGACCCTCCCTGCTAAGTGGGCTGTTCATTGGGTGGGCAGTCTGTAAAGTACCTGTCCTATGGTCTCCCTGGGCAGGACTGACTACCGGAGAGGCTCCGTTCTCTGAGACTTCGCTCCAACCCCTCTTGTGTGGAAAGTTCTTTGGGCCTCATAGGACCCTGCCAGTATGTCACAATTTTAAGCCAGAATTTTTTAATTCTTTGAAAAGTTCTAGTGGATGTGGAGCGCAAGGGAGAACTGAGGACAGTTGCACGACGTGAAGTGCCACGTCGTCTGGGCACTTGCCCGTCCATGTTCTTGGGTGTGACTGTTCGTGGGGGGAGCTGGCCTCCCTGTTGGTGTTTCTGAGGCTTGAGGGAAGGTTGCTGGCACTACCACTGCCACTTGGTGTTTGGAAAAGGCTGGGATCAGAGAGCATTGTGTTGTCTGCTGGGGCAACAGCTTTGGAGGAGTAAGAACAGCACATAACTTTAATGAGAACAAGGATTTTCACAGTATAGCAGCCTGGCATTTCAATAACTTGTGCCTAAAATTAAAAGCAATGTTATTCCTCTGGACAAAGACTAAACTGTGAAGAACTGATTAGATTGCCGGTTGGCAGGCCTGTCCTGTGACGGGCTAGAGCATAGCTTTTGGGTTTGGGCCCTTGAGTCCTTACTGTAACATCTCTGCCCTGAGTTTAGGCATACTGTCTCCCTGTGGTGATTAAATCTGCTTCCTAGAACAACTTCTGTTACATTCTGGGCCTGAGCTCATTTTGGCCTGAGGACTATTCTGTGCCATTCCTGAATTAGGTGACGTGTTGATCCTTGATTTATTGAGGCAAGTTTATTGAGTCCTCATTTACATTTGGTAATATTTATCATTTTCTTCATTTTATCATTTTTAAAGTATGATTCTGAGTTGGCAAATGTGGCAGTCAACCACAATCTCAGTCAAGATATAAAACAGGACTGGTGCACTGGGCAGTGGTGGAGTGCTTGCTGAGCCTCGTGGAGGAGAGAGAGAGAGAGAAGAGGGGAGAGGGGGAGGAACACTACCATCACCCTCAAAAATTCCCCTCTGCCCTGGTGGTCATCAATCTGCTTTCTCCATAGCTTTGCCTCTTTAGAATTCCATATAATTGATCATATGCTACACAGTCTTTTGAGTTTGGCTACTTTCACTTAACATAATGCATTTGGGATTGATTTCTTGCATTGCTCAGTCATGTTCCATTTGCACACAGTTTATGATGTGAGCGTGTTTGGTTTTTCTCTTGGGTCAGGATCTGGGAGTGGGGATGCCAGGGTACACGATGAGCATGTCTGAGTTAGTAAGAACCTGCCAGGCTGTTTCCCCAGAGGCTGCAGACTCTCTTTTTCCTTGGCTAGTGATGGACTCCTGATTTTGGCAGCTGCGTGGCATCCTGCAGACAACCCCTGCCTGGTCTATTACTCCCTTGTGACAGTGGAAGATAACGGCTACCAAATGTCAGATGCAATTACAGTAGAAGTCACTCAGTACAATCCACCTTTTCAGGTAAGTCAAGTTACAAAGTGGCTCAACACATTTGAGTGTTTTTCTAACCATTGAACACTTTTGGGATCTTGTTCTCTGAGTTATATCTGTAGGTCTTGGAAATGCTCTCCAATATCACTGCCTCATTGGCTTTTCCATCTCAACGTCCTTTTTCCCACCTGTGGCTGAGCACTGAGAGTAGAGGTGCTGTAGGTAGTCTGTGACCCCTGCTGCAGCCCCGGGTCACCATTTCTGCGCTGCCGAGTGGGCAGGAAACACTGTTGCAAGGCAGGAGGAGGCCAAAGGTAGTAGGGCTCCATTCAGAACTCCAGGGAGCTCTGAGGGTCCACAGAGGGCTTGTACTTTAGGCAGCAGCACGTGCGCTCCTCAGAGCTCGCAAATGCCGCTGAGTTCCCGGTGCCCTCAGCTGTGTGTTCTCAGGGAAGCCTTCACAGCTGCTTGCCCTGCATTTACCCGCTGTATTCTTCTAATTCTTTTTTTTTTTTTTTTCTCTGCATGACATTAACCGAATCCCACAAGAAAATCTTTTTTCTTTTTTTTTGGTACAGGGATTGAATTCAGGGGCACGCAGTCTCTGAGCCACATCCCTGGCCCTATTTTGTGCCTTGCTGTTGCTGAGGCTGGCTTTGAATTCACGATCCTCCTGCCTTAGCCTCCCTAGCTGCTGGGATTACAGGCATGCGCCACCAAGCCTGGCTCGTTTGTTCTTTTATTTCAAATGGAAATGAATGTTACCAAATGTTCCTATTTTACAAGAAAGGCATATTCATTGTTAGAAAAAAATTTCTGCTAGTGCAAAGGGATATAAAGAAAACAATTTTAGAATAAATAAAATCTTAGGTTCCCACTTTAATGTAACATTTGTAACATAATTTCTTTAATGGCAGTTTGCTAATTTTATCATTTAATTTGGTCTTTATTTCCATTTCTTACTCTGGTTCTGTACATGAACAGTTGGCTCAGTTTTCTTGTGCTTGATGTGCTTTTTGTTTTATTTTATTTTGATGCTGGCCTTGAAGCCTTCACATGCCAAATGAGGTTGAGCTTCTATGTGATGTCTTGACAGTGAAAGAAGAGTCAGAACCTAAATGTTAACCGGGGATTATTTGTAAGGATTTTCTAATCCTACAATAAATAGTGTGGTGGGTTAAGCTTTGTTTTCTCTCTCACATTCGTTGTGGGCATCACCTTGTAATTGGAATACCTGAAAACATTTTCCAAATATGCTGATTATGTGCATCTCAGCAAATAACTGCTCTGACTGATGTTTGTCAAAGTTTTGGGCTGCTGTATGTAGCAAGCATCCAAGGTTGCATGAGTTACAGGTAATAGTGAATCATACACACAGTGCTGGAAGTGGTCCACACCCAGGGTTTCTGGGCCACCCTTGCTGCATCGTCTTGTGGTGGGAGGGCAGGCGGGTTCACCAGGGCCCTGATCTCTCACTCCTGAGTAGCCCAAGGCCCCTCCTGACCCCTCACTGTGGGGTCAGGTTTTAACAGGAACTTGAAGGGTCCCAGGGTTGGGACCATCCATAGCAGTGTGTACAGAACTGTCCTGCTATGCTCTGTAGGTCATCTGATAGCCAGTGTTTGAGTCTTCACAAGGAGCCTGGTGAACTAGCCTGTCATTTCATGGACTGCTGTCATAGGAATGCGATTATGAAATCATACAAACATGTACTTTTGTTTCTAAACTCTCCTTTCAGTCTGAAGACCTGGTCATGTGCCGGTTGATGGTCCCAGACTCTTCAAGCCAGACCGCCTACCTGTACACTGAGAACGCTGTCCACGTGTGCACCACTGGGACTGGGAAGTTTTCTCTCCCTCGGGAGAGAATCAGCTTTAATTCACAAGGTGCAGTAGAGGTCACAGAAGGTGCAGCTGGCAGCTCTTGGTCAGCCTTGTTGTTCTCCCTCTCTCCCCACATGTTGCTTGGGCATAGTACCTCCAGGAGTCACTGAGACTTCATATCACATCTGGAGCAGCTGGAGTGATCTTCCTGAGAAACCACAAGGACAGTAGAATCCCCAGCCTGTTACATTTATGGAGAAAGATAGTTTTCTCCAGGGGAAGAGACCAAGAAGGAAAGAGATGGCTCCAGGGAAGCCATCACTTGTGCCAGTGAGGGTGGCTTTTATGAGTTGATGTTCTTTAAACCAGTCTGCCTGGAGTCCAGATGCTGGACTCCTGCGTGGAGGCACCCACAGTGCAGGCAGGCCACAGCGACTCCACCAGATGATCCAGAGGGCTATGTGGAGGATGGAGCCTATGCCCTAGTCCCCGAGCACCAGCAGCAGGCAGACGTGCTAAGGCCAGCAGGCCTAGTCGCCCCATCCAGTGGCTGACCAGGCAGAATCAGGCCAGAGGGCGCCACAGAGTGAAAGGGGCTGCCGTCCCAACCTCCCAGAGGAAGTGCTCCTTTGAGCCCCTGCTCTGCTGTCTTGCAGGGCTGGCTTTATCATCCTGAAGTGAGGGCACGGGGTTTATTTTTGTTTGTTTGTTTGTTTTTTTCATATTTTTTAGTTTAGGTGAACACAATATCTTTATTTTGTTTCTATGTGGTGCTGAGAATCAAACCCAGTGCCTCACACATGCTCGTCGAGTGCGCTAACACTTGAGCCACATCCCCAGCCCCCAGGGTCTGCTTCTTAAAGCAGTGGCTGGTCCTTGGCCTTTGATTCTGGAGCTGAGAAGCCAAGTGCACACAGTAGGGAGGGAAGTATGCTGGTGCTTCATGGCCACGGCTTCTGCCCCACAAGGTGGGCTCCACAAAGCGTCCTGTCTGTGTGTGCTTTTCCCTCAGGAGATGGCATCCTGGGCGCGGGCTCCTGTGGCGGCATTCCCCTCCTATTCTCTAGAAACAGCGGGCTGGTGTCTATCACTTGCAGGGAGAGTGTGTCCCTGCTGGCAGAAGAGCTGGAGGAGTCGTTGGCATCTTCAGTTGCTGGACCAAGCAGTGATGTAATGTGGTTTCCCATCCCATGTTGCCCATCAGGAAGCCAGACATGTGTTAAGAAGCCTAGATGAGAACGTTCATTCTTTGATCTGCATCATGCCCTGGTCCTCCTTCCCAGAGCAACTGCTTTTAAGTCTCTGTGCTGTTCCTTCTGACACTTTCCTCTGCACTTTCAAGCAGTATGTGTGTCTGCTGTCTCCCACTTTGCCACCTTAGGGGTGAGGGTTCAGGTGATTTGCTTTTCCTCCTGTGCCATCTCAACACAGAACCTCTCATCATAGTGACACAGTGAACGTGGCTTTTGGTTTCCTAAGCCTGGTAACATGCTGACTGCATCTCCTGCATCATAGGACTCTCTGTGGGTCTTGGAGGATGGAAAAGTGTCAGCTCATATTTGCTTATTTAAATGTCTGCATCTATCACCCCACACCTTCCAGCAGCTCTGAAAAACGCTTCTCAGGGTACTTCTTTCTATGGTCAAATCTCAGGAAGCCGCATCTGCACAGCCATCACCCTGGGCTCCCCTGCACTATTCCTCAGTCGTTCACACCTGTACCCTCTCCACATGTAGTGGCTTGTCCCAGCACTGCCAATGCCCTCTGGTTTCTTCTTCCTGGGTAGTTAGACTCAAAGAGTTTGAGTTCAGATTGTGCTTGTTTTTTGTTTGCTGGGATGAGTTTTAGGGGAGAAAGTGGGGTGAAAAACTCACTTTTCCCCTGTAATCTTGAAACCTGAGATACCTATCCTTTTCTGTGAAGTTTTTTTTTTTTTTAAATCTTTTATAGGAGACTAAAAATATTTGGTATTATTTTGGATGTTTTCCATTTGAATTGTATATGAAACATAAGCTATTTTTGTAATTTAAAGTGATTTGATACAGTCTTTAGAGAAAGCAACATGCTCTCTTTTTTTTTTAATGTTTATATATATATAGCTGTAGGTGGACACAATATCTTTATTTTGTTTTATATGGTGCTGAGGATCGACCCCAGTGCCTCACATGTGCTAGGCAGTACTAATTACCCACATGCTCAGTGGTGTGTGATAAGTGGCACTGCGTGAGAGCAGACCTATAGATGGTGTTGGTCTTACTGAGCTCCCCAGGGAGTTTTGCTGAGGGTGTGATCACTGAGCTGTCCACTTTCCTGCAGGACCTGGGGGGTTGGTCAGCACTGGCCATGTGTTTGGATGCCGAGTACATGTACAATCTCTAGAGGGGTGTAGGGTGTGTCAGGTGTAGGGATGTCAGGCATGGGAGTGTGAGCATGTGTGTCAGGTATAGGGGTGGGGGTGGGGTGTATTTGTCAGGTGTAAGGTGCCTTAGCTTGGAGCACAGGCAGCAGTGTTGGGACTTCAGGTGATCTGGTTCTTCCGTCAGCCATCATGAATATTCTGGACCTTCATCTCTGAACTCTGGCTTGTGTCCTTGCAGAGCATGGTCTTTGAGACTACCACAAAGAATGGGACAGTAGCCCAGGAAGACAGGACCAAGCTTCTGAAAGCTGCTTTTCTGCAGTACTGCAGGTACGGTATGATGTTTTCAAGACCAGGGCCATCCTGCTGCCAGCACTGGCTATTGACCTCTTGGTTTGGGATGGGAGCAACATGGAGGGTGGGGTCATCAGGAGGGTTGGTTTTCTTTAGCATTAGTGCTTTTGCCAGCATTGGCTCTCAACTTGGGGGTCACTGAACCTGGTGGGCACAGAGGGCTCGCTAAACAGGGCCTCCTATGGAACACACCCCCAACCTCCTGGAGAGCAGTATGTACGAAGACAGCTTTCAGAGGCTCCTCGTGTAACAGGCAAACAGGAGTTTCTGGCGTTGATGAGACTGGTCTTTGGTTGGGCTTTGCCGCCTACAAGCTAGCCCCGGCGCTGAGGCTGCTGGAGCATAGCTGGGGTCCTATAGGTGGGCTGCTTGACTGTCCCTACTGGGCCTGTGTGTGGGGCCTCGGCTGGCTAGCTGTTTGCTCTTGGCTGGGCCCACTCACCTTCCTAGGACCCAGTGCCATCTCTGCTTCCCATGGCTCCTCAGCACATTGACGAGGGAGCAAGTGCATACTGTGGAGCTACCTGTGAATTGCAGGCCATCCAGTAGCACCCGTCCCTCTTCCCCCAAGAGGGACCACCCAGATTGCCTGCAAACATTGCCAGGTGCCCTGGCACAGAGGGTAGCGACACGTGGCAGTTTCTTTTTTTTGCTAAGGTAGCATTAGCATTACTGTTTTTGTGCACATTTTCTTTAAAATTGCTTTTCATGTTATCTGGATTTTCATTTTACTTAGCTCAGAAGATATAAACTCTTGTTTGTGAGAGTTTGGGAAAATTTGCTCTGTAATTTTTTAAAAAACCAAACAGCACATTTGTAGGAATGGAAGAAATGTAACAGCTTTATAATCTTATAAAATACATCAGACATTTATGTAAAAGATGTTTCATTTTTCAAAGAAGTTTCCTGTTTCCATCTTTTCCATCTTGGTCAGAATAATGAGCAGTAGTTACTGACTGTCATGGATAAACTGTTTCATTGTGTTGGGCAGTAGTTTTTTTCCTGATGTTCCACATTGCTGTCATCTGTGCTGTGAAATAAAAGGACCTCTGGAATTAGAGCAGATAGCAGAATTTGAGTGCTATAGGCCCAAGGACTTGAAGTACTGAGTGCTCATTGGCACAGCCTGTTCATTCATATTATTAACCCAGCAGCACTAGAAATGGGAGCGTCCGTGATAAAAGTGGAACTAGGGAATGAGGTCGTTAAACGTAATTAAGTGTGTTTTAAATGTAAACACTATATGTTTCCTCTAAGTATCGGTAAATAAACTGTCTATCCTAAATTCTGGTTTCAGAGAAAAAGGTCAGAGACAATCACAAAAAAAAGTACTTCATAGTATCAGGTCCATTTTTAAAACAATTGAGATCCTTTGGGGAAATTGCCCTGTCTTTGTCTTTATCTAGATTTCTGTAAGTCTTTGTTGGTAATCCATTTCTGCCCATAACCTTACAGTCTACTCTGCCTTCGTTCGTATCATTGGATTCTTGTACGGGTTTTCTAGGCCATATACAACTAGCAAAAGGGGAAATCAGGATGTATGTATGGCTTCAGGAATTTTTTGTAGATCCAGAGCAGAATTGGAGTAACAATACAAGGAGTGCACACCATTGTCCCAGGCTTGAGCTCCTAATCGTGAGGGCAGGCAGGTCTGTTGGAACAGCAGGCCTTAGCACAGGACCAGACCACGCAGGGCGGGAAGGTGAGCTACGCACACAGCCTAGGGCTCCTGGGCACCACCAGGACGAGCCTGCCAAGCTTCCTGAAAGCACCACGGGAACACAGAGGACAGCATCCCTGCCCCTACCCCATTGCTGTGTGGCTTTTTAGTTGGATCTTGCTTTCCTTGCCTCTCTCTTCCCCGTAACCTGCAGTGTGCCTGGGTCTCCAGGTTCCACCTGGCCAGTCGTGCTTTTAGAGGTTTTCTGTGTTTCCCTCATCAGCTCTATCTGCTTTTCTACCAGGAGAGCATTTTAGCCCTTTTCTGGTCTTTCCGCCCCATTTCTCTTTCTCTCTCTCATTCAGCACTGGCTGCATGACCTCATTTACAGGTTGCAGGTGCCAGTAGAGAGGACATACTGGACCTGCTGCCCACTGCCATGCCTGCCAGTGTCTGCACTGTGCAACGAGGTTTGCTGGTACTCTATGGGGACAGTGAGTGGCTGAGCCCCATGGGGCGGGCTCAAATCTCAGTTCATCTTAGCGTTTTCCTGTACACTTCTGTGTTCTGGTACCTTCCTTAAAAGGCTCAGTGAATTCACATTTGAACAGACACTCCTGAGGATTGCGGTCCAGCCCTGCTTTGCCCCCAGTTAGCTGTTGAGCCTTGGGACAGATTGGGAATACCCCTGGGCGGAGTTGGCCGAGTGCAGGTGTGGTGCTGGCAGGGCTTGGTTTAGCTGATGCGTCTGTTTTGAAGTCCCCAGAGTTCACTGTGTCTGCTGCCTACAGATCTCAGGCCAGGACCCTGCAGCCCAGCTTGCAGCTGAAGGCCATGGACAGTCGTACTGTGGTACTTGTGAAGCTGCAGGCCCACTAGTGATGTGCGGGCACCATCAGGCTTGTTTCTGCTTTGTTAAAGTGGTCCCCTTAGTCTCATTGTGCTGCGTGGTTCAGGCTTCCTGGGAGATTCAGAGTATCTGATCTTACCAGTTTTGCACTTATTACTGTTCCATCAGATATAAACAAGGCAGCAAGCCACCATCATGATTGCTTTAGTTGCTGTGGCTGCTGGTGGTAGCCTCTGATAAGCAGCCTGTCAATGTGTGGCGGTTAGAACTAAACTAAATATTCTAAACTCAGTGGCTTAGAACAGCAGAAGTGTGTTGTCTCAGTTCTAGAGGCCAGGGCCCAGGATTGAGGCACTGTGGGGCAGGCTTCCTCTGAGGCTCTGCAGGAGCCCCTCCTTGCCCGCTTTTGGCTGCCAAGGCTGCTGCTGGGCTTGTTGGTGTGTCAGCCCATCCTTCCAGTGTGACCATCTTCTCAGGGTCTTGTAAGGGCACCGACTGTGGGATTTGGGCCAAATTAATCCCTACCCTAACTGGTTGTTTCTGCAGATGCTTTATTTCTAGACAAGGTCTCATTCTGAGGTTCTTCTGGACAAGAATGAGGGCTCTATTCAGCCCCCTCAGTGGACACTGCATAAGATGATGGCTAGATGTGAGCCTGAGTTGGGAGGGCCTCAGGAGCAGCACCTGCTCCTGAGGGCCTCCTGCTGGTCTGAGCCCTAGACTCCTGACTCCACTGGTGATCCTGGCTGGGAGCTCAGGCAGTCAGGAGTCCTGGGGAAGCAGCCTCTTCACCACGAGCAGATCTAGGCTGCAAAGCAGGATCAGCCTGGATTCCTGCAGTGACCTCCACCTCATCTGCTATCCACCTGTCAGGGTGAGAGTCAGAATGGCCTGGAAAACAAGGATGGGCCATGGCAGCTCTGCCTACTGCCTTCCATGGTCCTGGTACTTTTTGCCACAGTTTGCCTCCTTACTGCCCTGAGGATGTGTGCTGTGAGCAGCATACACCCTGCTGCATTCCTCCCGGCCCTGCCAGGCCTCAGGTGGCAGCTTTCCCGCCCCTCTGCAGGCTCAGTGGCCTTTGTCCTTCCCTGTCCCGGTGCTGCACACATGTAGCCATCGCCGGCTATTGCCTGATTCCCCCTGACACTGTGCGTTCTGAGGCCCAGGGCCTTGGTGTATTGCTCAAACTCCTGTGTCTGGTGCCTGCATGTTGCAAGCACTCAGTGTGTTTGTTGGATTCATGGCTGCAGCTGAGGTTTCCCATTGTAATTAGTTATAATCGACAGTACTTTAAAGGCTGAAACCCATACATAGGACTTGAACCTCCTGAGGAATTTTCCATGGTAAGTTTTGGAAATGTTTTGCCTCCCTTCATACTTTTTTTTCCCAATTTGTTTCAGGAAAGACTTGGGTCATGCTCAAATGACGGTTGACGAACTGTTTTCCTCCCACTCCAACTTGGATTCTGACTCTGAGCTGGATAGGGCCGTTACCCAAATCAGTGTAGATGTGGTGGATGACTACCCAGCCTCTGACCCTCGGTGGGCTGAGTCTGTTCCTGAAGGTAAGAAGAGTTTGACTTTGAGGAATGACCCATTTGAGGAGAAACTATATTTTAGTTTCTCAAACAATTGAGAATTTTCGCCTGATTTTATTTTAGAAGTTGTAACTGTCCTCATTAGTAGATCTTGAACAGGACTCAAGGTAGATCTAGACAGCAGAAGAGCATGTAGGGGAACATGGGTGCAAGCACTGACTGCTCCTTCAGAGGCAGGCTGCTTTGCACCTTGCATTTTATTTCTGGAGGAACTCAATGGCATGTAGGCTCCAGATCAGATGATGGTCTTGGCAGACTGTGTATTTGGTTAACAGAAATGGCAGACTCTCCTAGGTACCAGCAAGTCTGGTACCAGAGATGGGCATGTCGTGTCCTCCAGCCTGCCCTGGGTGACCTCCCTAACACATAGCTCTTCTGCAGCATGGAGGCCCCTCTGTGGTTCATGGGAAGCAGAGTGCTATCCTTAATGGTCCTGCTTTAGGCAGACGTGGGATGAAAGCCCTGCTGCCCAGCTCCTTTCCATAGCTGTTTCTTTGAAGCTGTCAAACGTATAACTACAGTATTTAAACTAAACAGAGCATGCTTCTTGTTTTGAGTAAGTACAATATGAATTTTGTCAAACCCTTCAAATTTCTCTCTAAATTTTAAAACAATGGAGTAATGTAAATAATTATTTCGAAGGACTGGCCCTGTCCTCTCAGGTATTTTCACACCCTACTTGACTAGCCGTGGTGATTCTGAAAGCTCTGTTGGGTTCTATTTCTGTGTTCTCACAGAGGCACCTGGGCTCAGCAACACCTCCCTGATCATCCTCCACCAGCTGGAAGACAAGATGAAAGCCCATGGCCTCCTGGTGGACTTTTTGCACCAGGTGAGAGTCCCTCAGGGTTCGGGCTGCTCTGGTGCCCCACACCCAGGGTGCCCACTCTGTTCTGGCACTCCCAGTGGCCTGATTCGAGTTCCCATTCCCTGTGCAGACGCAGAAATGAACAAGCCAGGGCGTGTGAAAACTCCAGGGTGACCACTGCCTTGAAAATTAGGTTAAGAGAAGAAAGGAGCACTTTTCCAAAGAAATGCCACATCAGCTTTTTTGTCATTTTAGCTTTGATGCTGTTGTGTTCATCAGACCAGCTTCTTTCAAAACAGGGTTTCATGCAGGCTTGCTGCGTGCCTTCATAGAAGAACTTCGGTCTGTTCCCATTGTGCTGATAGGTGATGTTGGTCACAGCAGAGCACACATCTCCAGAGCATCTTCTGCAGGGCGGAGTCACCTTATTGAGGGTGTGAATGCTGGGTGGGGCACCACATGTGGACAGGCTGCTTATCAGAGGCCACCACATGAGCCTTGTGGCTTTGCTGGCCCAGAGACCCGAATGGAGGCTCAGTCACTGGCAGCACCTGATAGGGTCTGGAAGCCCCTCTCTGGCTCTGCCTTTATGTTTTCATTACCTTCCATCTTTACATCTTGTCTCTGATGAGGAACTGCTGTGGTAACAGGCAGGAAGTATGTGGGACCAGGACCTCTAAGGAAACACTTCTGGCACAGAGCTCTTGCCTCCCTTGAACCAGTACATGGCCAATGAGGCTGTGTCCTTGTTTTGAGGGTGGGAGTGAGATCAGCACCTAAGGACACCACTACCCACTTTGATAAGGAGGGTCCTGTGTCTGCTATCAGGAGCAGAAGTGGGCCCAGCCCCACCTGCTTCACTTATTGCTATATGCAGGGGCCATCAAATGCAGGCATCAGGAGCCTTATGGAAGAGCTGCACCTGACAGAATGTTGAGGGATAAATTCAAATCATAAATGACTGAGTGACTCTTAAAATAATGTTTTAAGGTAATCAGGTGAACAGGTTGACTGAATTACAACAGTTAGATTCAGCAAAACATTCCATTCGTTAAAAACAATGGATATGGGGCTGGGGCTCAGTGGTGGAATGCTCACCTAGCGTGCAGGGGGGCACTGGGTTCGATCCTCAGCACCACATAAATGTAAAATAAAGATATTGTGTCCACCTAAAACTTAAGAATAAATATTTTAAAACAAAAAGGATTTCTAGCTGGGCCAGTGGCACACGTATATAATCCCAGCAAACTTGGGAGGCTGAGGCAAGAGGATTGTAAGTTCAAAGCCAGCCTCAGCAAAAGCGAGGTGCTGAGCAACCCAGTGAGACCCTGTCTCTAAAATACAAAATAGGGCTGGGGGTGTGGCTCAATGGTCAAGTGCCTCTGAGTTCCATCCTCGGTACCCACACACACACACACATACACATGCACACACGCAAGATATCTAGCTAGGCACAGTGGTGCACATCTGTACTCCCAGCGATTCAGGAGACTGAGGCAAAGAGGATCCCAAGTTCAAGGCCAGTCTCAGCAACTTAGCCAGACCCTGTCTCAAGACAAAAAATAAAAGGGGATGGGGTTTGACTTAGTAGGATTGGGTTCAGTAGGAACCCTGGGTTTAACCTTGTGTGCCAGAAAAATCTTTACCATCATTATTGTCGTTAAATGTTATGAAAAAATAAAATCCTTAGAACAGCAGTGTGGAATGAAACCTCTTGTATTTTAGAAAAGGGAAGCTGCTAGCAGATGAGGAAGTGAGAATGAGAGGAGCAGGTGCTAATTGATGAGAGGGAAAAGTGGCCACGGTGTCCTGGTTGCTTCCTGGTTCCTCTGTGGTGGTTCCTCTAGTGCTCAGGAAAGCTGGATTCCAGGAACCCACCAGAAGCCACCTCAGCAGGTGGGAGCCAGCAGGTGTGCAGGGCAGCGGCATGCCAGGCCATGGGCTGGAGCCAGCCCTGAAGGTACAGGAGAGGTGATTGGCATAGGTGGGAAAGAATAGTTTGACCATTTTGAAAACTACGACCAGGAACTAAGGATATCTAGGGTGGACTCGGGTGGCCCTAACAGGCATGTCCAGGCTTCCTGGCAGCCTTGCCTGGGTAAAGCTTGACCAGGTGGCTGCAGGTGCAGGGAACAAGCTGCCCTGGCTGCAGATTGCAGTGAGCGTCGTCTCAGGGACACGTGCTTGTCTTCTTGCAAGGTTGGCCTATTTGGGCGTCTGCACACATCTCCAGTCAGAGGGACACCAATGGCAACCCGCCGGCTGCTCTGTGAACACGCGGAAAAGCTATCTGCAGCGATTGCTCTCAAGAACCACCACTCACGGCGGCCAGACCTCGTGAACACTGCCATCCAGGCGGCGCTGAGCAAGAGGGAGCGGGAGATCCCACCCAGCCTGACGCCTGCAGACGTCTTCTTCCGTGAGGTCAGAGGCATCCTTGTCTGGCTTTCTTGGATCTGCAGAGGGCACCATTTGCTGATCGTTCTCAGACAGGGCAGAGTGAGGATAAACTGAATCTTAGAAGACCCTATGTACATTTTAAATTAAACTCCCAGTTTTATGGTCACTGCCCCTCAGGTGTCAACTCATTGTTACCTGCTCTGTAACAGAGCTTGCACAGCTGACCTAAATGGACTCCCTGCTTGCTTTGGGTGCCTGAGGGTTCCTGCCTCCACAGCCCCTCCTGGCTGCCTCGGAAAGCTAGCCTTCCCTGGGGACTCCAGCCTTGGCCCCTTGTGAATGTGGGTCACTGCAGAGGCCAGAGGTGGAGTGGCTGTTCTCTCAGCTTTCTCACCTGCCACATCTGCATATCCTCTGCCTCCCAGTGGCTGTCCCCCTCCACTTGGGTGGATCATGCTCACCGGGAGCATTGACCCATCCTAGGCTACACCCTGGATCTTATCTGCCACTATGTAGTGGTCACTGTACTGAACCCCACCTCAGCTCCCTCCTGGGTTCCTGCTGATGCCCACTTCATGCCATCTCTTTTTGTAGTGCTGTCTGTTTAGATGTGGGGGCAGCTCCTCCTTCACCCCTGTGATATCTGGTATATCAGGCTCTGCTGGCACCTTGATTCTGGCTCTCCACTCCTGCAGCCAGGCCGTGTCCCAGAGTCCATCAGGCTGGGCTGGGTTCTTCTTCTCTAGTGCTTGCTGCACTTTCACCTAAACTCAGACTTTCTGTTCAGTCTTGGGAATGTGTTGAGCTTGAATTTCCTGTTTTTAGACGCTGGGTTGGTTAGTTCCTAGGGAGTGTGAGGAGTAGCACTTTGTTTTGCAGTTCTGGGCATGGAGCCCAGGGCCTCGTGTGTGCCAGGCAAGTGTTCCACCTCTAAGCTGTGCCCCAGTAGCACTTTTTGGCTCTGTTTTAATTTTTAATGTAAGAAATTTGGCAGAAAATTGAAAGATAATCCACCTCAGGTTTCCTAATTAACAAGTCAAATTGTAACCTTGGTGTTTTCTTTGGTCTTTATTCCGGCATGGTTTTATGGGGTAAGCAAAGATTTTTAAAATATCATTAATAGTAGATTTTAAAACTATCATAAAGACCTGAGCAAGAGTCTAGTTCCTTTCCTGCATTTGGCTTGCAGGGCAGAGCACAGTAGGGAATTTATAGTAAGGCATATATAGCTTCCTGCCAACTGAGTGGAGGTCATTAACTGGGTACATAATTCACGAGTAGCTCTTTAGGAGCACCATGCAGCCAAACTGAAAACAATACTGTGCCACATGAAGGTGTCTTCAGCACGTCCCCATCACCCTGGTGTGCTGCTCTCCAGCCTCCTTCGCCTTCCCTGTGCATGGCCACACTGCCAGGGATTGCTGGAAGAGGGGTGTGTGAACACCTCACATGTGCAGTCTGTCCATGTGGGGTGGTGAGTTTGCATTCTGAGTAGGCATGTAGCCCTGATGGCCTCTGGTGGAGGGCCACACGTGGAGCGTGTCCTATTTGGCGGCCTGATGGAAAGTGCACTGACAGCCTGCACTATTGGCTCTCTTCCCGCATGGCCCCTCTGCAGCTGGGGAAGTGGCACCGCCTGGGGCTGGGAGCAGCTTGAGGCCAGCGTGTGTTCGAGAGTACCAAGGTGGACACTTGCTATGTGTGTACAGTGAGTGTGCTTGATTTCTTACCTTGGTCATCTCTCAGTGTTCACAGGGGAGCAGTTCCAGGACCCTATGAATGCCAAAATCCACAAGTCCCTGGTATAATACAGGGTAATGTTTGCATAGAACCTATACATATCCTCCCCACTCACTTTAATTTTTCTCTGGTTACTTATAAAACCCAGTGCAGTTATTTACTATTAAGTAATGTATTGTTTTAGAAATAATTTTTTTAAATTTATTTTTACGTGGTGCTGAGGATAACCCCAGCCCCTAAGGAATAATTTTTTTAAAGTCTACATATTGGGTACAGTCCTAACCCTATAGGCCTGTTGCATACTACCTTGAGCAACATTGTAACTTTTTTTCTCCCATCATTTTTAGTCTGAGGTTTGAGTGCACAAAGGTGAAATCTGTGCTGTGGGCAGCCAACAGTGAATGGCTCCATTGTTTCCATCTCAACAGCATAAACATTCTTACCTTTCTACTCAAAAAGTAACTGTGCTACTCCAGCACCTGTGGCTGGGTCAGGTGGAGGCTCCGGTTTGCAAGAGTGGCTCTGCTTGGGCCAAGTGGGGGGTGGGGGGGCTCCCTGGGGCAGCAAGCCTGAACCTGTCCAGTGCTCTGCTGCAGCACCTGTGTGGACCAGAAGGCAAGGAACCAGGAGCTGGTTTCCCAGCTCTTCACCCAACACAGTTGGGCCTGAAGGAGCACATTACTGCCATTGCAGAGGAACAGCATTGGTAGCTAGGGCTGTGTGAAGGTCACATCCCACCCTGAGGCACAGCAGCAGGTAGCAAGTACTTTAGCTACTTGGAGTGTGAATTTAAAAATCTTTTTGGTAGCAATCCAGGTTTCACCTATTTATAAGACTTGGTGATTCGGAGGCTCTTCTTTTTGGTAATGAGGATTTAACCTGGGGCATTTACCATTGATCTGCATCCCCAGCCCTTTGAGACAGGGTCTCACCAAGTTGCTTGGGGCCTCAGCCTCCCCAGCCCCTGGGATTACAGGCACATGCCACAGCACAAGCTTGGGCAATCTTAAAATTTGGGAGATTCTAATTTCCTTGTTTCTCAACTTTGTGTCCAATATTATTGGGTAGTAGGTTTTCTCCTGTCTGATGATCTGAGGACGTTCTTGGAAACTAAGGCTATGGCACAGCTGTCCCCAAGCCTCCATGACTTTGTGCTAAGCAGTGACTCTGCCCTCAGGTTTCCCAGGTGGATACCATCTGCGAATGTCTGCTGGAGCACGAGGAGCAGGTCCTGAGGGACACGGCGCTGGACTCCCTCGAGTGGGCGGAGGTGGCCATCGACGTCAACACTGTTCTCAAGGTAAGTCCAGCTGCATCAGCATCAGTGGCCCGGAGCCTGAGAGGGAGAGATGAGAAGGTGGTTTCCTTGTCCCTGCTCTGTTGTAATTGACTTAGCAAGACCGTCTCAAAGAGAAAAAAAGGCTGGGGGTGTGGCTTAGTGGTAGAGCACTTGCCAAACATGTATGATACTCTGAGTTCAGTCTCTTGTACCACAATAAAAAGACAGAGGCCAGGCATGGTGGCACACACCAGTGGCTCAGGAGGCTGAGGCAGGAGGATCACAAGTTCAGGTTCCCTGGTACAAAAAAAAAACACAGAAAGAACCAAAAGTGCTGAGTATCTATTGTTTTTGCAGTACTAGGGATTGAATTCTGTGAGTTACCACTGAACATCACCAGCCCTTTTTTATTTTAGGCAGGGTCTTTTTTAAAATTAATTTATGTATTTTTTATATTTATTTTTTAGTGGTAGTTGAACACAATGCCTTTATTTTATTTATTTATTTTTATGTGGTGCTAAGGATCGAACCCAGGACCTCGCACATGCTAGGCCTGCGCTGTACCGCTGAGCCACATCCCCAGCCCTAAATTTATATATTTTTGAGACTGAGAGTCTTGCTGAGTTACCAAGGCTAACCTTGAACTTGTGATCCTCCTGCCTCTACCTTCTGAGTCACTGAGATCGAAGTTGTGGCCACCACATCTGGCCTGAGAATAGACTTTGGTGTTTCAGATCATCCTTCTGAAGCTCATCAATCTGGACTGCACTGTGTCTTAGTGGTAGAGCACTTGTTTGCCACATGTGAGGCCCTGGTTCAAGCCCCAGCACCACAAAAAAAGGAAAAGTAAAACCATGTCACATCTGTCTGTGAAGCTTTGCGCAGTGGCAGTATCGTAGCCAATGAGGTTTATCCGAGGCGCGATTATTGCTAATTGAAAACATCTGTCTGTGATAATATGTCTCGTTTTCTCAGGACATGCTGCAGGCTGCTAGTCATTATCGCCAAAATAGAAGCTCCTTGTACAGGAGAGAAGACGCAGGAGGAAAAGAACCGGAATATGTTCCATGGACAGGTAGGATACTGCTGCTCACAGGGTGTTCCTTACAGCCCGTTGTCCCCAGAGCAAGTCTGTAGGAGCAGAAGCCACATGTGCCCCATGGCACATGGTGGGCCTGCTCAGTGTGCTCCTGACAGCCTGACCTGCTGGCAGCTATGTTTGAGCGCAGGTTTGTGAGTGGCATGAATAAACCCCAGTGCCGCCTCCAGCATGACAGTGCTGGTCTGCTACTCATTCCTTCGCATGCACTTGTAGACTCCCCCAGCATTTGTTTTAACTGATACTCACTGTACATCTACTGGTACAAGTAGTAGATACCACTGGTATCTCAGTACAAGTAGCTGCTCCCAAAAACAGGCCTGACCCTAGGCAATGGGCTGTATGTTACATTGACATAGCACCACAAAGGAGGTGCCGAAGCTTTGGCAGAGTTCAGAAGGAAGAAGGTGCGGTTTGCCTGACTGCTGAGGGGAGCTCCACAGGGAATGCGGCTCATTCAGGGCACAGGCCAGTGTCACCTGCACACAAACATGCTTCCCTGTAGCAGTGATATCACATGGGCTTTAGGCAACTGATTTTCCCTCAGCCACTGGGAAACCCTGACAGCCAACAACTCTTTGTGACTCCACAGCAACAAGTGGGCCCGCTGGCATCCGAACTGCTATCGTGCGCCAGCACGGGATCATCCTGAAGATTGTCTACCCGCAGGCAGACAGCAATCTCCGCAACATCCTAATGGAGCAACTGGTTGCACTGATTGATTGCTTTCTGGATGGCTATGTTTCACAGCTGAAGTCTCTGGACAGGTCCAGTGACCAGGAGAGATATAACAGCCTGGAAATGGAGTACCTGCAGAGACGCTCAGACCTCTTGTCTCCTCTACGTGAGTGCAGGGTGCTTTGTGGAGGCTCTGGGTCTGAGTGTGCAGGACCAAAAGGAGGGGTCAGACACCCATATGTCCCTGTGCCTCCATATTTGACACCTTGGGAAAACCTAAATTGAGCAACTAAAACCAAGAGTACCAAGGGTCTTTCCTTTTCTTTGTTGCCCAATTTAAGCTTTTATAGGTGTCCAGCAGTGGATGTGCAGCCTGGCCAGTGTGGTGGTGTCTTCCCTGCCCTATCCAAGAACTCGGAGTGCTGCAGACACTA
This sequence comes from Marmota flaviventris, assembly GCF_047511675.1. NCBI lineage: Eukaryota > Metazoa > Chordata > Mammalia > Rodentia > Sciuridae > Marmota > Marmota flaviventris. Next base: position 10,040,193 of record NC_092509.1, on the reverse strand, counting down.
CTGCTGTCCCTGTGTGTTTAGTCAGCCTTCTTCAGGCACGGCACCTGCTTGGGCTACACCAAGTACATACAGATGCTACTGTGGACACACAAAGATGGCACCCACCCCAAGGCCCAAGGGATAGACCAAAGAGGGCAGTTGATTAAACAGTGACCTAAAGAGCCCAGTTCTCGGGCATTGCAGGAGCAGCCTCACAGCAGAGTGTGGCATGGCTGGGGAGGGCCAAGCAGGCATGCTGTGGAGCTGAGGGCCAGGCATGCTGGCCGGGAAGTGGGAGACAGCATCGTGTCTGGAAGCTGCAGGGAGGCAGTGGACTGTGTCTGCACTTTGGCAGTGCATATGGATTAGGAAACTAGTGCCAGCAGCCAGAAAGGTCCCCGTCCCCTTGGTTATTCTTAGTGTGCAGTATGAACACAGGGAAGTTTCAAGTACTGTTTTCACTATGTCTTTAATGTTTGCTAACAGGACTTCTTCCTTCTGTTCTCATTTTCAGTCACACTGGGCCAGTACTCGTGGGCTGCTTCTCTAGCAGAGAAGTACTGTGACTTTGACATCTTAGTACAGTTGTGTGAGCAGACTGACAACCAGAGCAGGCTCCAGCGCTACATGACTCAGTTCGCCGATCAGGTAAGGCGCTGGGCATGTGGGTGGTGGGCCACCCTGTGGTCAGGCTGCTCTCTTCCATCTGTCCCTGGGGCCTTGGGGTAGGTGCCATCGTTTTGTATCTACAGCAGCACCTGTACTTAGTGCAGCCCAAGCAGGTGCCGTGCGTCCTGTGACCCACAGCGGCATCTATTGTGATGTTGTGGGACCTCACTGGCTCCTTGTGTGTTCAGGGCCCAGGCATCTATAGGGTGTTGTGGGACCTCACTGGCTCCTTGTGTGGTCAGGGCCCAGCTATGGGGCGCTTCATGTACAGAATTTCACAGTAGTGCTGAACTGTGTGCTTTCCACCCATTGTGACTTTTAAATTCTTGTTATGGATTCTGATCATCTGTGGGCATTTTCCCTCCGTGTGTACATTTCCTTTAACGTGTTCTGTGATTATCTTCAAGCCGTGCTGACTTTACAACCTGCTCACTCTTGGGTCAGCCTTAGCTGACCTCCTCTTTGGTCTTGTGGTTTCTAGTTGTGGCGTGGACTTTGGGGTGAAAGAGCAGTGTGGTGGGATGAGTGTTTTCTCCTGGGACAGCCCTTTCCTTCTGCAGTTGCAGTGCGAGGCTGAGCGCGGCAGAACCGGCAGGGAGGTGGCCAGGGCTCTGTCACCACCTCTACCATTGTGCTTCATTTCTGGTCTCATGTCTTTTGGGAAGAGACCTCTGGTGCGAATATCTCCTAACTCTCCCCTGGTCTTCCAAGTCCATGTGCACCGCATTCCAGTGCCCAGCACAAGGTTCCTGGGGGCCTGCCTGGATTCCCACTCACCACGCCAGCCCCCGTGGCTATCCACATGGCACTGCCTGCGAGGCCTTGCTGGGGGATGGCACAGTCCCATGCTCTCCAGTAGAACGCTCTGTGATGGTGGAGATCATGTTTATATCCGTTGTCCAAGAGAGAGCAGCTGGACACACGTGGCTGTTGACCACTGAGGCTCTTGGCCGGCGCCTGAGAAACTGAAGTTTTAACATTAGTTAAATTTAACTACTACTCATGGCTGACAGCTCCCTCACCAACCTGTGCACATTCCGATTCTGCCAGTAGCAAAGCCAGTGATTATGAAATGACATTCCTTCTGAACCTGAGCCTACTGGCTTGTCCAGTGAGATGATTGAATTAGGCAAACAGGAAAATCACTATCGTAGGAATACGTATCGATGTGGTAACAGCATAGGAAATTATTGCTTAAAAGGAGAACCTACTTTGGGCTTTGGAAGCTGCTTAGCATTTTGTTGTCATGCCAGAGCGTCTTAGAGCTGCACTGACAAGCAGTAATGGGTTCTCACCTCTGTGACTTGTAGAATTTTTCAGACTTTCTCTTCCGTTGGTATCTGGAAAAAGGAAAGCGGGGCAAGTTGTTGTCTCAGCCTGTTTCTCAACATGGACAGTTGGCAAGTTTTTTGCAAGCTCATGAACATCTCAGCTGGCTACACGAGGTTAATAGCCAAGAGCTGGAAAAGGTAAGAAGGACCCGGTTGTGTGAAATGGGTGTGTGCAGCTGTTGGTGTGTTCTGAATTCATTTGGTTTTAGTAATTCAACCACTATTTATGGCTGTGCTCCTGAGCAGGGGTTTGTGTCTAAGACATATACAAGGAACTCAAAGGCAAGAGAACAAGGAACTCAACTTAAAAATGGGCAGAAGACCTGAGTAGACATTTCTGAAGAGAAGTGGTATGGATGCCACAGAGGAGCATGCTTGGTATCACCACAGCGAGTACAGGGCAGTCCTGCAGGCCAGTGCATGCCTTACAGAGCAGCCTCCTTAGCACCACAGGAGAATGGTGCTGGGGAGGAGGCGGCAGAAGGAACCTCAGCCTGGTCTCGGTGGGAGTGTCCCCCCATGCAGCCAGTGGGGGCTGTGCTGGGGCTGCTCAGAGATCAGCAGTGGCCACACATCCTGCTGCTGACTTCTGGGTGTCCCCAGACAATGTGACATCAGTGTGCCACCCACACTTGTGCACTGACTATATTAGCGACCAAGTTGAGGGATTAGCTGCATCCACGTGGGTGAATGACAGGCATGGTGGCGCGACACTCAGCTTTAGAAACAAATCTGCCATTGGCTACAGCATGGGTGACCCTGGTGGACCTGTTGCTCAGTGGAATAAGCTGGGACTAGAGTGACGAGTACTGTAGTCTCCCATCCACAGGGTCCAGCACGGAGTCACTCAAGCAGAGAGCAGACCCTAGCAGAGGCTAAGGTGAGGGGCAGAGGGCTGCAGCCACCATGCAAGCTGCAGCCCAGGGAGGAAAGGTGCTGCTTACGTGCTGCCAGTTGACAGCGGTGCACTCAGGGAGTAGACTTCAAGTATTCTTATCGTGGAAAATAAGTCCTTGGGTAAAGGAGCTATTCATTGGTCTGATTTAAGAGTTCCACATTGTATGTGTGTGTTATAACCTCATTTTGCACTCCATAAATGTATGTGCTTGTTTTTGTCAATTTATAATAAACAATGTTTACAAATTTAGAAGGTAGTACTTACAGGTTATTAAATCCTCCCACTCTGGAATAATTCGATAAATTTGGCATTATTGATTTATGATGACGTTGTCATTACTTCTAATACCTCAAAAAAAAGTGAGCCGTTGTGCTTTGGCTACTGATACAAAACAGTAATCTCTGGAGCAGTCGTTGCCAAGCGTGCATAACCATTATTGTAATGAGCATATTCTCAGAGCTAGCTCATTCCAGTTGGTTGAGTAAAGCACTCCCCTGGCAGGTACCCGGCGGCCTGCCTAGTTGAGACTGCGGCTCCAAGCAGGCTGGCTGTGCTGGTTGCTGGTGTGCCATCATGGGCTCAGCTCAGGGGAGGCAGCATTCAGGGTGTGCCGAGCCCTGCTTCCCAGTCAGGTTGACACCAGGACCTTACCCTGCCTCTTGTGGTTTATTGTAGGCTCATGCAACGCTTCTGGGTTTGGCAAATATGGAGACTCGTTATTTTGCCAAGAAAAAAACACTTCTTGGCTTGAGTAAATTGGCTGCATTAGCATCGGACCTTTCAGAGGATGTATTGCAAGAAAAAATTGAAGGTAAGAATGAAACTGGAGGAGAGCCTGGTAAAGGTCACACTGTTGCTTAGCGCCTGGAGTGTGCGTAGCCCTCTCTCATACAAGGCGCTGTGTACTCCACATTCCTGCAGTTACTTGGTTATGTGCTTGAAATCCTTATTTTTTGGAAAGAATTTGTATTTTAAGCCAGAATTCCTAAAGAATAAAAAGTCAGGCACAGTGGCACACGCCTGTAATCCCAGCAGCTTGGGAGGCTGAGGCAGGATGATCTCAAGTTCAAAGCCAGCCTCAGTAACTTAGCAAGGCCCTAGATAACTCAGTGAAACCCTGTCTCTAAATAAAAATATTTAAAAAGGGATGGGGATGAGGCTTGGTTGTTAAGCGCCCTTCATTTCCTATATTCAATTCCTGATACAATATATATATATATATACATATATATATATGTATGTATGTATGTTCAAGTGAGCATGACTGGAAGGCTGGTTATGCACGCTTGGCAACAGTATTCTAAGGTGGGACTGCAGAGAGAGCTCGGGCTTCACATGGGGCTTCTCATAGGCCGTGCTGTTGGTGCAGTTCTGAAGCTGTTTTGTAGATGAAGTGAGGAAATACTGTTTTGTTTTTGAGAACCGAGAAGGGAGTCACAAGTGTGAAATGAAAGAGAACTGTTACATATTCAAATTGCAGATCTCGGTGGGGTCTTGTCTGAAGGGCCCCACACTGTCCCATGCCACGAGCCCTGTGCAGTCTGGTGTCTCTTCCAGTTTCCAGTGAGAAGAAACGGGGCTGTTGACCAGGTGACCTAGGAGGGTTCTGCTGGGTCAGAAAGTACAAGAGCCTTGAACAGCTCCTTCTCAGTGTCAAGGTGGTGGCGAAGGATTGCATGTCACAGTTTATGAAAGAAAAGCCAGGGCTTTACATGGTGGCACATACCCATAATCCCAGAAATTTAGGAGGATGAGGCAGGAGGACCACAAGTTTGAAGCCAGCTTTAGCAACTTAGGGCACTGTCTCAGAATAATTAATTAATTAATTAAAAGAGAGAGAGTGTGTGTGTGTGTAAAAAAAAAAAAGTAAAAGTCCATGAATCCACAGTGTTCCCCAAAAGGGGGGGGGGGGTCAGTAAAATGCTTCTTTACAAATAATTGACAGCTAATATGGACAGGGTGGTTGATGTCACCACTTTGCAATTACAGCAAATGATTGGTCACCAAAAGACACTAGAATCAGTCGGGTACTGTTGCACATGCCTACAGTCCCACCAGCTCTGGAGGCGAAGGCAGGAGCAAATTCAAGGCCATCCTAGGCAACTTAGCAAGGCCCCCATCTCAAAAAGATGGCAGGCCCGTTCAGTTCAGGGTCTGGTGAAAGATGTTGCCGGGTTTCAGAGTGTTGGTACACAGATTAGACACAGCCCACATCCCACGCTTCCTGGGGTGGTGTGACAAGTGGTACCTGCTGTCGCCTGCCTATTTCTGCCTGAAGTGTTCATCCTGAATCTGGTCACAAGGGGGCAGCCAGTGTGCCTCAAGGGCAGAATATTTTATAGCGTACTCAGCTGGACACTTAACATTTCGGCAATGCAAAAGACAGGCAGCCCTAGATTATAGGAACCCAAGAGCCATCACCCAGAGATTGCAGTTGGCTCTTAGGTCACACCTCTGATTTGGGAACCACTGAGAGAGCCTGGATGTGTTTAATACTAGGTGACTGTAGCATGCTGTGTCCACTCTGTGGGCCTGACTCTGAACCATGGTGATCGGGTGGTACCTGCTGAAGTCTGTGGACGTGGTGTGCCATGACAACTGCACCCTCCATGAGAGGGGGACGTGTGTAGTCAGACCGTCCAGCAGCGGGCCAGGCAGAACGCCCAGAGACATGCCAGGTCCCGCAGAAGCTACAGATTTGTAATTTTCTCAAAATAAAAATTGAAGAGGGCCCGGAGTGTGTGTAGCTCAGTAGTAGAGGGCCTGCCTGGCATGTGCAAGGCTCCAAGCTAAGCCCCTAGCACCACTGTCACACATGTGCAAGTAGTGAAGTAAATAGGCCTGGAGGAGGGGCCTCTGCTGTGTGGACAGGCTGAGGTCTACACAGTGGTTATTTTCAGGTCTCTCGGATGGATTCCCTGCAGACTGTTGTAATGACTTTAAAGTTATATGAATAACTATATGGGAAAATAAATAACCATATGGGAAATATGTAAATTTTAGAAAAAACACACCAAATAAGTTGTGTTGTAATAGGTTCTCGCTCCCTGAGCTGCCCTCTGGATCTGCTTTTCTAGATATTGAAGTGCACAAACATGCTTTTTAAAAAACTGAGTGTGTGTGGTGCTGCAGGTACTTTGACTGCACAGCAATGCCTACCTAGCAGCCCAGAGAGTCTGCGCATGCAGAGGCTTTGTGTGCTGGCCAGTAGGCTGGCCTCATGTCAGTGCAGGCACTGCTCTTCTCCTGTTGTGCCCTGGTGGCTTTGCCCCATTCCCCTGTGTGGATGAGGCTGGGCCACACTGGGGCTAAAGTCTGGGCCCCGCCCCTCTTGAAGCAGCCAGGAAAAAGCAGTACTGGTGGCATCCTGAGGTCATTGTGCAGCAGTGCTGTGATGTAGCAATGTTGTGGCGCTAGAGCTCTTTGTCGTCAGTTTTGCTTTGTGACTGCAGAAGTGAAAGTCTCATCCTTCTCCCTCTCTGTCCTTGAACACCAGCAATGGCTGAGCAGGAGCGCTTCCTGCTGCACCAGGAGACCCTGCCTGAGCAGCTGCTGGCAGAGAGACAGCTGCGCCTCGGTGCCATGCCCGTGCTGACAGCTCCACAGCTCATCAGTGTAGGTGTTGCACCTCCTGTTCCCGTGCTCATAACACCCCAGTGTGTGCTGGCCAGCCTCTACCTCCCCGGGCTGCTCCCCTGGCCCTCCAGATCCACCTCTCGTGACCAGGAGGAGTCACCTGTAGTTCACTTTCCTGGAAGAGTGCACTGTGCAACTGATATTTCCTCTACAATGTCACTCTTCAGTTTTCCGTAGCAAAATAGTTCAGAAAAGGATTTGTATGGTTCACGGGTGCCGCCTATGCCCCTTTTCTGGGAACCAAGTGTTCCCGAGGGTATGGCTGGGAGGGGGTTGCATGGGCAAGTTGGCCAGTGCTCTTTCCTCCTGAGAAGACCAGCACCCCACACACACACCCCACCAGGCCAGCCTACTGTGGTACAGCTCGCTGGCCTCCACCTGGGTCGTGGTTCTTGGCCTTAAAAGCCTCTAGCTCACTGTAGGACAGGGTGGCTTCTCCCAAGTTCTCTGGCATTACGCTGATAGCTGAGAATGACCTGCCTCGTGTAACTTGCTGCAGCTGTACATCTGTGAAGAAAACAGAAGAGCCAACGAGTATGATTTCAAGAAGGCTTTGGACTTGCTAGAGTATATCGAAGAGGTGAGACAGTTGCCCCGGCTCTCAGGCCCCAGCCTGGAGTAGAGCTGCCATGGGGCTCTGGTTCCTGGTAACTCTCATGTTCTAGTGCACAGATAGATAACTGCAGCTTTTCAGTATTCTGAGGTATTTTCCTCACAGCGCTCACCTTAAGGGGAGTGTTCTCACTTTCAAAAGATTATAGTGCTGCTCTGTAGGAAGGCCTTCTGTTAGGGCAGGGTGAATGGGAGTTGTTTGGTGGATCTTAAAAACACAAGGTTAGCTTTTTTTTTTTTTTTAAACACTTTTTTAGTTATCAGTGCACCTTTATTTTGCTCATTCATATGTGGTGCTGAGGATCAAACCCAGTGCCTCACAGGTGCTAGGCAAGTGCTCTACCACTGAGCTACAGCCCCAGCCCCCAAGGTTAGTTTTTTAAAAATATTTTTTTATAGCAGATGGACACAATACCTTTATTTTATTTTTTATGGTACTGAGGATCAAACCCAGTGCCTCACACATGCTAAGCAAGCACTCTACCAACTGAGCTACAGCCCCAGTCCCACAAGGTTAGCTTTTGTACAAGCTCATTTAATAACCTTAACCTGAGGCTTTGCCTCACATGCACAAAGCTCTGGGTTCAATCCCTAGCACCATGAAAAAAAAAAAAAAGAAAGAAAAAAAATCTATCTCTTGCAGTTCTTGATGACCTGGAGTGTAGTGATCCAAAGCTAACTTGCATAATGCAGTTGGCTTCCCTTTCTAAACAGAACTAATGTCTCAAAGGGAGTTTTTAAAAATGATAAACTATAGTATCAATATTAAAAGCAAAGACACTATTTATGCAGGATTAGGAGTTGACATAAATAAAATTGAAGACTGTTTCTTTGTGACAGCCAGAATATAACCAGGATGCTTTGTTTTGCTATGAAGGATGAAGACGTGAACATTGACGACCTGAAGCTGGAAATCCTCTGCAGAGCCCTGCAGAGGGACGAGTACGTGTCCCGGTCCAGCTGTTCTTCGTGGGGTGCCGGTGCTCAACAGCAGGAAGTGCTCACGCAGTTTGCTACTTGCAATGCTGCCACAGAATGTGACCTGCTGCTTGAGTCAGGCTGGGAGGCCACAGCCCTCTTGCCTGTGCAGAGGGGGATTTCCACCCCTGGCAGTCCTGGTCAGACATGAGCCCCAGGGGAGTTGGGCCCAGGTGTGGTCCTGGGAGGTGGCAGCTAGGCCCTGGAGGAGCTTTGTTGGGGCGCTCAAGCACCCGCTCTGTGGTCCTCAGTTTATTGTCCTATCCCAGGCACCCAAGAGGAGCCTTGTCCTGCTTCTTGTTGGTGCTGGTGTTTGGTGGCTTGCATGTTGAGCACTTCAGAGCAGGGCCATGTGAGCCCCTAGAGGAGGAACTCCCTTCTGCCGCCCAGGCAGTGGAAGACAGGCTTGAATTCGTAACCGTCACCCATGTACTAGAATATGCTGTCTGAGGTTCCTCCTGTGTCTGGAAGTCAGAGGTCCGTGGTGTCTGGAAGCATGTCCACACTGAAGGCCTGTCATTCAGCTTTGACCACCATCACAGAGAGCGCTGTCCATCCCCATTACATCCATATGGGGACACAAGAGTGATGGTGCTATTTTCTTCATGTGTTTTGTTTTCTAGCTGGTCCAGTTCAGATGGTAAAGATGATCCAATTGAAGTGTCTAAAGACAGTGTCTTTGTGAAAATCCTGCAGAAACTTTTAAAAGATGGTAAGCATTTTGTTACCATTAGAAATCACAGTATCAGGGGTTGGGTTTTTTGGCTCAGTGGTGGAGCGCTTGCCTGGCACATGTAAGGCACTGGGTTCAATCCTCAGCACCACGTAAAAATAAATACATAAAACAACGGTATTGTGTTAAAAAGAAAAGAAATTACAGTATCAGCCAGGCATGGTAGCACATGCCTGTTATCCCAGTGGTTCATGAGGCTGAGGCAGGAGAACCACAAGTTAAAAGCCAGCCTCAGCAACTTAGCAAGGCCCTCCCTAGGTAACTTTGCAAGACCCCGTCTCAAAATAAAAAAGGCTGGGAATGTGGCTCAGTGGTGAAGCATCCCTAGGTTCAATCCCTGGTATAAAAAATTTTTTAAAATCACAGTATCACTTCTCAGTTTACAAGTCTTAGGATAATGGGTATTTGCCAAGATGTCAAATGACAGTGGATTTAAGATAAAGCAGTTTCAGCCAGATGCAGTGGCATGCACCTGTAATCCCAGTAACTCAGTAGGCTCAGACAGAAGGATCACAAATTTGAGGCCAACCTGAGCAACTTAGTGAGATTCTATCTCAAAATAAAAGTGAAAAGGGCTGAGAGTGTAGCTTAGTGGTAAAAGCACCCCTGGGTTCAATTCCCAATGCCAAAAAAAAAGAAGAAGAAGAAAAGCAAAGTAGTGATACAGGAGGGACACCATGGCCACCACTGGTGTGACTCCCCAAACCTGCAACTGATGGCAGTAAGAGTTCTCTTGATTTTCCATTTAAATCTTTTGAAGGCTGAAGGTTTGGAATTAGCTATGAGCTCTGGGGTGTATTATGAGCTATGAGGGGTCACTGGCCATACCGTGTTTAAGAACAAACTAGAAGATATTTGTACAAATCCATTTAAGACTAGGATTCATTTTCAAACAAGACAGGGATGTGTTTTATGTGTGTATTTTGTGCCGAAGGCAGTGAGCAAAATTTCATTTGGTGATAAATAGGTAAATAAGCTTATTCTTTTTTTTTTCCTCCTCTAGTGCTCATTCTTTTTTTTTTTAAGAGAGAGAATTTTTCAAAATTTATTTTTTAGTTTTTTGGCGGACACAACATCTTTGTTTGTCTGTGGTGCTGAGGATTGAACCCGGGCCGCACGTATGCCAGGCGAGCGCGCTACCGCTTGAGCCACATCCCCAGCCCCCAGTGCTCATTCTTGAGGGAAAGGTGAATTTGAGAAAACAAGCTTTTTATAAACTGCCTTTCACGTTCCAGGAGCTTAAAATATTCAGAATATTGGTCAAGAGATGAGAGACTGCACATTTTATACATGAAAACAAATATGACTCATGTTTATTGTAGAATCATGAGGTCAGGGTGTGGGGTGCCAGAATCCAGGCAGTGTGCAAAACAGACTGAGCTCCAGGCAGAGACACTCCATCATCATTGGGAGGGGTGCACAATGGTAAGCCCAGGGCCCTCCTGCATGAAAGAACTGTTCATCAGGTCAGCACGTCCATGCACTGAACGCCTTCAGTGCACAAACCTGCAAAATACATGGTGCATTCTCACACAACATGCCTGGCCTGCTGTCTGGCATGTGGGAGTCATTCAGAGAATGTTGGTTGTTAAATGTGGAATCATGTGCACATCAGTGTGCCCAGCTCTTCTAGACCAGGTCCTCCTGCCATGCCTCTATCCTGTGTGGCATTCCCATAGGCCAGGGTCTCTGGCTTAGCCACATAAAGAAGGGACCCCAGAGAAGCACCAGGCCCCACAGCCAGTGTTCTGAGCTGCAGAGCCTTTTGCTGGAAGTTCATGAGAGCTAACCTGTGTCTGTGAGCCTTTTCTCTCTCTGTGTTTGGAGTTGGGAAGACACTGGACATGGCCGCTTTCTGCACTTGCAGAGGCTCTAGCTGAGCTGATAAGTTTTGGGAGGCCTTCGGGCCCAGCCTTGTAAGCAGGTGCTCATGGACATGTGTAGAGCTGAGTTCTTGGTGCTCAGCACCCACACCCAGTAAATGATGGAACAGAGAGAGAGCAAGAACAGAAAGTCCTGGTTGTACACGGAATTGTTGAGTTTTGTACACAGACAGACACCAGGAGAAGCTCCTATAACTTAGAGGGGCATGTAGCTATCCTGCCTTTGGGGCCCTTTCCACACAGGGCTCTCATGTAAGAACAGGTTCCAATGTGAGCTGACACTGCAGTGTGGGCTCTGGGGGCCCAGGGTGGCTACAACCTATGGCTGAGTTCATCCTACAGATGAGAAAGTGACCCTGGTGACAAAGCACCTTGCCTGGTGGAGTGAGATGCCATGTCCCCTGGGGAGCACTGAGGTTTCTGTTTAGGCAGCTGCCAACACTTGCTCATTGGGGGTGCTTATCAGTATTGTTTCCTGACTTCTCTTGAAGATTGAAGGCTGTATACAGCAGGCCAAGGGTTGGCTTGGTCACAGTCACGGGGAAGGAGATATGCAGCCTCCTGAACCCCTGCCCTGGAGGAGGACGGGCCTCGTGCCCTAAAGCCAGATGCAAGGTGGGCTTTTCTGGAGGCTGACCTTCTGACACCCAGGCGGTGTCTTCTCAAGAGTAATAATGCTTTACAGAGAAAAGGTCTTTGCTAAAAGTGTGTTAATGGCAGTAAGTAACATACACATTTCAGATTTAGCCTCTAACGTTTATTAATCCAGATTTTCTTTCTGTGAGAAATACAAAAAAAAATGGTGCTAGACACTGGGAGGACTTTGTTTTTAAAGCCAATACTGGTTTTCAGAACTTACGGTGCTGTAACAAATTATATCTTTGTCTTATTAATTTAAAATTTTTGTTCATTTTTCTTCACTTGTCAAATGAAGAAATTTCTCATGCTTTCTTGTACCCATGGAGACCTCACCTTGCCTGGCCTATCTGGCTGGTTCTCCTTGGCGTGGCCTCTGCAGGCCAACAGAGGCTGTGCTGCCTGCTGGTTAGACCCCAGCTGTTACCCTAGAGACACTGTACCAGTGCTGTTGACAGCCTCTCTGCCAAAGGGTTTCCCAGCTGGGGAAGCAACTACTCAATGTTGTTTTCAAGTGATTGTTAAGTGTGACCTACACTGTGGGAAAGAGACTCCACATCTGCTGAAGCCTGCAGGGAGGGGCTGTCCACCTGCAGAGGAGACCTCAGGGGTGCGGTTCGCACAGGCATGGGTCCTGGTCCACGGGCCACAGTATGCTAGAGAGTTCTGTGCAGTAAAAGTGTTTTTGTGCTTGTCCACAGGCGTCCGGCTCAGTGAGTACCTGCCAGAGGTGCAGGGCCTGCTGCAGGCAGACCAGCTGGGAAGCCTCAAGTCCAACCCGTACTTTGAGTTTGTTTTGAAAGCAAATTATGAATATTACGTCCAGGGACAAATGTAAAGTTTTCTACAACTGGTCACTTTCTAAGATCTGTACAATTGTGTCCAATTATAAAATTTTAAGTGTGTCTTTAAAAAAAAAAAAAGTGTGTCCAATTATAAAATTAATTGAGTACAATTATAAAAATTTTAGGCCTTAAACACTGGGGAGCTAGTGCACTGTGGTAGCACGTGCAGCAGAACTTTCTCTGTGCTGTATTTGAAAGCTGATATAATTTGCTGTACTGTGATTTTGGCTTTTTATGTGGCATTTTCTCTTTTTCCACTGAAATCTATATCAGTTGTCTGTGCATTTACTGCCCTTTCTCTTCATTATTTTGTGGTAATGGAGTTGAATGCAGGGACGCTCTGCCACCAAGCTACATCTCCAGCCTTTTTTATTTTCTTAATTATTTAAAATTTTGAGATGGGGTTTCCCTAAGTTGCCTGGGTTGGTTGTTGTCCTGCCTCAGTCCCTGAGGTGCTAGGATCATAGGCCGCCATACCCGGCTGACCCTCTCTCTGTTCTCTGTAACGTGGTCCAGTGTGTTTTGCAGCTCTCATCCTGGTTCTGGCTGCACGTACACATATCACTTCTAGGCCTCGGGGTCCATGACCCTTAAAAGTGAGGAGGGCCCTGGAGTATCTCTGATGTTTATGACACTGGAGAGGATTTGGGGTGTTTGACTTCTGTTTTGGTTGGGACTAGTGGGAAATACCTGTCTAGCAAGATAAATGTCAAATTTTACTGACTTAACACAGAATTAAAAGCAAAAAACAGTGGGCCTAAGTCATGTGAGTTTGATAACTAATTAAGTCACTGCGAGCATTTTTAACTTGCACATAAATGAATGAGTTTCAGTGAAAGTACTTCAGTGGATAACAGTTGGTGTTGCCTTCTGACCCCCCTCACCCCACCTCCCACACCCTGCTGTCGCTGTGGGTGGTCGTCTGGTGGTGGTGGAGTTCCTTCAGTCCTCACCGTGGCTGCCCTTGTCACCACCATTCACCATGCAGGAGACCCCTGGGGTTCGTTTTCTCCAAGCTCTCTGTCCTAACCAGTTGTCACTGGGCACTGTCTGGCTTTAGATAAAAGCAAAATAGCAGTCATTGCTGGCCAGCCACTCTTGGCCAGGCAAGTCTCACTAGCTGCTTGCCCGACAGCTGAGAAGGTCAGAAGTCAAATGTGGTGCAGAGCCCAGTTGGGGTCCCTCCTGCCCATTGCTTGTTGGGAAGGAACTTGGCGGCCCCATGTCAGAGCCAGGTTAGGAGCTTGTTGGAGGTACTGTCACAAGTTAGTGGCTAGAAGACCAAGCTTCAGTTCACAGGACATTAACTGTGATGACACAGTGCTCTGGGGACACGGGCTCCTCCCACCTCCACCTGCCATCACAATCATCCCCTGTGTGAGGAGGGAAGGGTTCCACGGGAAGCCAGGCCTATGCCCAGGCCCCAGGGTTCTGTGGTGAGGTGTGGCCCTCCTGGCAGGGAGGGAGGCTGCTCCCTGGCTGTTTGGGCTTCGAAGCTCCAGAACAGTGGACAGAACAGTAAAAATGGAATTGAGACATGGTTTTAAATACATTTTTCTGCCTTCCATATCACTCTTTATCATAAATGATTTTGGGTAAATCAAGTAACTGACAATGACTCTGGGTGCAACCCATATCCTGTGGAGGGTGTTTGCCTGCCTTGTACACACTGTCAAGGCCCACTGGGGGCCTCGGGTGGCAGCAGTGACTCCAGTAGCTGGCCTTGGGGGTATGTGAGGGGGTCCAGGACAGGCAGACCAGCTGGGCCCTAAGTGGAGGAGCTGTCTGACAGCCTGAAGCCTGGAGCCGGGTCTGGATCCCAGGCCTCCAGCACCTTCCGAGCACACTGGGGCCTGCTGAGGAGCTCTCTTCCTGTGCTATTGAGACCCTGAGTGCCTGCTGCGTGTGAGCAGTGCACTCACCAGACGCCAGGTGCCCGGTAAGCACTGGAGGAAGGGAAAGCCTGTATTTAGGAAAGTCATGTGAAGAAAGAAAGAAAACACATTTGGGGAAAAAAGGGACTGGAGATGTGGCTCAGAAGTAGAACACTCCTGAATTTGATTCCCAGTATCCCCCCCCCCCCCCAAACACACACAAATAAAAAGTTAAAAGTAGGAAGGAAACAAGATTCTGTATCCGTCACCTTTCCATCACTGTGACCAAAATACCCAAGAACAACAAAGGGGCGAAGAGTATTTTGGCTCAAGGTTTCAGAGATTTATTCCTCGGTTGCTGGGAGGAGAGGAGTGGTGTGGTTGAGGGAAGAAGTGGGCAGGGGTGGGCCCAGGGAAGATGGACCCATCCAGGACAGCCCCAATGCCCATCTCCAGCCACGCCCACCTGCCTGCGGTCACCACCCAGTCCATCCATTCAGACTGGCATGGGCAGTTAGATGACAGCTCAGGATCTAATCACTTCACCTCTGAACAATTTGGCATTACTAGGAGCTTTTGGGGGACACCTTACATCCAACCCATAACCCCCTGCAATCCCCCAGCAAGAAGAAACTGAAATGCTTCTTATAGTGTATGGAGCCAGGTACACTAGGAAACCCATAGACTCAGGAGGTTGTGAGGATCACAGGCTTGAGGCTGACCTGGGCCACATGGGAGACCCCCCTCAAGGGGATGTGGTTCCATGGGGAAGGAGGACGGGGACTGTCTACCTCTGTTTTGTGGCCTCTTGTGGGAGCAGGTGTGAGCTCTCCTCTGCTCTTGGCCATTGCTTTGCAGCCCTGGTCCCCATTCGCCCCTCCTGATACCACCCCTCTTTTTTTTTAATTTTTTTTTTTATAGTTGTAGATGACAGAATGCCTTTATTTGTCTATTTTTATATGGTGCTGAGAATCGAACCCAGTGCCTCACACTTGCTAGGCAAGCACTCTGCTGCTGAGCCCCAGCCCACTGATACCACCCCTCTTGCAGAGCCAGTTTCGATGTTCTTCCAGCTATCTCCACCCCAGGGAGAGCTCAGCCCTGCAGGTCCACTTTGTCCTCTGTGTACATAGACTCTGTGGGCCACAAGGTCTTTGCACTCCCTGACAACAGCCCTTGGCCCTTGGGAATGCATGCCTTAGTCCTCAAGAGGGTGTTTTTTTGTTTTTTGTTTTTTTTGGCGGGGGGGGTGGTACTGGGTATTGAACTCAGGAGCACTGAGCCACATCCCCAGCCTTATTTTTGCATTTTATTTATTTAATAGAGACAGGGTCTCACTGAGTTGCTTAGCACCTCGCCATTGCTGAGACTGGCTTTGAACTTGTGATCCTCCTGCCTCAGCCTTCTGAGCCACTGGGATTATAGGCGTGTGCCATAGTTTGCACTCCCAAAGTTGAAACATGGGACGTTTATTGGTTTTGGGTTTTGTCACTTTTAATAATGTTAGAATTATCTGTGCAAGCTCCAAATACGGTGAATGTTGCACTGGCCCTTCCACCACTGTCCCTGACCTCTCCAGCCCCTTCCCCCTCCCCCCCCACCCCCCGCCCCCGCAGGCCCTCCCTGTCACTGGAGGAAGGACACCCAGGGCCCAGGCACTCATTAGTGCAACTGGGCTCAGTGCCATGGAACACTTTGATCCAGCTGCGGATGCTGGAACCTTCCAGAAATGACTTACCCAAGGTCACTTAGCAGTCAGGGGAGGCAGATCAGGATCTGCTTGACCCCAGAGTGCATTGGGTGTGGGGAAGGGGCTCAGAGGGCCCCACTGCATTTGAATCTTCAGTCTGGAGGTAGCCATCCTAGGGGAAGAAGAGGCCAGAAGGACCAGGCCTTCTCTGCTGGAGCCTCCATCCCCTGCACTTGTGGATGGGTAGCCTGTGAGAGAAAGTGTCTTCTCTAGGGGACAACTGCTCCTGAAGTCCTTGCTTTGCATTTCAAGAAGCTTTTGCCTCTTCCTTGGAGAAGATCCAGAGCCCCACTAGGGCAACTTGGTGAGCCCCTGTCAAAATATAAGTGTTCAAAGTGCCAAGAGTATAGGTCAGTGTTGGAGCCCTTCCCTCACACGCAAGTCCTGGGTTCTCCCTGAGCTGGGGTCTGTGCGGGAGTGACTTGCTCAGCAGAGGGGAGCTGCGCTGTGTGGCTGAACCTGAGTGCTCCTCCACCAGTCTCTGGTCTGTTGGCCACTGAGAGGCCAGAGTGGTCTGGGGCCCTGGGTGACTGTCAGGGGCCTGTCAAGCCAGCAGTCACATGGATGAAGTGCCAGGTGGGCCTCTCTTCACAGCTGTCAGTGTCTGCCTTTCAGGGACTCCCCCTTCAGATTCCTTGCCCTAGGAGAGGCAGGTGTGCCTGGCGAGGGCCCAAACAGCACTTACTTTTAAGAGGTACATACAGTGCACTCTGGCCACCACCCACTCTTGCAGGCCGATTTAGCATTAAAAGTGAAATGTGGTCACCCATTCTCCAGAGTAATTGGAAAAGCTTTCGGCGGCCCCTTTCCACTGCTGGATGGCCGTGCCAACCCGAGGAAGGCTGCTACTCCCACCAGGGCACTCTCCTACCCTCGCTGTTCCTTCCACACCAAGCCTGAACTGAATTGCAAAGAAGCCAGGGCCTCCCTTCTGGCTTGCACCCATCACTGAGCTCTTCACAGAACACTTCCTTTTGGGCTTTCCTTGTACCCCACCAAATGAAGCCAAGCTCCCACTGATGACCTCTGCTGACCCCGCTCCACCTTGTCACAGCAGATCCAAGTCCTAGAAATGCAAAGGCAGATCCCCATATATCAGTGGTATAAATAGCCCCAGCACAGCTCTGGCAGGTGGTGACTCCAAGGTGGACTGGGAGCAGCCTGGCCAGTGGACATCATCCTCTAAATATAAAGGGTTTGTTCAGCCCTTGCGGGAGAGGGCCGCTGCCATGCGGAACCCAGCAAGGGTCCTCTCAGTGAGAACACGCCCCCCACACAGACCGCTCCTCCACCTCCAGGCCTAGCTAGTTGTAGGTTAGGACCCTTCTTTCAACCCCAGGAGAGGGACACATTCAGCGGCCACTGAGGAGGTGGGAGGAGGATGCCAGCTCAGCCCAGCCATGCAGGGTTGGGGGTCCTGGAGGAGGGGGCTCACACGCCACCCTTCACCCCTCAGGAGTTCCTGGAGGCTGTGACACTCCATTGGCTCCCTCAAGGCCTGTTGCCAAGCCCCGCCTCCTCCCACTGCTCCGCCCTGCACGCCAATTGCCGGCAACAGCTGCACGCCCTCCCCACGCCCTCCCCTCAGTGGCCTCCAGGGTGGGGAGGGGCTGTCGGGGTCAGGCCTCTGGATTAGGGAGGGAGGGGGTTATCCCGCAGGGCTCCTTCCTTCCCTGCCTGGAGGGTTCCCTTCCTTTCCTGCCTGGAGGGCTCCCCTCTGAGCCCACCTGGCTGCCAGCTCCTCAGGAAGCTGCCTGCAGCAGCAATGGGGCCTGGAAGAGAGCTGGGAGGGGAGGGGAGCAGGAGGTCAGCTGTCAGCACCTTTGGAGTGCCCAGTGGGTGTGAGGTAGACTGCAGGGAGGCCTTGAAACAGGTGCAGCTCCAGAGCAGGGGCACTAACCAGCCCAGTGGGTGCGCAGGGGCCCTTGCCCCACCCAACTCTGGCAGGCAACTGGGCGGGTAGGGAGGGGCAGCCCGCTGGGGAGACACTCCATATACGGCCTGGTCCTGGTTACCTGGGCCAGGGCCAGCCTGCTCCTTCTTTGGTCAGTGCAGGGGACCCGGGCGTGGCCCATGTGGAGAACCAGCTGAAGGAAGGGACTCTAGTGTCCAACACCCAAATATGGCTTGAGAAGGGCAGCAACATTCCTGCGGGGCGGCGTGGAGGGAGCGCCCACGGGCTATATAAAACCTGAGCAAGGGGACAAGCGGTCACTGCAGCGGACAGCTCCCAGTGAAGCCCGCTTCCCTCCTGGAGCGACCAGGGCCCCAGCCGAAGAACAGCAGGTGTAGACACCCGCCCAGGTAGGGTAGAGTGGGAAAGGGGACAGGACAAGGTGGGAACTTAAGGGGAACTCCAAGGACAAGGGCAGAGCCAGCTGTCCAGCCCCAGGCCTGCCCCACCCTGTGCCTCTTTCAAGTCCCAGGTGCTCTATGTTTTGAGCTCGGGAGGTGCGATGATCTGCAAGAGAGCGAGTCAGGAAGGCCGCCCGCCCGCCCGCGCACCCACCCACCAACTCCCCTCTGCTGAGCTTTACTATGTTGCCCAAGTTGGCCCCAAACTCGCCATCCTGCCTCAGCCTCCAGGGGAGTTGAGATTAAAGGCATGTGCCATGGCACTCCACATTTCAAGGGCTTTAAGGAGAAGACAATCAGCTGGAAACTTCTCCAGTCGGACTGCTCTCCCTAGTGTTCAGGACATGCCTGAGGAGATCAATTTTAGGATGTGCTTAAGGAGATTCATACCACTGCTTTATTTTCTGAAGACAGCTCCCCTACCCTAGCACCAGTGGCAGCAAGAACCACTTTTCTCAGGATGGCAGACAAATGCAAGTGTCCCTCCTGGGTCAGAAATTGTTCAGGGTGTCCAGAACAGACCACCTCTCCCTAGATGGGGCACCAAAGCTGGTCTGTGGGCCAATCCTTACACCTCTAGCTGGCCAGGAGCAGACAGTCCAGCTTTAATCCCTCTGAGCTAGAGCCCAGCTCCTGGAGCAGGTGGAGTGCAGTATGGCCTGGCGGGCAGTGTCCTCTGGACCCACCTTGGAGAACTTTTCAGTGTGCCCTTCCTCTGGGACAGCATTCCTGAGCCCCTGCCATTGTGCCCCAGGCTCCCCTGGCTGCACTGAGGCTCAGCACTGGGGTGTCCCTGGGTCCTTGGAGTGGAAGGTCCTGGGGCATGGGGGCCTTTTCTCCCCAGAGGCTTCTCAGTGACTGCTGTTGGTCACCACCTTGCAGAAACCAGACACCATGTGCGACGAAGATGAGACCACCGCCCTCGTGTGTGACAATGGCTCTGGCCTGGTGAAAGCTGGCTTCGCCGGTGATGATGCCCCCAGGGCTGTGTTCCCATCCATTGTGGGCCGTCCCCGCCACCAGGTCAGGCTTCTCTTCCGGAGGGAGCTGGGATGGTCCAAGTGCTATGGGTCCTACGGATGCCAGCCGCGGTAACCGGTGCTTGGTGTCTCTTCCTCTGTCAGGGCGTCATGGTGGGCATGGGTCAGAAGGACTCCTACGTGGGCGACGAGGCCCAGAGCAAGAGAGGTATCCTGACTCTGAAGTACCCCATCGAGCACGGGATCATCACCAACTGGGACGACATGGAGAAGATCTGGCACCACACCTTCTACAACGAGCTGCGCGTGGCCCCCGAGGAGCATCCCACGCTGCTCACGGAGGCCCCCCTGAACCCCAAGGCCAACCGCGAGAAGATGACCCAGATCATGTTTGAGACCTTCAACGTGCCCGCCATGTACGTGGCCATCCAGGCGGTGCTGTCTCTCTATGCCTCCGGCCGGACCACGGGTGAGTCCCTGCGGGCGCCCAGCCCCGCGTCCCCCGCCCCCGCCCCCACCCCGCGCTCCTGCCGCGCCCTGGGCCCGCATTCGCGGACCTGTGGCTCAGGCGCTGTCCCATCCCGGCGCAGGCATCGTGCTGGACTCCGGCGACGGTGTCACCCACAACGTGCCCATCTATGAGGGCTACGCCCTGCCGCACGCGATCATGCGCCTGGACCTGGCCGGCCGCGACCTCACCGACTACCTAATGAAGATCCTTACGGAGCGTGGCTACTCCTTCGTGACCACAGGTGCGCAGCCCGGGCGGCCCGGGCGGGCGGGCGGGCGGGCGCGCGCCCCGGGGCTCGGTGCTAAGGCCGCCGCCGCGACCCCTGTCCCCCGCAGCTGAGCGCGAGATTGTGCGTGACATCAAGGAGAAGCTGTGCTACGTGGCCCTGGACTTCGAGAACGAGATGGCCACCGCCGCCTCCTCCTCCTCCCTGGAGAAGAGCTACGAGCTGCCCGACGGGCAGGTCATCACCATCGGCAACGAGCGTTTCCGTTGCCCGGAGACGCTCTTCCAGCCCTCCTTCATCGGTGAGCCCCGGCCCCGCCGCCCGGGGTACCCCTCTCCTCTCACCCTCCCCCTTCCCGCCGCTACCCCTCCCCCAGCCCCGCCGCCCCCAGGTCCCGCCGCCCCCTGCCCGGCCGCTCACGCTGCCTCCTGCGACCCCAGGCATGGAGTCGGCAGGAATCCATGAGACCACCTACAACAGCATCATGAAGTGCGACATCGACATCAGGAAGGACCTGTACGCCAACAACGTCATGTCGGGGGGCACCACCATGTACCCCGGGATCGCTGACCGCATGCAGAAGGAAATCACGGCCCTGGCGCCCAGCACCATGAAGATCAAGGTGGGCCGCGGCCGGCCGGGTTGGTGGGTGGGTGCGCGGGCGGGCGGGCGGCCTTCCTGACTCGCTCTCTTGCAGATCATCGCACCTCCCGAGCGCAAGTACTCGGTGTGGATCGGCGGCTCCATCCTGGCCTCGCTGTCCACCTTCCAGCAGATGTGGATCACCAAGCAGGAGTACGACGAGGCGGGCCCCTCCATCGTGCACCGCAAATGCTTCTAAGCGCCCGCGCCCGTGCACGCACTCTCCTCAGGACGATGGACGCGCTCGCGTTGCGGGGCTGGCCTCGGCCGCCCGCGGCGGCGACCCCTGAGACAGCTCCCTCGCCGCCGCCGCAGCCCGGCGCCTGTCCATAACGTGTACATACCCAATGTGATTTACCTCATTTTGTTATATTTAAAACAAAGCCCTGTGGAAGGAAATGGGAGCTCGAAGCATTAAAACCTGTTTTGCTGCACAACGTGTCTGTCGTTTGTCTACCAGGGTGGGCTGCAGAGGAGACAAAATCATCTCCCGCCCCTTCCGGCACTGCGCCGGTGGCCTCATGCCCTCAGGGGTGGCGAGCTGCCTCCCTCCCTCCTCTCAGAGCCGGGACAGGCGGCGGGCGCTGGCCATGGTGCTGCCTAGGGCCGTGTCCCCAGAGCGCATCTCCACTGTTCTCACGGGGCTCCCCGTTGAATCTGAAGGAACTGTGCTCTGCGTCTAGTGAGCACCCACACACACACCTGGCACCGGGGATTGAACTCAGGGGCGCTCAATCACTGACCCATATCCCCAGTCTTTTTTTTTTTTTTTTTTTTGTTTTAATTTGTCTTTAAATTCGGAGACAGGGTCTCAGGAGGCTGAGTCAGGAGGATCAGAAGTTCAAAGTCAGCCTAATGAGCCAGTTTTAAGACAGTCACCATCTCTTCCAAACTGGGAATTACTTTGCTTTGCACCCAAGAGGAGCACCCCCCACCCCCGAGGTGGGAGGAGGGTGAGGAAGCCTGGGGCTGAGGCTTGGGCTGAGCCCCATCTGGAGAAGGGATGTAGGTAAGGGGGGGAGGACCCTTTACCCATGCTTTAAAGGCACAACAAAGGTTTTAATTTCTATAGGAGAATGCAATACCTATTTTTTTTAAGTAACTAGTCAATAATCCCAAGAGCTGTGGTCCCTAAATTTAACAGATTCTGACACAATGAAGGTAATAAACCCATAAGGAAATAGGTCTGTAGGTGCAATTGTGACAGAGCAAGGTGGTAGTGGTACTTCGTACTGAACAGTAACCTGTCCTTTCAGGCCTGCTGCCTGGTATCAGAAATCTTGGAGGCCTCCAAGACTGATGCTGCCAAATCCAGATATCAGGAGAAGCAGACACTTGGTAAAGTTTAAGATGTTAGTAAAACAAGGGCAGGAGAATAGCTCAGTTGGTAACCACCAAAAAAAAAAAAAAAAAGATTTTAATAAAACACGTGCATGACAGCATGTTTACTAAAAAACATATTTTTTCCCTACCCAGTTTGGATAAAGGTTTAAGATGGGCTAAATTCTAGAGTTTCAGAGGAACCCAGCTTTCATTGATAGTATGAAGTACACATTGGCACATCTGACACAAACCATCTGGGCCCAAACATGCACTGAGTTTGACAAGTGTCCAGGACACCAGCTGGATGTCCAAGGGCCTGGAGCCTGAGGGTAACATGCTGAGGGCCCACAGGGATCCACTAAACTGTGGAAAACAGGAATGAAGGGCAAAAAGAGACAAAGGAAATAGGCCAAAGTAATCAGTCGCTGTGGGGGTGACAGGTGATTACTATGCCATTTTTATATTTCTGTGTCTCTTTAACTTCATTTCCAACAAACACGTGCCATTAATATTAAAAGCATTAAAGTGGAAAACAAAAATTAATAAACAGAAGAGAAAAGGTTAGGTTAGCCCGGCAGCCCTAAATTCCATTTCTAGTGGAGGGTGTTTGGAATGTGGGCAGATTCATCACACCTGCTGGTCACCTGTGGCAGGGGCTTGAACTGGGCAGGGTGCAAGGTGGCACCTGTGGCTCTCATTTTTTCCCTGGGCTCCACAGAGCCCTGCACACTTGACTGACAATAGTGCACTGAGAACCCAGATCAGAGGCTGAGTTCAGGCCTCCAGTCCAAGCTGCCTAGGAGGCTGAGTTCCATGTCTGGAGGGCAGAGTTCACGACAGGAGAGGGCCAGGAGACTGCTCTACAGGATTTCACAGAGCCCGCTCTGTGGGAGAGGGGAACTTGAGGTCTTCCTTGTGAAGCTCTGAAGTGCTTCAAGTTACAGCTGCCTCTTCCAGGGCCGCGTGTCCAGCACTCCTCCCTGAACACACACTGCTGTCTCTGGACTGTGGTGTGAGGCACACTATCACTCCATAGCATAGGGTGGCTGTACCTGAACTTCTCCAGTGATGCCTTAAAGGTGGCTGGGGCATGTCACCTCTGCCTCTGAGTTACCCCTATTTCAACCTCTAGTGCTCCATGCAGGCAGCCAGGTGGAAAGCAGGACACCAGGCCCAGTGAGGCCTAGGACACTTGTGCTGTACCAGGGGTGCCAGGTGCAGCCTACCAGATCTGCCTTCCCAGTGGGTGGGGGAGATTGTGTTTCTTCCCTGACTGCACCTGTCTGTGTAGGCCAGGAAAGAGCTGGGGCCCCGCAGCACCTCCAAGTTCTTGCTCACATGGGCTGAGGAGGGAGGCCCTTGTACCAGCTTGCTGGGATGGGCTGCCGGCTGCACCAGTCCCAGTCCTGAATGGGGGTGGGGGGTCCTGTTTCCAAGGAATGGTGGATTTTTTTCTCAGCCAGGGAGTATCTGTGTCCTGCACCCAGCTTTCTGGTTCTCTGAGTGCTCAGGCAGGGGTTCTCACCAGCCTGAGGTGGGGCATCAAGACATCCAGAATTCAGCTCATTTCCAGCCAGATCTAGAACTGTGTCACCCCATTATTGACCTGCTTATTGACACCCTCCAGGCCTCAGATATTCATGCATTTATTTAAGGAACAGTCACCTAGGAGGTACAAAGATTAGCCAGAAGAATGGGGAGCTACCATCCCATCTGGGAGACAGACACTTATCAAACAGCAACTCAAATCATCCTCTCTGCAAACTGGACCTCTGATGCAAAGGAAAGTCCCACTGAGCCCCCTCAGGAGTGCCAGTCGGGTGGCAGGTGGAGCACAGGTACCTCCTGCAGGCTCAGGTGGGCCCTCCAAGCCTTGGAGGGAGGTTGTGGCTGGGGTGTGGGATGGTGCCCAGGATAGGGGCAGCTTGCAGGCCCCCTTGCTGAGTGCATACTCCTTTATGGGAAGAGCAATGGAGAGCTGTTGACCTGGGAATGGGTGAGCGCTGGCTGGTGCATGAAACTCTGGGGCCTCTATTTCAGTCATTGGGTCCTGGCCAGGGAGACTGGGGGCCCTGGAGGAATGTGGGGAATGGGCAGCCTGGGTCTCAGCCCTTTCACTTCCTCTAAGTCCACTGGTGCCCTGGGGCTGGCAGGAGTGTCCTTAGAGCCAGAATATTCTCTATAGAAAACCCTAAAAGACCACAGGAGGATGAAAGCCTGTGCTATTTTGGTCTCCTTCCTCATCATGCATAATTTGGGGGAAATGTTAACTAGTAAATGTCTGAAGAAACCTGCTTGGGGGGCTGGGGTTGTGGCTCAGTGGTAGAGCTCTTGCCTGTGTGAGGCCCTGGGTTTGGGTTTGATCCTCAGCACCACATAAAAATAAATAAATAAATAAAGGTACTGTGTCCACTACAACTAAAAATATTTAAAAAGAAAAAAGAAAGAGACCTGCTTGGGCAGCAGGCTTCACCTGTCTGCCCTGGAGTCCCTGCTTTGTGTGGGAAAACGGAGGGAGAGGGGCAGAGAAGGGAAGAGGGAGAGGGAGAGAGGGAGGGGAAGGGGAGGGGAGGGGAGGGTTAGAGCAAAGTGGGGAGAGGGAAGGGGCAGAGAAGAGAAGAGCCTGGAGAGAAGAGGGAGGGATAGAAAAGAGGGGTGGGAGAGGGAGGAGAGAAGGGGCAGAAAGGGAAGAGGAAGGGGAGAGGGAGGGACACAGAAAAGAGAGGAGCGGGATGGGAAAGGGAGAGGAAAGTGAGGGGAGGAGGGTGGAGGGGAGGAGGGGCCTGGGGAATGGGAGGTGGAAGAGGAGGGGGGAGGGGAGGCACAGCTGTCCCGGAGCCTGCCACCCGTGAGTCACAGTGCCAGCTCCCTCCGCCAGCCTCTATTTTTACATCAGCGCCTGCTCCTGTCTGAGTGGTGAAATGAGCCTTCCCGCGGGTGGAGGGGAATCTGGTGGCAGAGGGTGAGGACGAGGGAATGATTCGGATGTCTAAATAGGAATGGTAAAGCCATCCCTCTCTTATCAGGGGCTCTTCTGCCTTTTTAATAGCCAGACACTTTAGGCTGCAGCCTTTCAGGGCTGGGGAGTTGCCAGCCTTCCAGCCGGTCAGCTGGGAAGGGAGCAGAGAATCCACTAGGACCCACTGGCCTGGTGCACGGGCAGCTGCAGGAGGGCTGGGGAGCTGTGCTCAGGCACCTGGGGGTGGCCTCACAGCTGCCCCGCCCAGTAGCAGGCTCCTGAGCAGATGGTGGCAGGAAGGGAGTCCAGGGGAGCACGGGCTAGCACACACGCAGCTGGACGACGGTAGGTGGCACTCCCTCACGCCATCTGTCTGTGTATCTGAGCCTCAGTCTCCTCATCTGTAAAGAGGGTGCTGTGCCAGCTTTGCTGGCTGGGGGATCACAGCAACAGATCAGGGGCTCTGGTCTTGTTGTTTGTGATGAGAGGGAACCAGGGACAGCGCTTGCCCCTGGCTCCTGGGGAGTGAGGTGCTGCCCTTTTATGGCCTGAGATGGGTACAGAAGCCTTTCCAAAGTCATTGAAGAGGGCCAAGGGGTCAAAACCTCAAGCCCCACTGGGGCCCAGTCTCCCTTCCAGAAAGGGAGACTGGAAATATCAGGTTCTTCCTCCCCAGGGCTCTGTAATTCAGTGGGTGTTTGGTGCCTCTAAACCAGCTGTGTGGAGTCCTGGGCCCTGAGGCCATGCTGAGTCCTCCTGTGGGTGTTGAATGATGAAGGATCCTGGTCTCCCTCCTTCTGGGAGGGGCCCAGGAGTCACCTTCTTGCTACACCCTGGGGGGACGGAAGGCCAGAGCTGAGGTGTGCGCCTGGGTCCCCAGGTTGGACGCTGGCCCTCTGCCATTTCGTGGCCCATGTGCCTTATGGGGAAAAGGCCTGTTGGGTCTGGTCTGTCCTCCAGAAGAGCCCCGCCTTCAAAACAAGGAGCTGGAGCCTGGCCTGAGCCTGCCTGCACAGGGTGGCAGAGCCCAGGACCCCTGCACAGCTCCCTGAACCCTGAGGGCCGGCCAACAGTGTCAGGCCCATGCAGGCACAGGCTCCCATTCTGAGACTCCTGGCCCAGTTGACCTCTTTCACATGCTCTGCCTGACCCTAGAAGGAAGCAGAGGGACACTGACAAATGTCCTATTATTTTTTTGCTCACCTCCTGGGGTAAGAAAACACAGCTTTAAACACAAATGTTGGAGCCCAGGGAGGCCCTGGAGGCACCTCCGGGGTCTCGTGCTGGGGGAGAAGGAGCCGGCAAACCCCACCTGGATGGCCCAGGGGCCATGGTACAGGCTCAGGCTGTCCTCCTTTTGTCCCTCCTCTGGGGGCTTGGCAGGAGCCTCAGCCCTTGCGCCTGCGCCTGTGCCTCCACGCCTGTTGCAGAAGGCCAGGCTCCCAGCCCTCCACCCCTCTTGGGCGTCTGGACTTCTGCACAGAGCTGTGTGCTCCTGACTGGCCCCTGTGCAGAAGGTGATGGTGCACCTGCCCAGGGTGCAAGGCAGCTGGGCCCTGAGCTGCTGGACACCCTGTCAGGCCCAGGTCTCCCACCTGGGCCTTGTTGGTCTGCAGAGCTCCCTGAGCGCAGGGCTCACGCTTCTCTTGTACTGTGGCCCCAGAACCTACACAGTTCCTTACACCAGGGTTGCTGGCTGACAGGTGGGGGAACTTCCCTCTGGGAGCCCATTTATTAGATCTGGAAATCGAGGCTGGGGGGACCAGGAAGTGTCTTGTCAAGCAGACATCTCCTGCTGCTGTCCAGTAGGGTGTCCTGGGAGGCTCCTTCCTGGGATGGAGGGACAGAGACAGGGGTCACCTCTAGATCCCTCAGCCAGTTGCCTGATGATGGGGCTGCCCCTTCCTTGAGCAGGCTTCTGACTCTTCTGTCCTCCATGACCTCCATGGGTTCCCCTTCATGCTGTTGGTCCCTGTGAGCATCCCTGTCCTTCCCTGAGGGCAGTGTCCACCTGGTCCTAGCTGGGTGAGAGCACAGGGCTGGGTTTCTCTGTAGCCCTTGGCTGACTGGGAGCCTGGGCAGGAAGAGGCTGCGGCAGAGCCCTCTCTATGGGCAGCCAGGGCAGGGCGGGCAGGGACAGCTGGGCACATGCCTGCCATTCCCCCCAGCATGCTCATCCTCTCAATATAGGCCCTGTTGGCGCCCAGCAGCCCTGCTGCTCTCGGGCAAGGCCAGCGGGGACAGGCCAGGGCAGGCCTCTGCTCTTCTCTCCTTGCATGGCCAGGGCCTGCAGCCTGCCTTCTGATTCGTGTGTATTATTAGTTTGGGGAGGGTGGGGCGACTGTCTATGAGGGGACCCTGTCCCTGGACCTGGGCTTGGTCGGGGTCCTGCAGCCCCAGCTTCCTCAAGGCCAAATGTGGAGGTGCCTCATGTGCTGGGTAATATCCTGCTGTCACTGACTCACAGGGACCTGCACCCGAGGCTCCTTCTTCCTGTGAACTTGCCTAGCTCTGGCTGGCAGAGCCCACTTACCTCCCCTGTACCTGGCACATTACAGCTGGGCCACGTCACAGTTCAACAAGGAATGTTCGTTCTGGAGACTGAGAGGGGCTGCCCTGGAGAAGTGGGGCTATGGGGGTTCAATACCTCCTGCCCCACACCAGGGCCTGTGAGCACTGGGCAGGAGGGAGGGGGGCTGGGGGGGTGATGAAAAGTGACTGCATTTCTAGGCAAGGGGACCCAACCCCCTTCACA
This sequence comes from Marmota flaviventris, assembly GCF_047511675.1. NCBI lineage: Eukaryota > Metazoa > Chordata > Mammalia > Rodentia > Sciuridae > Marmota > Marmota flaviventris. The sequence goes on along the minus strand of NC_092509.1, from coordinate 10,012,618 downwards.
CACAGCATCCAGCAGGGGGGACAGCACTACCCATAGCCCCAGAGTCAGAGCCACCCTAGGAAGGTTTGTGCACCCTGTGGTTCTGGGAGCCCTCTCTGGTCTCTGGGTGCCACCTCCCCTTTCTCCCCCAGCAGGGCTCACACCAGCACCTCCCAAGCCGCGGTGTAGTGTCCTTGCTCTGAATCCACTGGTACCTGGTGGGTTTGCCAGTGCCCACTCCCTGTCCTGAGCAGGAAGAGCCCCACAGCCCACAGGTCCAGAACCCTGAGAAGCCTCCCCTGTGTCCTGCAGCAGGGCCCCAGGAGAGGTGGCCTTCCTGGTCTCCTGATCTGAAAGCCACTGGGACTGCACTTCAGTATCTCAGCCAAGCTGTGCCCCACATCTGGGCAGACAGCAGTTACCTGACCACCAGCCACCATGCCTGCTCAGTGCTGGGCAGGGAGCAGACCGGCTCCACCACCTCCCCTCCCTGCATGGACAAAGGGCCAGAACACATCCAGTGCACATAGGCTCACAAATCCCCGAAGCTTCCAGGTGGAAGGCAAAGGAATCTTGATTTGACAGCAGCCTGGAGGGGGAGCACCAAGGGTCTGAGAGGCTGGCCTTCCCTCTCCAGAGTAAAGGAGGCTTGGGAACCGCTGAAGACCTTCCGGGTGGGCTGTGCTCACAGAGGTGAATAAGGCAGGGGAACATGCCATTTTGGGACACCTATTGTGTACTGAGCAAGGTCAGGGGAGCATGGCTCCTGCCCCAAAGGGCTCCTGCATTCTGGAGAAGTTGGAGTGGGCTGCACCCACTGCCCACATCTGCCAGATCTGAGGGCCCAGTGGCCTCTGGCTGGCACCCGCAGGACTGCAGGACCGAGGTGAGCCGGGATGGGGAGAGCAGACCAAGCCTAAGGACTATGCAGGCTTGAGGGCCCCCAAATGTAGGATCTTGGGGTTGTAGCAGGGTCCACTCATGCTCTGAATTCGCCCTTGCCACTGCGACTGAGTTTTAAAATGGACCTGATTCTTTCTCCTCCTCTCCCCTTGCTCCTCCCTAACCTCTCCCCTCCATAATCTCAGGGGAAACAGGATGACTTCTCCCCCATCCAGGCAGAGCTATCTGTCCCTGAGCACACACCCACCATAGGAATGGGGTAATCCAGACTCTGGGGATGGCAGCAGAAGACCTCCCAAATTAACAAGTGAATCACAGCAGCAACAGAGACCACCTGGAGCGTCGCCTTTGAGCCACCTCTTTAACAGCCCCCTGTTCCTGCTGATGGGCAGAAGCACAGCCTCTGGGACAGGAGCCCCCTGTGTAAACCTCCTTTCCCTTTTTCTCAAAACCGCATTCTCCTTACTGGCTTGGCATCCGGACAAGGACTGAGCTTTCAGCAACAGGGTGTCCATTTGCTCCCCTGAGCTTTCACTTCCTTGTGAATAAAAAGAAAACACTGTTTGCTCCAGTGGTGTGGGCTCATCACAGGGTGGCTGCCATTGTCACGCAAGCAGCGAGAACAAAGCCACCGGGCTCTCCCCCGACCTAGTGCCTTTGGAGGCGGGGCCAAGCCTGGAGGCTCGGCCTCGCCCAGGGGGATGGTCTTTCCCAGGCCTGTGAAGAGGAGCACGGCTCTTGGTCCTCTGCAAGTCAGGCTCCGCGCGCTGCTTGGAAGAGGAAGGCTGCTTGGAAGAGTGGAGGACAGAACAGTGGCCCCCAGGGATGTCCCCCCTAGTCCTGGGACGTGACCTTGTGTACCAAGGGACTCTCTGGGAGTGGCTGAGGATGGACTTCCCAGATGGGAGCATATCCTGGAGTATCCACAGGGTCCTAGTAAGGGAGGAGGAGGCTCAGAGTCTGAGGGGGTACAGGGGAGCAGAGGTCAGAGTGATGTCTTGGCAGGAGGGGCCATGCGCTCGGAAAACAGATGGCCTCTAAGGAACTGGCTTCTTCCCTGGAGCCTTCAGAAGGGACGAAACTGGTGGCCACTTGAGTCGAGACCCAATTCAGAGGCCTGACCCTGAAAGGTGTGGGCTGGTAAGCTTGGTGGTCAGCCACTAGTTGTGGTGATTTGTCACAGTACAAGGGCGCGAGTGGTGTGTCATGTGGAAAAGGGCCTTTGGCCGATTTCTTCTTGGCACTTTCTACAGGGCAAAAGACCCTGTAGGGATGGGTGTGATTTCCTCTGGGCCTATATTACAAACCTGTTATCCCATGGTAGTCAGGTGGACGCTGGTGCTGGGCACCCACCACCTCCCCTTCGGAATTGAAGGTCACCTGTGCTGCGCTCCGACGAGGCAGCTGGCCAGCATCAGCCTTTACTGTTTGGAGTGTCTCCCTTTCCTGAGTATGGATGACCACAGTGTCCTGCATATGGTCTCTCACATGTTACTTTTCCTGTCTGAGTGAGAGCATCTTCAGGAAAGACTGCATTCGAGGGGCCCACAGCCCCACAGTGTTAATGAGGGCACAGTCTGTGCATAGGCCACCAACCAAGCCTGTGGCTGCCTGTGTTCAAACCCCTCCAGGAGAGGCGGCTAGACCTAAGTGGGGTTGAAGAAGCCTCCAGACACCTGCTGTGTTCAAGACTGAGCCCCAGATCTTCCTCCTCCTCCTCTTTCTTTCTTTTTATTTTTTTGGTATCAGGGATTGAATCCAGGGTGCTTCACCACAAGCCACATCCAGTCCTTTTTATTTTGTATTTTGAGACTGCATCTTGCTAAGTTGCTCAGGACATTGCTACTTTGCTGCGACTGGCTTTGAACTTGTGATCCTCCTGCCTCAGCCTACTGAGCCTCTAGGATTACAAGCGTGCACCACCACACCCAGCTGCAGAGCCTGAATTGTGAGGCCCTCTGCTGACCTGGGACCTGGCAGCTGAGCAGGACAGCAGAGCTGGGCACCTACCCAGTCCTGCCACAGAAATGCTGACATCCACCCAGTCCCACCAGGTGGACCCTGATGCCCACCCAGTCCTGCCATATAGATGCTGCTGTTCCCTCTCTAAAAACAGTAGCATTTTCTTCTCCATGAATTGGAGAAATGGCTGGAGCCATGTTCTGCATGTTTGGGAGCCAACCCCCTGGGGTTTGACCCCAGTTCTCTCTTACCAGCCAGATGACCTCACCCCGATCATGTCATCTCTCTGTGCCTGTTTCTCCTGCAGGAAGGAATAATGGCTTTACCCATAGGGCATTGATGTTTGCAAGGTGCTCAGAAGTGATGGCTTGCCCTGCTGGGTGCCTGCCTGCCTCACTCTGGTGCTGGCCTTGAACAGCATGCTGACTGGATCAGCTTCCATCCTCTGTGGTCCTTGGTGGATGGTTGAGTGAATTTCCACAAAAGTGTGAGGACGATTCAATAAGGGGAAGAACAGCACTCTTATCAAATGGTTCTGGGGAAGCTGGGCATCCCCTGCCAATGCATGGAGCTGGAGTCCTCCTTCACCCATGCATGCGATCGGCGGGATGGGTCACAACATTAACACAGCCACCTAGCCACTGAGAGTGAGCCGTGGCCATCGAGTAGGTGCAGGGCTCTGACTCCATAAACATAAGCAACAAAAGGAGGAAGAAACCAAGTGAACTTCATCAGAACTAAAACTTCTGTGCTGGAAAGTGAGAAGAGGACCCTCAGGATGGGAGAAACGATTGCAAATTGTATGTCTGATAAGAGACTTGTATCCAAAGAAAGTGATTCTTCATTTCCAACATAAAAAACAAACTAATTAGCCAGGTGCATTGGTTCACGCCTGTGATCCCAGCAGTTCTGGAGGCTGAGACAGGAGGATTGTGAGTTAAAAGCCAGCCTCAGCAAAAGCAAGGCCCACCTGAGTTCAATTCCTGGCACCAAAAAAAAAAAAAAAAAAAAAAAAAAAAACCCAAAACTAATTAAAAAATGGTTCTGGGCATGGTGGTGCACATCTGCAATCCCAGCAGCTCGGGAGACCAAGGCAGGAAGATATCGAGTTCAAGGCCAGCTTCAGCAATTTAGCAAGGCCCTAAGCAACTTAGCTGTCTCTAAATGAAACATTCAAAGGGCTTGGGACATGGCTCAGTGGTTGCACACCCCTGGAGTCAATCCCCCATACCAAAATAAAATGAAATAAAAATAAATTAATCAATTTAAAATAAATAAATAAATAAAGGCCCAAGGATTTGAATGGACTTTTCTCTAAACAGGTGGCTGTGACATGGCTGGTGAGCGCCTGACACTGAACACCCCGGTCATTGTGGAGACGCTGGCATTCCGCAGCCTCCAGCCAGTGCAGAAGGACTATGTGGGTGTTGGCAGGAATGTGGAGAAGTGGAACCTGACATCACCACAGGAATCCCAGATGCAGGCAACAAAAGTGGCTGGACCCCAGGAAGCAGCTGATGGGGCCTCCAGTCACACCTCACCTCCTCCCCAGCTCTCTCTCTTTTAATGGGCATTTTTGCTTTGAGAGTGGGAGGAAGGCAGGAGGGCTGTGCCTCAGGCCTGGGTCTGTTCTGGAAAACAATGCCAATAAACTCCCTGCCCTCAGAACTCCAAACTGGCCAGGTGCAGCTGGACTGTTCCCAAACACAGGTGAGTCCCCCTTGCTGTGGAGCCAATCAGGCCACTGCCAGGACCAGAAGGAAACAGGAAACGGTCAGATATGCTGGCTGCACCTCGAATCCCAGCCTCTCTGGAGGCTAAGGCAGGAGGGTCGCAAGTTCAAAGCTGGCTTTAGCAACTTATCGAGGCCCTGAGTAACTTAGTGAGACCATGTCTCAAAATAAAAAATAAGAAGGGCTCGGGATGTGGCTCAGTCGTCAAGCACTCCTGAGTTCAATCCCCTGAACATACAAAAAAAAAAAAAAAAAAAAAAAAAGGAAGGTCAAGACTGGCTGCAGGAGGAGAGTGGGATGGTCACCTGTTGGGCCCTGAGAGCAGCCCCAGGTCTTCACTGGAGAGGCTGGTTCATGACTCTGTGTGTGTTTGGGGGGATAGAACTCAGGGCGTTCTACTGTTGAGTCACACCCTTGGAACTTTTTATTTTATTATTTATTTATTTATTTTTAAAGGTTACAACTAATTGAGGAAATACTTCCTTTTTATTTTATTTTATTTTTTTAGTTGTTGATAGACCTTTATTTATTTATTTATATGCGATTCTGAGAGTCGAACCCATTGCCTCACACAGGCCAGGCAAGTGCACTACCACTGAGCCCCAGCCCCAGCCCCAACCCCAACTTCTTATTTTTTAATTTGAGACAGGGTCTTGTTAAATTACTGAGGCTGGCCTCCAGCTTGTGATCCTCCTGCCTCAACCTCCCAACTTGCTGGGATGACACGTGTGTGTCACTGCAGTCTGGTTGATTCTCAACTGTCTTGGTGCCCTTCAGAGGCCCACTCTCAGGTTTAGAGCCTTGTGCCTCTCTAATTCCCAGGCCACATCCTCTGCAGTGCACCAGGTCCTTGTACCTATTTTTCTCCTCAATAACTGTGGGCAGGTTACTTCTGTCTTTGACTAATATTTTTGTTTGACTCACTTAAGTCCCAATTTTCAGTTAGAATTTTCATTTATTGGAACAAACATGACTCAGCTGGGCACAGTGGCACACACCTGTAATCCCAGTGGCTCGAGAGGCTGAAACAGGAGGATTATGAGTTCAAAGCCAGCCTCAGCAAAAGTGAGGTGGTAAGCAACTCAGTTTGACCCTGTATATAAATAAAATGCAAAATAGGCTGGGGATGTGGCTCAGTGGTCAAGTGCTACTGAGTTCAATCCCTGGTCCCCCCCCACACCAAAAAATCAATAATAATCATGCCACAGATTTATTTAACTCAAGATTGAGGAGGCCAGGAAGCATACAGAGCTGTTTGTAGGATTGTGATAGAATGTGGGGGAGATGCTCCTGGGTGCATGTTGGCTTCACCCTGATATCTTCAACTGGAAGTGCCTTGGATGCACCTGACCCTGAACATCCAGGCTCAGCAGAGTAGTCCTACCAAGGGCTACTGTGCCTTGTGCTGGCAGCTGACCAGGATCGGCTGCTCTCCAGTGCCCTAAGAGCTTCATACTGTTTATGGCCAGTCTGGGAAAAGGTGAAAATGAAAAGTTGAAGTACTATTTCTACATGCATATTGCTTTCATACTGGTGTAAAGTAAAAAACCCAAGACAAATCACTATAAGTTTGAGGTTGAATGCTTCTAGAAGCGTCTAGTCACCAGTGAGGGGTGCAGTGGGTTGGGGCCTGTGTGCTCGATCTGGCCCTTGCGGGCCCTCTGGGCTGGCCCCCACCCCCTGCATTGCTGGCAGGTGTGAAATGGCAAGCTTCTGTTGAAAACTGTGTAGCGGCTGTAGTTAGGTGCTGTCTGAGGAACAGGATAAAGGCTATTTATTACCTGGGGCCTGCGAGCAGCAGGGGTGCACACGCAGGCAGGCAGGCAGTGCTTGGTTCTGATTTCTGGAGTGGAGTCTGTATCTTTTGGCAATTCTCAAATTTGGGAGCCACGGACCTTTCAGTGAGCCTGGAGGTTGAGGCCAGGGTGGCCCATGTCCTGCCCTTGGCACGGCTATGCACACTGCAAGCTCTCACCACCCACTGTGCATGGACTCCAGTGACCCCTGGAACCTGGCAGCCACCTGAGGCCAGGGATGGTGGGGACCTTGGTGCTGCCAGTCCATACTCATCCCCACAGCCATGCTCACTGGGAAGAGATCCCACACCAGCCGTTCTGTGCAATGACGGGGTTCCAAAGCTGAGTATTCCAAATTCACATTGGGGTAGACGACGCCCCTCAGGGTTGTAGGTGGGCAGGGGATGAGGCTCAGAGGCGGCTCCTTCCAACCTTGGCCTGCCCGTGTCCCAGCACCTATAGGAGTCACAGGCCGTGTTGAAGAACGGGAACGCAAACTACTGATTCTTAGTTTTACTCATTCCTTGTTTTACTCATACCCCTTAGTTTTTTACTCATATCTCTCCTCAACTTAGGAAGAATTTAAATGTTTTGGTACTGATTTCCAATTAAAATGTCTAACATGTTTGCCTCCAATGTGAGTTTCACATTACAAACTCCTGCAAATTTTTTTTTAATATTTATTTTTTAGTATTAGGTGGACACAATATCTTTATTTTATTTTATTTTTATGTGGTACTGAGAATCGAACCCAGTGTCCCGCGCATGTCAGGCGAGCACACTACCACTTGAGCCACATCTCCAGCCCTTCTGCAAGTTTCATTGAGTTAAAATTGCAAATGCCAATCTTTTATGTTCATTCTGGAGAGTTAACAGTTTTCAAGCAGTTAAAAAGTTATTTTAAACCTTCCAAAAATAGAAATAGTACAAGAAAACAGAATCATTAGAAGAGGAAATCAAAGCAAGAAAAGGCTAAGAGTAGAAAACAGAGCAGAGTTGTGCACACAAACAGGCCGCACTCCACCTTGTACATTCTACAGCCGAAGCAGAAGGAAAATAGTTTTCAGTGTCCACCAGTAAGAAGGAAAGTCAGTTTGTCAACAGAGGGTTGCATCCAGCGTCCCCTGAGAGCTTCACCATCTGGGCAGGTGTGGCCAGTCCTGGCTGGGGCACTTCCAGCCTCGTGCATTGCAGGCAGGAGAGAAGGGGCAGTTGAACAGCTTGTGTTGCAGTTGAAGGTCTTCAACACTCGTCTTCTTGGTTCTCCAGTCCCAGGTGAGCTCCTTCGGGATCAGCTGCAGCTCTCTGGCAGATGTGGACCAGGAATCCTCAAGAGCTCAGCACTCAGGTAGGCCTGCCTGGATGCAGACCCTCTGTTCAGGTCTGGCTTCTCTCTCTACAGGCCCACAAAGGTGCTCAATGCTTGTGATTGTGCCCTCACTTGGGAACTGTGCTGGTCAGCCCCAACCAGAGGATAGGGGGTGTGGTGGTCCCAGCATGTGGTTGCAGGCCTCAGAGACTGCTGATTCCCTGGTTGGACCTGGGAGAATGATGATGCTGTCTGCAGAAACTGGGACAGCAGAAGGGCTGGGGTGTGGGGAGGGAGAGGTGGCTCTGACGCATGAGCAGGAGAGGTTGACGAGCTAAGCTGGAGGACCAGTGGCCAGAGGGCTGGAAGGGTGGGGAGACCAGCGAGGGGCTGGACATTGAGCAGATTCCTGGCCTCAAACAGGGATGGTGAGTGAAGAGAGGTGAGGCGGTTTGAAAAGGGGAAAATGCAGGAAGCCCAGTGCGCTGGAAAGCTTACCGCAGAGGAAGGGGTTGGGACAGTCCAGCATGCTGAGAGAAAGCACTTACAGGCACATCACAGAGATCCATCTGGCTGAATCCAGCTGAGGCTCCCAGATCCTCTGGAAGGGCTGAAGCATCAGGCTTGGGGCTCTGAGAGGAAGCTCTGGCTCTGGGAGCACCTCTGCTCTGAGGCTGCAGCACTTTGTACTTTGGTCTTTGTACTGCAGCTGCTGCTGTAGGGACTCAGCTGTGGTGTCCTCTTCTCACAGGGAGCTACTCCTGGCCCTGGCCGACCTGGATCCAGGCAAGTGCCAGGAGCCGCTGCGGAGCAGAGGTTGGATCTCAGCACTGCGCCCTGGCTGCAAGGGAGGCTGAGGAAATATTCTAGCACCTACACGGGGGAAGGTTCTGAAGAGGGTGGAGTGGACAGGGGCTCCTGGGGATGTCTTTGTTGGGGGTACTGAAAGGAGAGACAGAGACAGGGACAGATATTCAGAGAGAAGCAGGGAGGCGTCTTTGGATGTAACAGGGGTTCACTTGATGCTTTGACTATATCTCTTATGGCTTTGAAATTTACATGTTTTTTTTTCTTTTTCCCAAACAACTTCTCCCCGATTTCTTCCCTGATCTTCTTTTCCCTGACCTCCTCCCTGATGTTCTTTTCCCTGATCTTTTTCCTAATCTCTCATCCCTAATCTCATTTTCTCTGAGTCACCTCTTTAAAAGCCCCCTGTTCCTGCTGATGGGCACAAGCACAGCCTTTGGGACAGGAGTCCCCTCTGTTTCTCCTTTGCTAGCAAAGCAATAAACCTTTTTCCTTTTTCTCAAAACTGTGTCCTTGTTATTGGATCAGCATTGGGGACAAGGATTGAGCTTTCGGCAACATGGAGGGACACTGGGAGGGCTGATGGAGGGAGCAGAGTGGGAGAGACCAGGAGAGGTGGGAGCAGAGCCTGCCACATAGAGAAGAGCTTTCTGAGAAGGAGAGAAATGGAGGTGGAGGAAGCTCATGGACTATGGCCTCACTGACTTAGGACAAGTCCTGCAGACAGGATGGGGTGATACCCAGGGGGAGTGGCAGTGCTGGAGGCATAGGCAGGAGGGCTCTTGGAGGTGGGAGCCTAGGATGGTACATGGAGGGTGAACCCCCGCTGCTCATGTCTGGCCCACTGTGGTCAGGCTTAGTCTCCAGCAGTTTTCCCATTTCCTTTTCTTTTTTTCACAACTGGGGATTGAACCTGGGGTACTCTACCACTGGGCTACATCCCCAGCCCTTTTTATTTTTGAGACCAGGTCTTACTAAATTGCTGAGGTCGGCCTCCAACTTGTGATTTTCCTGCATTGACCTTCCAAGTCACTGGGATTACAGGTGTGCGCCCCCATAACTGGCCAGCAGGTTTTCTAATGTTGAATCTCTATGCCTGTGTAGCAAATATCAGTTGTTTTCCTTTTCCTTAGGGAGTCCAGCATCAGAACTTCCTTTCCAGGGTAGCCTCCCAAGCTGCTCTCACTGAAGTCTCTATTATGGTTTGGATGTGAGGTGTCCCCCTAAAGCTCATGTGTGAGACAATGCAAGAGGTTTAAAGGAGAAATGAGAGATTATGAGAGCCTTAACCCAATCAGTGAATTAATCCCCTGATGGGATGAACTCAAGTGGTAGCTGAAGGTAGGTAGGGTGTGGCTGGAGAAGGCGGGTCCCTGGGGGTGTGCCTTTGAGGTATATATTTTCTATCTGGAGTGTGGAGTTTCCCTGTTTCCTGATCATCATGTGAGCTGCTTCCCTCCACCACACTCTTCTGTCATGATGGTCAGCCTCACTCTGAGCCCTGAGGAATAGAACCTGCTGTCCATGGACTGAGACCTCTGAAGCCCTAAGCCCCTAAATGAACTCTTCGTCCTCTACGATTGTTCTGGTCAGATCTTTCAGTCCCAGCAGTGAGAAAGCTAAAACAATATCCCTCCCCCATGCTTGAGGGAGCAGATCTTCTCTCACCTGTCCTGCTGGGACCTGCTTTGAGTCCTTGGTGTCTGTCCATTTCCTACTGACTCCATGTCTACTGTGAGCCCCTGAGGTCATTCATAACAGTTTTCTCTTGCTTACCCCAGTCCCCGGCCAGTGACATCTACCCTACTTACAGCTGGTCATCTCTGCTCATGGGTCCTAATCTCACCCATAGAACAGACTGAACTTCTTCCACACTGGTGCTTGTGTAGCACTGCATGAGTGGGTTCTAGAGCACTTCATATCCCTGATAGAGGACACAATTCCATAGGTAACTCTCGGATCACAGTCAATTTCTTTCTTTGCTTCCTTCTTTCTTTGTCTCCCCTGCCCCTTCTTTTCCCTCTCTCTCTTTTGAGGGGTACTAGGGATTGAATCAGGGGCACTTGACCACTGAGCCACATCCCCATTCCTATTTCATGTTTTATTTAGAGACAGAGTCTCACTGAATTGCTTAGTGCCTAGTGCCTCGCTGGCTTTGAACTGTCTATTCTCCTGCCTCAGCCTCCCGAGCTGCTGGGATTACAGGTGTGTGTCACTGCACCCAGCTAGATTTCTTAATAGTTTGTGCCCTCTTAAGGTCAATTATATCCCAGGAACCCTACCCCCAAGAACTATCAAATCCCATCTTTCTCATCCTTGTTATTTAAACACAAAGACAAATATATTGATGGATATTTGTCATTTGCATGCACACTGTCTTCTCTGTTCCATATGGGTCTCATCGGACTGTCAGTTCTTGCCTTCCACCTTAGCACCATCTGCAGGGATGGGGACATGGCCTGGGCATAGCTGACCTTTCCACTTAGGTACCTGCCACCACCTGAGCGCAGACTGGATAACTGGAAGTTCTCTTGCTGATGGTCCTTAGTTGAGACAACATCTTTTGGGGACACAAGTGGCTCTTTCTCCATCTGTGGGAGGAAGTCTATTTCTAGACTGAGAAGAGGGAAACCCTTAGCAGGAAAGCAGAGTTCAAAGACAGAAGGAAGCCAAGTCCTAATATTATTGAAACCCTGTATCTAACTACCTGAGCCAGTAGATGACTTCTCAAGATGAATTGTTTGTCACTTCTAATGGAAAGTCTTGATGTAATAACACCTTTAAAAGAATAAAAACAAAACATTTAATTATGGAAAATAGGGACAAATTTAAAAAAAATCAGATTATTTCTAATTCCATTTCTGAGTTACCGAAAAACTGGTATCACAGGGCTGGGGTTGTAGCCCAATGGTAGAGCGCTTGCCTTGCACAAATGAGGAACTGGGTTCAATCCTCAGCACCACATAAAAATAAATAAATACAATAAAGATAATATTGTGTCCATCTATAGCTAAAAAAAATATTTATAAAAAAACTGGTATCACACTAGGTGTGGGTGTGGCTGTTGCAGACTGAACATGGCTGCTAGCTGGCTTAGCACAGGGCCTCTCTGCAGCCTGAGTTGGCATTCACAGCTTGAGTTTTAGCTACCATCTTAGGATAGGGCAGCAGATGTCCCTGATCTTCTGAGGCTACTCCAGCTGTCTGTACATGACCCAGGCAGCCCAGGCTGTCAGCTCCACCTGCCATGAAGTGGCTACCTGAGCCTTTCCAGCACTAGTGGTGGGACTAGTGCTCACCCAGAATCCCAACAAGTCAAGTCATAGTTGCTCTAACCACTAAGTTTTGCAGAGTTATACAGCGAAAGTTGAGATCAACTGTGTAACTGCATGTCACCATTTCTTCCTCACTATTAAATATCCACCAAGGTTCTTTTGGTTGCCTAAGCATAAGGGGAATGAATTAAAATGTCCCAGAGGTGTGTCAAGGGGCAGAAGGTGACATTAGTAAGAGGAGAGGTGAGCTTTGGTGGGGACTGCAGAGCAGCAGATGGTGGTTTCTTTCTGGAAGCTGCCCTGAACATAGAACTTCAGGTTCTCAGGAGGGACAGTCAAACCATCTCATTGGGGCCAGTGCCCTCTCAGGGTCTTCAATCTGAGATGGGGGATGGGAGGACACAGACACAAGGAAAAGGCAGTGAAGCCAGGAAATCCCAGTGTGGGAGCTGGATCTGGGTTGCTCATCCACAGACAGGCCTGCTTTTGCTTGTTAATTATGTTGCAATTTCCCAGAAGGTCTTTCCTTTCAAGGCTTTCTGTGCTACTGTATCAGGGCCTCTTTCTATAAAAGCAGGAAAGAGGGGAGGGCTTTTGGAAACTGTAAGGCCTTCCGGGCAACATCAGACACTTCTGCACACTGTAACCACAGGCCACAGGCTTCTGGGTGCAAATGCATTCCTGAGCGGGCTACAAGGTGTTGTTGCTCAGGTTGACCTGGAACTTTTGATCTTCCTGCCTCAGTCTCCCCAGTCAATGAGATTACAAAGTATGCCATTGCGCCTGGCACTATGCGGCTTTTAATCAATTAATGAATACTGGTGTGTTAAAGATAAGAAAGGCTTGTATTAAAAGAAAGGTTGGAAGCCAGAGCAACAGATACTGTGAACCAGGAAGAAGCAAGGTGACGGGCATGTGAATGGGCCGCTGAGCGTGGCGGCGGCAATTTGGCCTGGGCTGACCGCTCCCTCCGGCGGATTAACCCCTGATCTGGGCCTCCGGGGCAGCGCTGGGACGCCGCGGGCTCCGCGCAGAGTGCGGGCAGGGGGGCCTGGGCTGGCGGGCGGAGCTCACGGCGCGGGCGGGGGCCGGGCGGGCGCGCGGGGAGGTGTCTGCTCCCGGCTGGGGCGGCGCCTTGGCGTCGCAGCCGCGGGGCCGCCGACTGCCCGCCGTCGGCGACATCTTGTCAGGAAGCGAGGGACCGCAGCCGCGCTTTAGCTGCTGCGCCACGCGCGCCACGGCCTGAAGAGGTAAGGCCGCCGGCCGCCCACACCCGTGCCCGGAGGTGCTCGGCCCGCTCTCGCTCCTGCTCAACCCCGGCCTCCGCTTTCCGCCTGTGGAGACTCCCCCGGTGACAGGCCGCCGGGTCCCCTCTAGGAAGCCCGAGTGGCCCCGCCCTCGCTCCTGGACCAGTAGGGCCACCCCCGCCCCCGCCCCGACTCCGCCCAGCCCCTTCAACCGGGAGGGCGGTGACACCTCCCCGAGCCCCCGCCCCGACTCCGCCCAGCCCCCGTGACCTCGAGGGCAGCGACACCGCCCTCGCCCCCTCCCGGCCCCGCCTCCGCCCCCGCCCCCGCCCCGTCCGGGCGGGGCTCCGGGTTTGAAACGCGCGGCGGGCCGGCCCGGGCGGGCGGGGCGGCCTCTGTCGTGTGGGCCCCTCAGGCAGCGGCGCGGAGCGGGCCGGCGGCGGATCGCAGCACCATGTCACCGGGCAGCGGGGTGAAGAGCGAGTACATGAAGCGCTACCGGGAGCCGCGCTGGGACGAGTACGCGCCGTGCTACCGCGAGCTGCTGCGCTACCGCCTCGGCCGCCGGCTGCTGGAGCAGGCGCACGCGCCCTGGCTCTGGGACGCCTGGGGCCCGGACTGCGCCTCGGACGACTCGGCCTCGTCGGCGGCGTCGGGCCCCGCGCCTCGGTGCGCGCTCGCGGACCCCGAGGAGGCCTCGGAGGCCTCGGAGGCCGCGGAGGCCGCGGAGGCCTCGGCGCGTGAGGAGCCCGAGCGGCCTGCTGGGGAGCGGGGCGCGGAGGCCGGGGACGAGCAGGACGCGGCGCAGCCAGGTACCGGGCCGAGGGGCGCGCGAGGGGCCGCGCCGGGGTGGGGCGCTAGGCGTCGAGCTGCCTGGTGTGTTTTTTGCAGCGTTTGGGGCGAAAGCTTCCTGTTTTGTTTTGTTTTGTTTTCGGTGACGTGCGGTGAACCTGCCTACCCCCACGGAGTTTGAAGGGCGTTGGCCCCGCCTCTGCCCTCCTACTCTGCATTCCCTTAATTAGGTGGCTCAGCGTCAACCCAGCCGTGTGGCCTCTAAGCACAGCGGGGACCAGGTCTCTCCGTTGGCGATAGCTCCCTCGGCGAGCCCCCGACTCCGTCTGTTTCTTGCGGTCTCTCGCGACTGGAGGAGCTTTCATCACGCTCCCAAAGGCGCCCCGAGAGGTTAGGAGCCCCGGACTGTGCCTGGTCATAATGAGGCCCGTGCTTTCCAAACAAATTCTCCGACCTCTCCGCCCTGTCTCTAAGGAATGCTGTGCGCTTGGGTGCGAGGATGCGCGGTCTACGCTGGCTGCTCTCTGGTACTGCCCACGCGTGACAGTGCGGCCCCGTGCCTGCCGCCGTGCGCAGGCGGCGGCTCTCTTTGGCCATTGCACAGGCCATGGCGCCGTGGCTGCCGGGTGCAGAGCCTTCGGGGTGCGCTGGAGTCCGGGGGGTGCTGGTACCCAGCGCGGAGGTAAAGCCTTCGCACAGCTGGGTGACTCAGGGCTCCTTCCCGCTGCTTGCAGCACTGACCAGGCGCCACCCCGAGGTCTCCGGGTTTTAAGGAGGGTCTAGTGAGAAAAATAAACACTGAGAACTTCAGTCACCGTTCTAGGAATATGTATTTTTCAAAACAACATTAAGACATAGGACCATAGTTTTTATCTCAATTGCATAAACGAACAAGCGGAAGCCCAGGATCAGTGATTGATCAGTCTGAGAAGCTCCACCCATTTCTTTGCTCAGCTCCTCTCAGTTCATCCAAGCAGAGCTACCTTCTCGGTATGATGTCACGTGAATCCCATCCATTCCTGGTGCTCAGGGCTCATTGCTGGAAATTAGAATAAACAGAAGATTGCAGGTGGGTGGGGGAATGGACGTCCCAGTGATGCCTTCCAAGGTGAGGTACATGCAGTATCAGTGCTGTCCAGGGGCCTTGTGGTGTGGTTGAGTGCCTGTGTTTGCCTGCCCAGGTGTGCCTTGTCTTCAGGATTACTGTGGTTGCTTTGGGAGATCCTGACTCCTGGTGGTTCTGAAATTCTTGGTTAAAACGTGTGGTTTGGCATCTAGGAAGAGGGGGATGCCTTCTGCATTCAGGATGGGCTGTTGCGGGCTCTTGTGGCTTTGCAACTCCCTGCCAGAGTTGTTCTCCATTGCTGCGTTGGGAAGATTAGAAGTGTCTTCACTGAGTACTTTTACGTGCTGGAGTGATGGCCAGACTAGGCTTGGAGTGCTACAAAGCACTGAAGCCATTCACACACACAGGATCTGCAGCTCTGCATGGCTGTTACAGAAATACAGCCATTCCCCAGCCTCACACACCCCAGCTTCCTGGTGGCTGACTGCTTACCACTCTGTCTTTCCTTTGGTCTTGTCTCTTTTCCAGACAGGGTCTCCTTATGCTGCCTAGGCTGGTCTTAAACTCTTGGGTCCAAGGCGTTGTGCCTCAGCCTCCTGAGTAGCTGGGGCTACAGGCATGTACCACTGTGCCCAGCTGTGTGTTCGTTCTTTCTTTCTTTCCTTCCTTCCTTTTCTTTCTTTCTTTCGCTGGAGATTGAACCCAGGGCCTTGTGCATGCAAGGCAAGCACTCTGCTAACTGAGTTGTGTCCCTAGCCACCTAGCTGTGTTTATTTCTGAATCTCTGAACAATGTGGCTTTTGTGGACAGATCTTGTTTTTTTTTTTTTTTCAGGGTTTAATGTGGCCTCTTGACTTTCACTCTTCTCACTGCTGTCTTCAGCTGTACACATGGATAGTAGCCTCCTCCTTCCCAACAGCCATGAGCTTCTGCTGGGCTCACTGGTGGTGACCGTGATATTGGGCCTGTGGAAATAGTTGCCCAGGCTGCTTCTTGGGCTCCTTTTTCTTTCTTTCAAATGGAGCTTCATCTGAGCCACTGTCCTGCTCTTCCTTTTTCCCTTGGGGCCTCTGACCTCCTTCTGTCTGGCCTGGCCTGGCTGCCTCTGGGTCCTCTGGCCGGGTGGCCGTCACCTCAGGCTCTTCCTGGCCTCCCTTGGGTGGCAGCCACTGCAGTCTGGCTGTCATGCTTTTTTCTTGGTTTACTCCTTACTGTCTGGGGAAGGGGAAGGGAGGTGAGTGTTGGGGTCTGTGTCCGAGATGGCTTTATCCACCCTCACTGGTGAGACCTGGCTTGCCTGGCATTCTAGGTGAGTCAGGGTCTCCAGGAAGTCAGAAGGTATTTCTCCATTGCCCTGTGACTGCTGACTCCCGGGCCTCCTGGCTGAGGTCCTTGGCCTCTGAAATGGACCCCGTCTGTTCTTGTCCATTGAGCTGGGCACCTGAAGGGCTGTTATAGTGACATGCATGTTTTCCATTCCTGGAAGTTTTCTTGAAGTATTTTGTCATTTCTATATATATTTGTTTTCCCCTATCTTTCTTGTTGCTTCATCTTGCAGTGCTGGGGATGCAGTTCTGGGCGTTGCACATTAGGCAAGTGCTCTACCATTAAGCAGCACATACAGCTCATTCTTTCCTTTCAAGTTTTTTAAAACTGATACATATAACAAAAATTGTACAGCTATATATAGTGTTCCAGTGACATTTTCATTCATATATACACATATAAGGTTTAAATCAGGTTAAGCAGGGCTGGGGATGTGTCTCAAGCGGTAGCCCGCTCGCCTGGCATGCGTGCGGCCCGGGTTCGATCCTCAGCACCACATACAAACAAAGATGTTGTGTCCGCCAAAAACTAAAAAATAAATATTAAAAAAAAAAAAAAATAAATAAATCAGGTTAAGCATATCTAGCTTATCAAACATTGATCATTTCTTCATGATGAAGACACTCAGAATCCTTCCCTCTGGCTTTTTAAATACACAGTACTTATTGTCCCCTGGAGTCACCTGACCATGCAGTAGGCTCCTGAACTCCTTGTTCCCGTGCAGTGCAATGTAACTTAGTGCCTGTTGTTCAGCTTCTCTGTCCTCCCTGCATCTGTTCTCCCAGTCCCTGGTCTGCTCAGCTCTTCTGAGATCAGCTTTTTAGATTTCACCTATGAGGGAGCTCAGGCAGCCTTTATCTTTCTGTGCCGCCTCCAGTTGCACCCATGCTGTTGCACGTGACAGGAGTCGTCCCTTGCCGTGACTGAGCAACGCTGCTTCACGAATGTGCACCATATTCTCTTCAGCTGTTCCTCTGTGGGGACACAGGTTGTTCCCGTTTCTTGGCATCCCGGATGCAGACATCTCTTGGACATGCTGGCTTCTCTTCCCTTGGATGTGCATCCATGAGTGACATTGCTGGATCGTATGGTAGTTCTATTTCTAATTTTTGGAGGTGCTTCCACACTGTCTTCCAGAATGGCTGTGCTAATGTATATCCCTACTGGCAGCAGGCAGGGGTTCCCTTCTCTGCATCCTTGCTGACTCTTGTTACCTCTTGTCTTTTTATATTAGCGTTCTTACTGGAGTGAGGAGACATTGTGGTTTTGGTTTGCATTCCCTGATGGCTAGTGACATTGAGCTTTTTTTTTTTTAATGTCTTCTTTTGAGAAATGTCTGTTGCTCATTTTTAAATTGGATTATATGTGGATTTTTGCTGTTGAGTTTTTGGAGTTCTTATATATTCTGGATACGAATCTTAGATATAGTTTGTGTTTTCCTTTCTGCATTCCTTGACTAGATGTTAGTCTTTGTGAATTTATCCTCCACTTTTAAAATTTTTCTTTCCTAATTTTCATCTTTCTTTCTGTTCTGTTTTCTGGGTAACATTCAGCTGTATCTTCCAACTCTTACTGCATTTTTCATTTGTGGGGTCCTATTTTTTTAACTTAAGATTCACTGAATCATTTTCTGGGCCTGCCTGCCTCCCAGCCTGTCTCCCTCCCTCCCTGGTTCCCGGCCTCCCTTCCTCTCTGCTTCCCTCCCTCCCTCCCTCCCTTTCTCCTTTTCTCCCTCCCAGCCTCCCTGCCTCCTTCCCTCCCTGCCTGCCTCCCAGCCTGCCTCCCTCCCTTCCTCCTTGCCTCCCTCCCTTTCTCCCAGCCTCCCTCCCTCCCTCTCTATCTCCCTTTCTCTCTCCCAGCCTCCCAGCCTCTCTCCCTTCCTGTCCTGCCTCCCAGCCTTTCTCCCTCCTAGCCTCACTCCCTCCCTCCCAGCCTCACTCCCTCCTTCTGTCCTTCCCACCCTCTTTTTTATTCCTTTTTGAAAACAAAATCTCTGGTTTTTATTGGGACACATATTGTCTTGTCTTGCTGAGGACATTACTAGATTCTGTGTGCTTTCTTCTCTGTGCTGCATTAGCACAGTCTATTTTCCCATCCTCCGTTTTTGTTTTGGCTTGTAATTCTGGACTGTTAGAAGCTTTTTTCAAGTGTGTGGTGATTCTCAGGTCCTTATTTTGCTTAAGAGATGGGTCAGGAAGGCTCTTTGGAAGTTCCCTGCATGTATATGGGAGGTGGGAGTGCTGAGTGTGGGACCCCTAGAGCAACTAGACTATCTCCAGTTTCTTATTTATTGGACCCAGAGGTTACCACTAAGCCACATCCCTGGCCCTGTTTTTATCTTATTTTGAGACAGGGACAAAGATACCTGCCTCTGCCTCCTGAGTGGCTGGGATGACAGGCGTGTGCCACCTCGATTGGCTTACACTGAATCTTTTCTTTAGCAGAGGGTAGGTGGTGTGATTTTAAACAGTGTGTCTGAAGTAAGAAAAGCCGTCCTGCCCACCTCCTGCCCTGCTCACCCAGCTCTTCCTGGCTCCCTTGCAGCTTCATCCCCTCCCTGTTTAGGCTTCCTTGGTGGCTTTGGTTTTAGACTTTCTAAACATTCACATTTCATAGGGTGAAGTCTGGCTCCTTGTTGGACTCTGCCTCCCTCACTCTTTTTGGAGGAGAATGTTCTAGGATCCCATGGGGAACTTGTTCCTGCAGAGGTTGGGGCCTTTCAGCTGGGGAGTTTCAGTTCAGTGATGTTTCTGACTGGTTTTGTGTGTGTGGTGCTGAGTATTGAACCCAGGGGTGCTTTCCCACTGAGCTATAGCCCAGCCTCCCCACCCCTGTTGTGTTTTTAGATAGGGTCTCCCTAAGTTGCCCAGGCTGGCCTCAAACTTGCAATCTTCCTTCTCAGCCTCTCAGTCAATGGGATCACAGGCACGAGACATCGTGTCTGGTCCTATTACTGTTTAAACAAATTTTCTCTGCTCTATTTGCTTTTTTGTTTGTTTGTTTGTTTTTCTATAATTCTTGGCTGAATGGCATACTTCCTGGATCAAACCTATAAAATTTTTCTTTTAAAGTTGGAATTTTTGGTTTGTTTTCTGGGAGAACTCCTGAATTTTATCTTCCAAGCTCTGTATTAAAATTTTCCATTGTACCATTCCAATTTTAAAATCTAAGAGATAAGAGATCACTGTTTTGGTCCTAAGTGTTTTAATTTTTTTCCTCCACTTTTTGAATCTTGTCTCCCCTTGTCTTGGTGGTGGGGCAACAGCCATAATCTGCTTGGAGACCTTGCCCTTTGTGTTTCGTCTCCTTTGGGGGCAGCTCAGGTGCTGGCTCTGCCCCTCTGCTCACATGAGGTATGCCCTGAACCTGTTTCCCAAGAGATGGATCCTGTAATCAGATGAGGACCCAGGTGTTCCTTCCTCTGGGGCACTGGGAACACTGTCATTATTCCCCTGGGATCTCTTGTGTGACCTTTCCCAGGTGGCGAGTGCCCCTTGCCTCAGGGGAATGAATAAGCCTGGAGGAGGGCTCCCTGTCTCTGTTTGCCCTCCTCACTGAGAGGCCTTCATTGAATTCTGTTTTCTGGAAGGTGTCACCCATGACATTCCTGTATGTGGGCGGACCTGGGAGCCCAAGCTGAGCCTGAGACAAGCCCGAGCCAGAGCCAGAGCCCAGATCCCAGGCCCCTGTGCTTCCTGTCATCTAGCAACCCACATGTCCCCTGGTGGAAGGGAAACAACCAGTTCTGTGGCTGGATTGCTCTGAGCCAGAGTGGCTTAGACTAGGCTCCTTGTAGTGCTGAGGTTTCTGTGGCCTCAGTTCTGCCCTGGCACCCGGCCTTGGGATGTCTTGTCTGACTTCAGCCTCTGCCTAGCTGGAGCCACTGGGTCCACCCAATGCGGGACCTCTCCCTGAGCCTGGCCCTCCTGACCACCTCTGCTGGCCTCCCAGGGCAGTGCCAAGACGAGTTGGCGGAGGCTCTGCTGCCCTTTGTGATCTGTCAGACAGCACCTCTCTGACCTGTTCAGGCCCCAGGAGTTACAGAAGTCTGCTCAGGCCCAGTGGGAAGATGGAGGCATAGCCCTTGCATTCTCAGAGCTGCTTGTGGGGCTGGGTGCTGACTGGTCGGTGCTGGACCTTTGGCAGGACAGCCTTCTCAGGACCTACTGGCTCCTGTCCTGGGTGCCTGGTCCTCAGGCGGTTGGGATGGCTCAGCCAGTGGGGCTGGTTGTGGCCTCCGCCCCTTGCCCCACTGGTTCTGCTGGCAGTTTGTGCTGAGGTCCTCACCCCCCTTGTCCTTTGCCTTCGTGCCTTTGACTTGTCCTTGACCTCCCTCCCCCATGGGCTGGGCAAGGAGAGGCTACTTGCACATGTTTTCAGTGCTCATTTGACTCGGACCCCCTCTTGATTTATTTGCATTTTTTCTTTCTTTCTCTCCTGTTGGGCTACCATGGTTTGTGAATTCTTTTAGTTTTTCCCCAAACTAGTCCTTGGCTCTGTGGGTGATCTCTGCTCCTTGCTGCCATTTTCTTCCGGCTTGTTCTAATCATTCTTACTTTGTGAGGTGGATGCTCAGCTGCTTTCCCTGCCTTTCTTTCTTGATCTGATCTTTTTAAAATAGTACATTTCCTGATTATCGCTTCAGCTACATGCTGCATTTTTGTCATGCTGTGTTTTGACTCAGTTAAACACATTTTCTAGTTTAGATATGATTCTTAAAAATAGTCACAAAAATTGATGAAGTTTTACACGTATGTATAGAACACAGACAAGGAAATATATTTATCTTAAAAAAAACCCTATATTACAGAAACCTACTACAGACACGCTAAGTGAGGGCACTATTTTTTATTTTATTTTGTGACAGGATCTGGCCAGGAACTGATGTCCCTTCCACTTCAGCCTCCTGAGTAGCTGGGATTACAGGTGTGACCATCACACCTGGCTAATGAGGGCACTTGGGGAAAATTCTCAATAAGATCAGAAATAAGAAAAAGATGTCTTTTGTCCCTGCTGCTTTACAACTTTTACTTCTGTGTGTGGTAAGACTGGCAGAACATGCAATTCCCGATCCTTCAGGGTGCCTGGCTCCTGACTGAACACCTTCAGGGTTTCTGTGGCCACAGTGTGCCATGGTTGCTTAGGAGTATGAATAAAAATGGGAGAGATTTTTTAAAAGTTTTTTAAAGTCAAGCTTAATTACTTTGTGGTTTAAGAATACATTGCATATGATTTCAGTTTTATAGATGTGTGAAGATTTGACTTACGTCTCTGGATGGCTAAAGTCCTACATGTGTCCACATCATCCTGATGAGAACCCGTGTGCTGCCGCTGTTGGGCCTGCAACACTGCACCTAGTGGGTCGGATTCATTAATTCTGGTCAAATGTTTTTAAACAGACTGTTCAGTAAGACTTCTGTGATGAGGGCCTGTCCCTCGCTGACTAATATGTTACTGACACTTGGACTGTTACCAGTGTACTGAGGAATGGAATCTCGTTTTATTTACTTTAAACAGGTACTGAATAGCCCCATGTGGTTAGCAACTAAGCACTGCACAGCACTGTTATAAATCGAGGCAGAATTTGTTTGAACGTCCATCAGTTGCCTATATAGAGGCGTAGCTGGTAGGGAATGTTGTTTTTGTTTGTCTGAAATGTCTTTATTTTAAACTTCATTCTTTCAACTAGGATTTTATTTTATTTCACACATGCAAGGCAAGCACTCTACCACTGAGCCACAACCCCAGCCCTTCAAATAGGATTTTAAAAGCACATATATAATTATCCTGTACCAGGAACTATTTTAAGAGTTTTTAACTATTAAAATTACAGTGATTTGTTCTTATTTATCCATTTTTGCCTTCTGCTGCAGATGATCCCCAGCTGTGTCTTCCTCTCTAGGTGCAGAGGGCAAAGATGTAGTTATTTCGTGGTTGGTAGATGGCGGTTCCAGAATCTCGGGCTCGTTCCAGCTGGCCAGCCTTCTCTGCTTTCTGTGTGTGCCTGTTGTCCTTGATGCACTGGGAGTTGAGTTGAAGGCATTTGTAGGGCTTCTTTGGGGCTGAGGTCTGCAGAGCACGATTGGTCTTGTGCTGGGTACCTGTGGACAGTGTTCTCCTGGGACCATATTTTTTAGCCATTTTATGCCCTTGGGGTGGGGGGTGTTGGCCAGGGCCATCCTGGCTGCTCACCAGGATGGTGGCACCTGCCTTGCTGGGTCCTGGGCCTGCCCTGCTCTGCCACCCCTCATCCTTCATATGGGGACAGCCAGACTGCCTAGCATGGCCCCTGCTCTTCCCCTCACACCATCTCCCTGTGACATGTGGCACCCTTGATGGCTCTTTCCTTTCTGAAACTCCTTCTTTAGCTTCCCTTCTGGTGGTCTTTTTCAACTTTTCAGCTCTCCTTCCTTTGTCCTGCTCTTGGACTCCCTTTCTCTGCCTGCTCATTAGATAGCTGCACCCCAAGGCCTGGATCTGCGTTTCCCCTCACTTCTTGGTGACCCAGGCCACCCTGGAGCTCCCACTCACCACACTCGCATCCAGCGATTGTCTCCCCTGTGCTCAGGCTGGGGTCCAGCAGGCCATTTCCTTTGCTGGGCGCCTCTTCTCATCCTTGGGTGGGTCTCAGAGGGTGGTGTGACCACCTGCCCAGAACACCTGGCCTGGTGTACCCCACTGAGCTGGGTCACAGGGCCCAGGTGAGTCAGCACCTGTCAGCTTGGGGGCCTTCTCTGATCCTTGCTGGCTGACCACCCTGGGGTCACCCTGGGCTGCTTGCCACTTTTCCTGGCATGCCCTCTCCTCCTAGCTGACCGAACGTGTTTGTGCTACATGCCTCATTCCTAAAGTGCAGGTAGGACCACACTATTTCTCAGCTTGAAATTCCTCAGTGATTCTCCATTTGCAGGATAAAATTAAAACTCCTGAGTTTTGCATGGAGAGTCTGTATTCCTCCGCTACCTGCAGCCTCCTCCCTAGGCTCTCTGTGGACTTAGCATGTTGAAGTGTCTGTCATCCCTCTTCCCTGTTCCCTGGTGCCCTTTCCTGAGCCATGTCTCCTCCTGGCACTCCGCTCCTGTTCTCTGCCTGGCTAGCCCCAGCTTGTCTTCTATTATAGGTCACTCTTGCTTCTGGGGGCAGGCTTCTGGGGTGAGCTAGCCACGAGGAAGAAGGGGTGCTCTTCAGCATGTCAGAGCCAGGTCCCACCCACCCCATACCCTCCTAGATCCTGAGGGTGCCCCTTCCCAGTGAGCGCATTTAAGTTGCTATCAGGTGGAGCCTGGTGTCCCTCCCTCCTCCCCGCACTCCACTGCTCCTCCCCACACTCCACTGCGGGGCTTGAAGAGACAGGCACACCCTGGGCCCCAGGATGGGACATGCGTCACCTGCCCCTCAGGGTTTGTAAGGAGTAGGGCCAGTGGTAGCACCAGTCAGCACAGGCTAGAGTGGCAGGTGGCCTGCAGATGTCTTCATCGGGCTGCTGTGCCTCGACTGCCCACACAGGGTCCACTCTGCCCCAGGGGAATAAGGAAGGAGGCCACAGTGCAATCTGGACTGCGAGGGGACCAGGCCCCCATGGCAGGCTTACGGCTGGCACTGAGAGGCAAGTTCTGTGGCCTCTGGAGGAGGAGTCCACTAATGCCTGGACCTCAGGCTTACCTTGAGGCAGGAGGCAAACAGGCAGAGCCTTTTATTATGAAGGAGGGATTTATAAAAAATAATGGTAAAATCCTAAAAGGTAACTAGGAGAAATCAGAGCTGTTTTGAAGGTGTCTGTACTTTTTTTAGGGGGGTAGGTACCAGGGATTGAACTTAGGGACACTCAACCACTGAGCCATATCCCCAGTCCTATTTTGTATTTTATTTAGAGACAGGGTCTCACTGAATTGCTTAACGCCTTTCTTTTGTTGAAGCTGGCTTTGTATTCGAGATCCTCCTGCCTCAGCCTCCCGAGCAGCTGGGATTACAGACGTGTGCCACTGCACACAGCCAGGACTGTCAGATTCTCCTCAGGCTGGGCAGCCACATCCACCATTACCTAGTTCTGCTGGCAGAATTTAGGGCTGTGTAGACCTTGGAGCTGACCCCAGCTGTTGGGGAGCCCCTCAGAGCAGTCTACGTGGTTTGCTGTTCATACTGGGAATACAGAGCTGTCACCCAGGTGAAGAGCCATGAAGACTGCTTCCTACTGGGGACAGGGGCCTTCATGTCAGGGTGGCCAGCCAGCTCCTAAGAGCAGGTGAGCAGCATTTCCATGACCAGGAATATTAAAAAGGAATAGCTGGTAATCCCAGCTTCTTAGGAGACAAGGCAGAGAATTTCAATTGAAGGCCAGCCTGTGCAATTTAGGACCCTGTCTCAAAATAAATCAAAGGTGAGGTGCATCTCAGTGGTAGAGTGCTAGCTTAGCATGTGCAAGGTCCTGGTTCAGACCCCAGTACTACAAAAGAGATGCAATCCTGCAGCTCTAGTAATTAAAACCCAGCATTCTGTGGCTGTCCAAGATGACAGTCATCCTCCCTGAGGCAGTGCCTTTGGGGCCTAGAGTGGGTGGAAGAGGCCCATGCCATGGCCCATGCCATGGCACTCCACCTGTCAGGGTCAGGGGATGCCACACCGCAGAAGGCAGGGCCCGCTTGCTCTAGAATAGGCCTGTTAAATGTGGGACATTTGTTATTTTAAGATGGGATAAAGGTCCTATGCAGATGTCTCTGTGCTTCTGTGCTAGTGAAACTTGGGAGTTGAGCCCTTGGTTAAAGTGTCGCTGGCTTAAGAAATATGATGCTGCAGCCCAAACAGCAACTGCACGTAAGTGTGGTTCAAGGTATTTTTCTCTTGTTTTGTCCCTTTTTTCAAAGCACTGCCAGTGAAAGATGTAGAAGAAAAACCCGAACAACAAACCAGAGTGAAGGAGACGGACAGGTTACCCGCTGGTGTCAAACCCCGACAGCAACCAAGTGCCTTATTTGCTAGAGGAAGTAGGAAAGCTGTCAGAAGCCCCCAAAGATCATCCACTAAAATAAAAGAAAACAAGCACCCATTTGCTCTTTACGGCTGGGGAGAGAGACAGACAGACACCGGAAGCCAGAAGACCCACAACGTCTGTGCCTCTGCATCGGTGCATGAGGTGCGGGCCTGCCTTTCTGTTCTTCCCTGGAAACCATTGGGATGCACTGGGCCTGCAAGATCCTGTGGTGGGGTGGAGGTCAGGAAAGCCCAGAACCAGGGCTGGTTACCAGCAGGAGGCTCTGGATGCCGCTACTTGGGCAGCAGGGGTTTGTGCTGGGCGTTGGCTGGCACCTGATGGGTTTACTGACACACACCAGGGGAGAGTGGGCCTGGCTGTGTGGCTCTAGAGCTCCCAGGGGTCAGGGGTGCAGAGAGGAGTGCAGCAGGCCTGGACTTGCCGCTGCCCTTGTGAAGGCTGTTCTCTTTGGCTTCGACAAGCTGGTGTCCAGGGCTGCTTGGTGGCCTGCTTCCCAGATGTCTTCCAGGCCCCTCTCCTGCTTGTCCAGGAGGGATGCATTTTCTCCTAGGGCCTCTGGTCCTCTGACGAGGCCCTGTCTGTGCTCTGTCAGGACCTGAAGCATCTCATGGTGAGTCCCTTGGCAGCACTGATGCTGTGACAGCTGGAGCAGGGTGGCTCAGGAGAGGACAGGAGCTGCCCGCTGATGGCCATTCTACACAGCTTCCCTGAACTCTGGGCCCAGCAGATGCTGGCATTGGGAGTGAAATTTGAGGCCACTAGGCTGTTTTTCCAAGGACCTCAGTCCCTGGGGCTGATTTTAACAGGCTTTGCCATTGAAGGGTGACACCTGGTGAAAGCCCTGGGCGTTTCCAGGTGCTGGTTTAGAAGGTGGGTCCCTCCCAGCAGATGCAGAGCTGACCCTGCTGCTCCCTGGTTCTACTCAGGGTTTAGTCTTCTGTTGCCCAGCATTGCGTCGCAGGCATCTGGTGTGCGTGTTCCTGGGGGAGCTCAGGTTTGCAGAAGGCCCATTGGCAGGCATTCTTGATGATGAGCGCAGAGTGGACTCACTGCTGTTTCTCCTCCCTAGATTCACGAGTCGGCGCTGCGGGCCAGGAGCAGGAGGCAGGAGGAGAAGAGGAAGCTGGCTGCTCAGCGGCAGCGTGCGCACTCGGTGGAGGTGCAGAGGGGCAGGACAGCGAGGGCCCCCTCTGCAGAGAACCCCTGGGTGACGGAGTACATGCGCTGCTTCTCAGCAAGGGCCTAGAGCTCCCCAGGGGCCAGTCTGTCTGTGACCCGGATCTGGCCGAGAGACCTTGACCATGCAGGGCCTCTCGGAGAACAGCTAAAGGCTGTCCTGTCGTGAATCTCATCACCTACGTCAGCAGTAGGGCAGAAAGCTGAAGCCATAGACACTTGGTTACCTGTGAAGACAAGCCCCAGGCCCCTGGTATTCTTGTTAGAGTTGTGTCTGTGAGCATCTTTCCTTTGAGTTACTGACACCAGATGCCTTTAAACAACTATGAGGCTTCCGTCCCCCTCTAGGTGGCACAGGTGGGCTGTGTCACCCACCTTAGGGGCCTCCAACTCACACTTGTGAGGTCCCCGTCCTGCACGAGATTTGTGTTTACTGACACGTGGTTTTCTTTGTGAGAGAGTATCCAGCAAGTATCACTCCCCGTGGCCTCGGGCCCAGTTCTCCCCAGGATCTAGCATCCATCTGTGGTGAAGCAGGGCTGTGATGGCTACTGCAGGTACAGAGGTGCTTGTGTTTCAGCTCACACCAACCTTCACACGGGTCGTGTGTTCAAGGATTGGGCTGGCGAGGCCTGGCTTCTCTGGATGATCTCCTAGGCGCTCCCTCAGCAGTTTAATAGCCACACACATTCCAGTAGACACAGCGCGGCCACTGTGTGTAGGTGGTTATGCAGTTGCTGTGAGCCAGTTCACCTCTCTTTAATTACAGCATTTCTCTTCAGAACATATAAGATATAGCTGGCCACGGTTACAGGCTGTGGACTCTAGCCTCTTCTGCAGCAGCTGGCAGGACATGTAGAATGCGTGCCCTGGAATCACATGGAATGAACTGAGACACTCTCAGAGACACTGCCCACCTGCCTTCTCCACTCTTCCTTCTGCAGAACTTGGTCTTGGTGGTTTGTGGTGTTCCTGCTTCAGGTTGAACTGACTGTGTTTGGCTCCTGGCCAGCAGATCTTACCTACACCTTACAGGAGCTTGGGGGCCTGAGCGCATGCAGCTGTGTCTCAGCAGGGCTGATCCTTTTGTGCATTTGCCTCTAGGATGGAAAATGGTCTTCACACTGATTTCTCAGGTGCTGGGTGGGTCTCCCTGCTGACGAGGCCTGTCCAGGAAGGACGAGGGCAGGTGCTCTAGGGGAACGAGCAGGTCCTGCAGCTTAGCCCCTGCGGGCGTCAGTGGAAAGTTGGTGTTGGACTTGAGGCTTGACATGCCTGGGTTTTCACTCAGGGTCTCTCAAGTCCGCTGGCTCTTAGCACACAGACTGGTCTCACTCCACATAAATTCACCATCTTGTCACTGTGTCGAGCCGTGAAAG
This sequence comes from Marmota flaviventris, assembly GCF_047511675.1. Lineage (NCBI taxonomy): Eukaryota > Metazoa > Chordata > Mammalia > Rodentia > Sciuridae > Marmota > Marmota flaviventris. The sequence continues at coordinate 9,984,879 of NC_092509.1, read as the reverse complement.
TGCCTCTTAGAGCCTCCTGAGTGCTGTGGTCCTGAGGTGAGTCCTGTATGGAGAGCGTGCCTTGTCGTGGAGGAGTGTGCTTACCAAGAAGAAGTTCTACATGGTGTCTGACACCCTGGCTATGAGTTCTAGTGAACTTTGATTTAACCAGTCACACATCTTCAAATGCTGTGGGAACCTGTGGGTCACATAACCCTGGCATGGTGACGGTGTGGCTCAGGTGGTTTCACCCACTGGCTGAGCATCATGTTGCATCTGACTGTGTTGGAAAGTCAGCCAGGCATGGCACCTGGCACCCTACTCCTCCAGCCTGTGTCTGCCGGATGTCTAGGAAACACACTTGTCTGTGCGCTTTCCCCGACTCCAGGCCTGGAAGGCAGATTGGCAAGTCTCCCTTCTTTATAAGTGAAGATGGATGGACAAGGTAGTTAAGGGACTTCTCATGTGCATGAACAACCAGTGGCTGAGTGTGGTAGCTGTGGTCCCTCCTGTCTGAGCCCTCGATGGTCGAGATCCTCCTCTTCCCTTTTCTCAAGGGCACAGTTACCTTTTGAGCCTATGAATTTTTAAAAATTGTAACAATGTGACATTCCTACTTTCTTCTTTTACTGGGAACTGATGTGGTGGTGGTCATGTTCCTAATTCTTAGGACATGTTGCAAGACAGGGAGATAGTGTAAAGCTGCCTTCAGGTTGGAAAAGTAGAACTGGTTGGAATCCAGTGTTATTTAAATGCTACATAAAGTCTTTTTAAAATTTTGGCTTTAAGTTCTTATTAAAACAATTTGCCATAAACCAACTTGTTTTTTTTTTTTTTTAACTTTTACACCGAAGCCAGTCATGGAATATTGGAGCAATAACACCCAGCCCTCTGCTGGGCCAACGCATCCTTGGGCATCTGACTGCCCTGGTTGGAGCTGTCTGGCTCCTAGTGCCCTGATGGTGCACCCGACCCAGTTCCTGAGCGCCTTTGTGCAGCTCCAGTGATGACTGGGTCATGCTCTGGGGGAGGCCAGCACACACCCACCCCAGAAACCAGTGGTCAGTACCTCCAGTGTCGAGCAGGTCCCAGGCCTGAGTTCATGGGACAGAGCTTGTGAGGCTGTAGGGAAGAGCGCCAGCCTGGGCTGTCAGCTAGCAGAAGCCGTGACTGCTAAATCTGCAGTTAGGAACAGCCTTGGCCATGGTACTTTAGCTGTACCTGTGGAGTTGGAGTTCGGGGCACTTAAGACACCTGAAAGTGTCAGCAATGAAGGGGAGGGCAGAGCACACCAGAGTGGTTTCCTGGTGGCTGACACTTCAGGGTGGAGTAGCAACACTGGGCTGCTGCCAATGGCCTGACCACAGAGTAGTTTGGCTTCCAAGGGCCAGCACCTGACCATAGAAGATCCTCGCTCTGGAGTCTGGTCAGTCTGCATGAAAAATGGTCCTGAAAATATGACCTGGTCAAGCAGAAGTTTTGCACCAGGGGTGGGTTTTTGTGTGCTAGAGTGACTAGAGTTACCAGGAGTGAGTATGCCCAACACCCGGCCTGTAGCCAGGGTAGTGCTGGACCAACCTCGCCCCTTCAGAGCCTCCTCTTGGGATGCAGGTGCTGGGTGCCCTCCTCCCGTCTTTCCCTTTAGCATGGCTGGTCTGAGAGCCTTCATGTTGGCAAGCACTGGGTTCACTTCAGACTTTTGCAGATCACAGGCAGCCCCTGGACTGCGGACTGGGCAGCGAGGACTTGGGGTTGTCTTTCCTAAGAACTGTGGTTTCAGCTCACATTTCATGTAGCATTTATCTGAGCCTTCTTGTTTCTGAGAAGCAGTTCTGGTTGGTGCGTTTGTGGCTGGAAGAGCAAGCACTGTGCTGGTGCCTGCATCCTCCATGGAAGTCCAGCAGATGGGCTGGGGTCCAAGAGAGCTGTGTGCCGAACACAGGCTCAGTGGCCCTGGTGTCTGGAAGTCAAGAAAGTGTCAGTGCCACAGAGTGCCCACGATGTCAGGTGGGAACAGGACTCCCTGCACGGTTCTAGACACAGCTCCCTTTTGGGGGAGCCAGGCGGCCTCTGCGAGTTCGGCCTGGGAGCCCTGACTTTGCACTAATATGTTTTACTGTTATACACACCCTGCAGTGTTTTCCACTTTGTCTTTAGCAAAGTCTCTGGTTCCACATGAGATGGGCAAGCACGTTTTGTGCTAGAGTGTCACTGAACACAGCTACGGAACACTGACCAGGCGCATCTCAAGCCAGGGAGGACAGCCTGCAGAGCCACCTTCCCCTGGTGTTCCACCCTGAGCCTACATAGCCTTCTTCTCCTGTCCTCCTGACCTGAGCTCCTCATGGCCAAGCACAGAAGGAGCATGATGTGCAGACCCAATAGCTTCCACACAGAGGCAGGAGATGGACATCTGCAGCTTGTAGAGTGGGGATGGCCCCCTTTTTGTCTGGTTCTTCATTTTTCAGGCTGAAGATACTAGGAGACACCGTTTGGCAGCAGGAATCTGAAGAAGGCATGGGGTGGGGGAGACCCAACATCTCTCCTCATTGGAGCTGAGGCACCACCAGCCTGAGGCTGGGTGGAACGGCTCTCTTCCCTATTGAGGGGCAACCCAGGTCCAGCAGTGGGCAGTTCCAGGCTGCAGGATCAGAAAGGAACCGGCCAGTGCTGGGGAGAGGGGCAGGGAGAGCTGGGGAAGTACTCTGCCAGTTTTTTTTTTTTTTTGTAGCACTAGGGAGGGTGGAGGTCTCAGGGTGCTCTACCAGAGCTACATCTCCAGCCCTTCAGTTTTAATTTCAATTCAGGGTCTCACTGTGTCACCCAGGCTGGCCTTGAACTTGAGGTCCTGTTGTCTCAGCCTCCAGTCAGTGGGATTATAGGTGTGCAGCCCTTCACCCTGCTCCCAGAGTTACTTAGGAACTCCTGGGCCGCTGGCCCACTCACCTTGTGCACAACACTCATCTGTGGAACTGACCCTAAGCAGCAAGCCAAAGACGGCTAGGAACTGAGCCCATGGCGACCTCTTCCCAGGCCCGATTGGCCCAGGTGGTTCCACATCCTACTATCAGGCATGGGAATTGCCAATAGGGAGGCAGATTGGAACTTGGGGCCTGAACCTCACCATATCAACTGGTTACCAAAACAAGAACATCAAATTAAACAGGATACAAATCAGCCACCAAAGAGGGATTCTCACTGCCACTCCCCTCCCCTCCACGCCCACTGTGTGCTTCCACCAGCCTCTGGAAACCCTCCAGAGGAGCTCCTCTGTCCCTCCTCTGCCCCCCAGTGGGGGACAGATGGCAGCTCTAAGTGCTTCTGTGGTGTCCCCTGCCTGTGGCTTGGCAGCATGTCTGTGTCCGCAGTCCCCCACCTTCCCATTTCCTGGGCCTTTCCTTTTTGTGGTGTGGGGACTGAACCCAGGGCACCTTGTCCTGAGCGACACCCCCTTCTGTTTTTTGAGACAGGATCTGGCTAGTTGCTGAGGCCACAGGCTGTGTCACTGTGCCAAGCATCTAGTTATTTACTTTTATGTGGCTCTCAGGATGAGCTTGTCAAATTCTGTTTCAAAATTCCATTTAGAAGTGTTATTAACCTTCATTGAATTGATAGACACTAGCCCTGCTTAGACTCCATCAGTGCAGGTACACAAGCAGCGGAACCAAATGTGTCCTCCCATAAAATACAGGCCTCAAAGTACAGTCCAGACCACGGAGACAAGCTGAAGGAGATCCACCTCATGTCCCCAGGCTGAGAAATCCAGCAGCTGTGCCTGGCTGAGGGGGCAGGCTGGTCCTGGGGCCCTGCTGGGGCATGGCTGCCCAGGGCCAGGGGACAGCCCTCTAGGAACCACCAACCACATGCTGGGACGGCCCCAGGACTTCACAAGAGAAAAACCAACTGTAATGGCAAGATGAGAAAAGATATCACCATCTTTGCCTTCCAAGTTCCCAATGGCAAGGGACTTCCTAAGATGGAAACAAACCATTTTCCAGAGGAATCTGGAATACCTCCAGTGTTTCCAACTACCACAGCATATGAAGCAGGTGAAGTCGGAAGGGTAAATTGGAGTCCTGTAGACAGCTATGTGACTGAACAGCTGCTTTATCCCCACAGGTGGATATCGAAGATCTCCATGATGAAACATGGAGGAAGACCAGTGCGCCAAAAGGAGAACCAAAGCTTCCCTGGCCGTCACTTTGTGCCCTTTGGTCTCTCCGGCCTGGGCTGTCAAGTCCAGTGTTTTCGATAAATTCCCCTGAAATTCTAAGATGGATCAGGAAAGAGTTGCCTGATAACTGGCACACAATCATTAAAAGCTCACAGGCCCCTCGAGGCCCCTCTAACTGTTCCCCCCAAGAAAGAAAAGCCCAGAGATGCTGAATGTGAGCTCCCACCCGGCTGCCCCAGCGCTCCCATCATTCCTGTCTGAGTTCACCACTGACCTGCTGGGCACTGGGTTCTTCCCCTGGGGGTCTTCTAGAAGCCACAGCTATGTCTCCAGCTGTGACATCCAGCTCTGACGAGAGAGCCAGGCTGCAGAAGGGCTGCGACCACCAGTGTAAGCAATGCTACAGCCTTGCTCTTGCAAGACTGGAAACTGCCATTCCAGAATCTACACACGCTTCCTTGAAGAGGTGACCGGGTGTCCTCCAGGGCAGCAGCCTCAGGAAGGGTACTGGGTCTGCTCCCCAGCAGACCCCTCCTCTGCCCGCTGCATTAAGGGCTGCAAACAGCCCAGCGCTGTCCTAAACCCTGCTGTGAATGCGACAGCTCCTCCCCTCCCATGAAGAGCTGACCCTCAGGGTAGTGGGCGACACCATTCCGTGTGAGACACTGGAGCATGGTCCAGTTTGAGAATTTGCTTCAGAATCATTTTTCAAAGTAAAATAATAAGGAATTGAGGGAAAAAAACCAAAAAAACTAAAACAGATACATACTGATTTTTTTAGTCAAATAACTTCCCAGAGTTTGTGTCTTTGTGCTTATTTATTGATTAAAAGAGAATAAGCACTGGGAAGCTTCTAAATTAAAGTTAAATTTCTGGTCCATAATTAAAAAGTCCCAGTGGAAAGGCACATATGGTAAGAATGCTTCTTATTTTTGCACCAGGGACTGAACTTGGGTGCTCTACCACCGAGCCACATCCCTTGCACTTTTTATTTTTTACTGAGATGGGTTCTTGCTAAGTTCTGAGACTGGCCTTAAACTGTGATCCTCCTGTCTCAGCCTCCTGGGTAGCAGGATCAAAGACGTGTTTACCACACCTGTGTGAAGAATGTTTTTTAACTTCTCTTAAATAATACCTATTTCAACCTTAGAGAAAGATCTTTATCTATTTTTTGCATTGGTATTTTTAAGAATGAGGACAGTCTCTGTAACATAATAGGTGTCCCCGCCTCACACCCGCTAGGCCTTGCTGGATCAAATCCAGGCCAGCCTGGTAACCACAGCATACATCAAGCCACCAGCAAAGATTCAGAAGGCTTTCTTAATAAGTATGACCCTTATGACATGAACTAGAGTCTGTGGGTCTCTAGAAAAGGAACACAACATGCAGGTGGGAGGGGGCACATCAATGGCCCATTGACTCAGGTGGCCAAGCAGGAGGGCAAAAGTTCAAGATGAGCCTCATTAACTTAGCAGATCCTATCTCAATAAAAATAAGGGCTGGGGATGAGGCTCAGTGATGGAGTGCCCTGGGTTCGGTCCTCAGTATTGCTAAATAGGCAGATAAATACAATAATTAAAAATAAATAGCTGGGCTCAGTGGAGCACACCTGTAATCCCAGTGACTTGGGTGGCTGAGGCAGGAGGATCACAATTTCAAAGCCAGCTCAGCAACTTAGCAAGGCCCTAAGCAACTCAGTGAGGCCCTGTCTTAAATAAAATACCAAAAAAGGGCTGGGGATGTGGCTTAGTGGTCAAGTGCCCCTGAGTTCAATCTCTGGTACCAAAATATATTAAAAAAAAAAAAAAGTAAATAATGAGGATGAGGCTGGGCATAGTGGTGCACGTCTGTAATCCCAGCTACTTGGGAGGCTGAGGCAGGAGGATTTAAAGTTTAAGGTGAGCCTGGGAAACTGTCTCAAAATAAGAAAGGCTGGGATATAGCTCAGTGGTAGAACACCCTGGGCTTCAGTATAAAGGAAGTAAAAAAACCAAAACAGAACACAACACAAAAGATTTGAGGTAGAGGCAGGGTGTCCTGAGGCTGGACTCCAGTGGTCTTCCTAGCAGGAAGACCAGACTGACCAGCAAGGGACAGCAGGGAGAGTGGCAGGTTTTGTCTGCTGGGTGGGACACAGCCCCTGGCCTGGCCTCAGGGAGAAGCCCTGAAGCCCATGGAGCAGGACAATGCCAGTTCACCAAACACCAGTTTTTATTTCATTTCGGGTCGCTGGTGAAGGGCGACTGCTCCAGCATCTCAAGTGTGGGGCGTGTACGGTGGAGTGTGGTAAGTGCGGTTGAATAAGTGGGACCCTGGGTGCCGGTGCCAGGGCCCTTGCACGTTGGTCACAAGTACACCAACATGAATCTCTGTGCCTGTGGTTAAAGAAATATCCAACTGCATTTAGAGCACCATTCCTATCCTATCACACTCAAGGAACATGCTGGGGAGATGGACGGGGCCCACACGGCACAGCGTGTGTGCTCTCGGACAAGGCGGGGGAAGTGGAACAGGAAAGTCACATGCGCGTACACATCGGCCGGTGTCGTCCCTCACATCAGGTTTATTACGTGGCTCCTGGGCTGCCTCCGCCAGCTGGAGTAGCGTCCCCATAAGAATCTACTTCTGCGCAGAGAAGAGGTGGAAAAGCTGCAGATTCTCCAAGCTCCAGCCACTGTCCCAACACCACGCAGACACTTGAAAAACAGAGCCATTGGGAACAGGCACACCTACAAATACAGAAATACATCTGCTGGGTGCTGGAGGAACTAGGTACACTTCCTCTTGACTAACATTATGTCCACTGGGCAGAGCTGACCGTGGCAGTGGCCAGAGAAGGAGCTTTGAAGTCGGTGGCGACACACTGCTTTGTGAGCAGGCCTTGGGCTGGAGCCACAGGTGCCACGTGGAGATGCGGAGAAACCAAGGAGTGCCTCCATAGGCACCAGGGTGGGTGGGCTTCGGCCACTCCCGTCCCCATGTGCCCTGCCGTCCTCTGAAGGGCCTGGGAGCTCCTGAGCACGGACTGTGGCTAACGCGGTGCCTCCTTTCCTACTGAAGCTCCGCGGCCCTCCTGTTGCAGGCGGCAGGGGGCTCAGGGAGCTGGCACACCCACCTGTGTAACGGCTCTAACAGCCACACTCCTGCACACTCGTGGCCTGAGTGCGGCGTGGGGACCGGAGCTGTCTTAGGGCGGCGTCTCCGTACTGGATGCCGGAGCCCATCCTTTCTGGGTCCAGCTCACCTATGGGACAAGCACATCTCTTTAAAAAGCATTGTTGTTATCCCATGATCCCCAAATTATGTGAAAAAAGTGTGGAACTGGGCTGGGGATGTGGCTCAAGCGGTAGCGCGCTCGCCTGGCATGCGTGCGGCCCGGGTCCGATCCTCAGCACCACATACAAAGATGTTGTGTCCGCCGAAAACTAAAAAATAAATATTAAAATTCTCTCTCTCTCTTAAAAAAAATAGAATTGTAAAGTGAAGTATTTTGATGACAATCAAAATCAACTAGATTGATTGTAAGTTCATGCGTATAGGGAACTAGAAATGATGTTTTTTAAAAAAAAAGAAAAAGAAAAAAGTGTGGAACACCATGAACATGTGCCCCCTTTCCAGGAAAGAGGAAAAACGTGTATGTTAGCACACATATGCATTAACCACCTCCAGGACACAGAGGACTGGGAACAAAGTGGCTGCCCCATGCCCCCATGTCAGGGAATAGTAGAGGTAGTGTGGAAGACCCCTTCTGCTTGTACTCTTGTACCACCTGAATTTGGAATTACATGGATATATTATGTATGCAAAATAAAGTCAATTTAAAACTGAATTACTAAGATGCCACTGTCTACTTTTAAACTGGCAAAAACCCAACTCAGATAATATAACACCCCAGGACACAGCATAGTGAGGCACCTTCTGATAGGAGGTGCCACAGCCCCTGCCTAAACAGCACGTTGCACGAGACTGGAATCACACACTCTTGGTGCTTTCAGACCAGTGTGCAAGAGCTCATGAATAGCAGGTACTGGCATGACCAAACCTCTAAAATAGGCTGGTACCACAGATCTTGGTGATGCATGTGGATCAGTGCATCTGACACGCCTGTCCCTGTGTGTGCATGATGTGCACGTGGAGCAGGGCAGCTCACATGTGTGTCCCTGTGTGTGCACGATGTGCATGGTGATGTACATGGAGCAGTGCAGCTTACATGCTTATCCATGTGCATGCATGATGTACAAGATGATGCACATGGAGTAGTGTAGCTCACACACGTGTCCCTGTGTGTGCACGATGTGCAAGGTGATGTACATGGGGCAGTGTAGCTCACATGCGTGTCCCCATCCCACATCTGCACCTCCACCTGGGCTGAGAAGATGGCTTAGGCTGAGCTTCCCACTGTCCCCATCCTGCGTCTGTTCTTCCACTTGGCTGAGGAGATGACTGGGCTGGGGTCCCTTGCTCCACACTTTGGCCATGGACTAAACCTGTGCTGCCATTGCTCAGTTTTGTTTGGGCCTCCTGACACTGGAGAGAAGATCCCACCTCTGAGGTTCCCCTGCCCAGGGGCACTGACACATTCTTGGTGACACCATCCACTAGCCCATTGGTGCTGTTGCCACTATGTCTGGGCTCATCTCCCTTCCTTGCTTCCATCCTGGCTCGAGCTTGCCAACTGTCCTGTGCTTGGATGGTCCCTGAGTGCTGTCTCTCCTCCAGCTGTCCTCCCGGAGCCCCTGTGTGATCACCTCAGTCACCCTGATGGCACCCTGCCTGTCCTCCCACAAAGCTTCTCCTCCTGGGTGGATGTCAGTCTCAGGACAGCTCTAGCCCTGGTCCAGCAGCTCCAGACATGGCCAGGGTAAGGGCTTCTGCAGCACTCCCGGTGGCTGCTGCACAGCCAGGCTGGAATCCCTGAGTTTCGAGAGGCAGCTCCTGGCCTCACAAGGATTGCAGGCCAGTCCTGCCTCCTGGCTTCTCTGCCCCTGCCTCCCTCCCTCATGTCCCTGGGCTGACTGCTGCCCTATAGCTGCACACGCCCCACTCGGCATCTGCTTGGAAGCCTGCCTGGGTGATCTCGACTTCCTTCCTACTGCCCTGGCATCATCTGGTGACAGTAAGAACCCAGTCTGACAGAGGACTTTGTCCCTGCCTGCATTGGGCCTGGAGTGACTATATAAGTGTCTGCCATTCCCACAGCATCCTGTAGCCCCAACCCCATGAGAGAACGAGCAAGCTGTTGAAGAGACCTTGGAGATGCTGCCCTGGGGTCAGGCAGGCCCACCACCCTTGGGCCTGGGGCTTGCATCTCTGCCATGGGCCCTTTGGACCCTAAGTGGAGATTTTAATTCAGTGGGTACAGAGAGAATCTGCTCTGCCCAGTCACCACGCAAGAAGGGGACCTTGCAGAGCCAGCAGGAAGAGCAAGTAGGAGGGCCATGCCTGCCAAGGGCGCTTTACCTGACTCGATTCTGTTGAGTATTTTTCGTGCACACTGCACAAATGCCTCTTCCACGTTCTCCCCAGTCAGTGCACTTGTCTCCAGGAACATTAGCTCTGAAAGTGATGTCAAACAAGACACGGTGTATTTAGACGGTGATCGCATTTGTCAATCTCTAACAGGCTGCTTAGTGTTCTCAGAATGTCAGGAAGGCCCAATTCATGACCTATAGCCATCTATTTCTGAAAAAATAAAATCAGTATATGTCAACATGCTTTAATAAAATGTTAACAGGATTAGTAAGACCCCATCTCAAAAAAAAAAAAAAAGATTTGGGGTCTGCTGGGGATGTGACCAGGCTCTAGAGTGCTTGCCCAGCACGTGCAAGGCCTTCGATCTAATCCCCAGCTCCACAGAAGACCCCCAAACACATAAACACAAAATCAAAACTGAAAAATGTTGGAGGTGTCTAATGTTTTTCAAACATTAGCTATTGTCTTGGCTGGTCCTGACCCGCTGGGGAGATGGATGAAACTGTAAACAGGCTCCCTGTGCCAATGACCATCAAGAAGGAGGCAGGAACGGTCCCTACCCCCAGTGCACGGGAAACCTCAATGTCCTTCTCCAAATAACCTGTCTCACCAGGAACAGGACCTGCAAGTATCTGCCCGCTAGGGGACTACACTGCGAGGGGCCACAGTGTGCACTGTGGCCCCACCCCCAGAGCCACCCAGAGCCCAGCAGGAGGTGTGAAGGCCCCCTCTGCTTCCTGAGGTGAAGGCCCCCTCTGCTTCCTCCCGGCACAGGATACTGAGCGGTGACCCCTGAGCAGCTCCTTCGCTATGGCTTACGTGCGTCTCTGACATTTACTTTCTTAGCAAAAAACCCGCAGAGCTGCAGGAACACTGTTTGGGGCCTAGAGACCAAGCAAACCTGATTTTAGGATATTCTAGTTGTTGATTGGCACTCACAGTTCAAGTTACCTAAAACGTCTGCATTTGCTCCATCCTGTTACCCATGAGCAGCCACCTGTGCTATGTGGTGGTCTTGTGTGTCCTATCTGGCAGTTCAGAGGTGTCAAAGCCATCTGTACCAAGTGGCTCTGATGGTCTACGGGAAGCACAGCCAGTTGGCCAGAAGCGGGTCTGAGGCTTCCTTTCCATGCACAAAGACACAAGTTAGAGTGCTGACTCTGAGCCCAGGGTGGAAGAGACTTTGCAAAGTGTTACAGGTGCTTCCATCAGCGTGGTGGCTCTGGGGCCCTGGGCTCTGGGGCAGGGTGCGCTGCATGACCACGCTGACTGAGCTCACACCCCCGTGGGAGTTCTGCTTTCCCAAACGCAGCCTAACCTTGACCCTCCTGCAGAGCACCAGCATGGCACCCATGTCCACACCGAGAACCACGGGGTGGGAAGAGACTTGCCATTCTCTTGCGCGAACCTGGAGGCCTCTAGGAAGGTGACTTCCCGGTCAGTGTCCAGGTCCTTCTTGTTCCCGCAGAGGAGGATCACGATGCTCTGACTCGCCAGCATTCTGGCATCTGTTAACCAATTAGTAAGCGCATTGTAGGTTTCTCGGCTGCATGACACAAGATTGTGAAAATGATACATGTATTTTATAAGACCAGCAATCTTTCCAGCCGCTCGTCCTACTCCACTGCTCAGCAATATGCCGGGTAACGGCCTTAGGGTCCCCTGGGGAACCTGAATGTACCCAAGCTACCAGGGCTCAGGAGGAGGAGCCCTGACTCTTCAGAAGCACAGAGGGTGCGAGAGCCTGGTGCCTGACCGCTGGGCAGCTGGGCACCCCTCCATCAACCGTCCTGCCTGTGCTGCGCTCTGCTCCTGGGAGTCCAGCAGGTGGATTCTGCTAGAGACTGTGTAGGAACAACTGCTACCCCCTCCTCTGCCCTCAGGAGCCCTAGATACACAGCACCACCCCACAGCCCCTGCAGGCAGGCCGTGGCCAGGCCGTCCTCTCAGGGCCCACTCAGACCCGCTTTCTCCCCTCCTACAGCTAAGGGCAGGTGCATCTGCAGCCTGATGCCCTCACGCCTCGGAGGCCAGAGAGGGGCAGCCATGTGACACTCCATCCCTGGACAGGTTCCTACTCAGAAGGACGCTCGCAGGTGGCCTCTGCACCCTGAGTCTGAGCTAGGCCTGAATCCCGGGATCAGCATGGTGCATGGGATTTCCGCAAGGACAGGAGCCCTCTATATGTTGTGCTGTCTGATGCCACAGACACATCAGCACTTGAAATGTGGCCAGTGCAACCAGGGAAATGAATTTTTAATCTGTGTCTCAATGGAATTGCCACATGTGTCCAAGGGTTACCCTGTTTGTGCTCCGTAAACCGATCAAACCCTCCAACAGCCTTGTGAGGACCATGTGGTCCCCATCACACGCACCTACAGGCAAGGAACCCAGGCAGCCAAGTCTTGGCCTGTGAGGTCACACATAGGGCAGCTGGGCCAGGACACAAGCAGCCTGAGCCAGAGCTGTGTCCCCACCTCCCTGGGTCACTTCTGATAATGCTAATGGAGAGCTCTGTGGGTCTGCAGGAGAGCATCCGGCACCAGGGGCTTCATCTACAGAAGCCTCCCAATGTTTCTCAAAGACCTCCAAGACCCCACAAAGCACCTGTCCTTGGGCATCTGGCCAAGGCCAGCCCCGGGGACATAGGGCACCAATGCCCGCCTCAGGGGAGCTGGCATTACCTGGTGATGTCATAGACGAGGAGCGCACCAGCTGCACCTCTGTAATAGCTCCTTGTCACAGACCTGAAAGGACAACAGCAGCTCTAACTCAACCACTAAGACCCTCCACTGCCCAGCACCACCTCCCCAGACCCTCGGGCTTGCTTTGTGAACCCCAAAAGAGACAGGCCTGGTGTCAAAGAGCACGACTCTGGAGGTGTGAACACATGTGTCATCCTCCGGGAATCATGTCATGCAATCAATGGGAGGATGTCAGGCTGGGATGGGCAGGGTGTCTTCCCCAGAGCGGCACAGCTGCGTGGATGGCAGGGGGGCAGGGTGCCTGCCCCCTCAGGGGTAGTGCGGGCCTGGGCAGCAGCCTCTCCCAGCCTGGGTCCAGTCACCCCCCCCCCCCCCCCCGATCTAATCTCCTGGGACTTGGTTTCCTTTTTTACAGTTGGTTAAGTGGTTAAAGGACATAGCTGTGAGTGGACACTCCTCTGGCCACAGAAGAGATGATCACAAACTCCCAGGCTTGTGAGTCTCAGGGTTCTTTCTTCTGGTATTTGCTGCTCATTTCTATAAAGTGCCTCTGAAGTGGTTTATGCTTGGGGCTGGTGCTTCCTGCCTCAGTAGTCTCATGTTGGGTGGCAGCGTGTGCCAACCATCTGGGCCTTCCTCAGGTTGGGGTCCCTGGGCTTTGTCATGGGAAGTGGCCTCTGCCCCTCCTCACACCTTCTGGCCACCATCTTGCTCCCGCACTGACCTGCCAGTTGTGCTGTGTGAGGGTTTTAGGTTGGAAACTTTCCCCTCTGAGTTCTGAAGGCATCCACCCCGCCCTGGTGCTGGGGAAGGGACCCTGGGCCTCTGACTGCACAGCCAGCTTTCACCTTCATCTCACTGGGTCCTCAGCACCTTGGAGCTCCCAGTGCTGCACTTGGCCCAGTGCGGCTCTGACTTCCGACCCTTTCAACTCTCCTCTTGGCTCTGGGGAGTTCCCTCCTCAGCCTGCCCTGCTCTGGACCTCCCCACCATCCCCTGCTGTGGAGTGGGCCGGCGACCTGGACTGTGGTTGCTCTGCTGCGGCTCTGGCTCTCTCCTGGAGCAGTCTGCCCTGGGCCTTCGCTGAGGCTGGCTTGACTCTGCCCTACCCCTGCTGCCTCGCTGTCTGGGAGGCTGGCCACTCAGGGACACCTCCCGAGGGCACTCTTCACATGTGTTCAGCACTCTTTGTTCTTATTTCTGGGGACTCCCCCTTCTCCCAGAAAGTCCCGGCTGATGTTCTTTGTTTGGGCTCTTTGACCATTGGTACTGTGTTCAGTGGTCGTTTCTTCTGTCGGGTCATTTCTGTTAGGAGCCAGGGATGGAGAGGGCTGGGGAGGACTTGCCAACCTTACTCTGATCCCTGGAGGGCCTGGGGCTGCTGTACCAGGAAGCCAGTGCTGGGCCTCGACACCCCTCGAACCTGTCCATTTTCCTGCAGTCACCCTTTCTTGGCCTGGTACTAGCACAGCTGGCTGCCAGTAGTCAGCGGGGAAACAGGGGGAGGCCAGGGCTCTCCTGCAGTGGGCCGGCCCTGCCAGGCAGAGCCTCAGACTCTCACCCCAGAGGCTGCACCTCTCCAGGGTCTGGAAGCTGGTGTCTCCAAGCCCCGCCTTCTCTGGGACTCCCAGGAGGGGCTGCCACACAGAAGAGCAGCCTCTTTCCTACCTGCTTGAGAGGCACTCCTGGTCATTCATGTCCTGGGGGCTCTGGGGTGGAGGCTGCATCAGGTGGGACCACCATTCAGCCAGGGTATCCAGGAGCAGTGATGGCGGGGACACTGTGGTATTTCTGAATATTACTAACGCACAGTATGTACGTTAATGAAAAGCTAAAGGTTTGTAGTGGAGTGAGTTTTATTTCCTGAATCTCAACACTGAGTGTGTGCTCTGATCTGGTGTACCTGTAGGAACCCAACCAAGCGTGGCCCAAGTCCTGCACCTGGGTTCTTGACAGCCCGCCAAGCACCCACCCTGCAGGCATCTAGCCACAACCTTGGGCCTGCATGTGTAACAGAGCAGAGCCCCAAGCAGCTTTTCAAAACCCCACCTAGGAAGGGAACAACAGGCGGATGCGCTCTGGCTTTGCTGAGATTCCCATCTAAACATGGCTCCAGCCATGACCTGCGGCAGTGAGCTGGCCGAGTTAGAGGCTCCTCGACCTCTGGGCTCTAGCCCCTTCAGCAGGAGCTTCCAGAGGCAGAGCTGGAGGCAGTGCAGGGGAGGACATGGGGCAAGAGCCTGTACGTGGAGAGAACATGATCATTTCACCCGAGTTTCCAAGACTTTATTAAATCAGAGGAAAAGCTACCTGAATCGTTCTTGTCCCGCTGTGTCCCATATCTGTAACTTGACGTATTTACCACCAACATTTATTATTTTTGAGCCAAATTCCACTCCTATTGTATGATTTGAGTCATCTTTGACTGAAAAGGAGAAGCAAAAACAAAGCATTTCATTTTAGACCTTTAGGGAAAGAGGTCACCCCATCTGGTCAGCAGCACTGAGGTCAGGGGCTGCGGGAGGCAAGTCCCCTCCGCCCTATTCACCTCACAGCTTTAGGTGAAATGCACACCACCCTGTTCTCAGAGGCCCTAGAGCTTTCTCTCCAAGCCCTTTAAAGCTTGCACCTCTGAGCACAAAGGCATCCTCTCCTGACCATGGCCTGGGGACGTTACTTACATTTTTTTTCAATAAACTGATGAAGTAAGCAAGATTTGCCAGTCCCCGCATTTCCAATCACCAGGAACTTAAATAAAAAATCTGCAAGACAGAGGGAGACTGTGAAAAGCAACTTGAAAGTGGAGGCCGCGCGCTTATTTCTAGACTGCCACGCTCGTTGAGGTCCTATCTGTTTAATGGGACAGAGGACAGAAGCAGGGGTGCTGGAAGGTGGTACATGCTGGCTGGCCTTGGCCCTGGCACCATCCACGCCTCCTGGTGCCCCTCAGGGCTCTGCTCATCAGTGCACTCTGAACCACTTCTTTTGAAGCCTGAAGTTGAGAACCAAGTGAGCAAAGCATGTCCCTGCTAGCCTCTGTTCAAAGGTGTGTGCGCACTCCGTTCTGAGCAGCAAAGCCCAGAAGTCCCAAGTGTGCCCTTACAAAAGCATGAGCCTGGAGACTTGGGAGCTTCCAGGGTTCTTGGGAGGAACAGGCAGGCCCACCTGCGGCCTAGGTGTCCTCTTCCCTGGTGACTCGAGGGAGGGACAACTCAGGCCAAGTTCGATGGGCACATCCTATGGGCAATCCCTGACTCAGGGTGGAGAAAGCCCACATGTCCTCTTCACCCACAGTCCTACACCCCCTGGGACATCACGTCCATGTAGTGGGGACCAGGGGGCTCCAGGATGGACTGTGCTGGTCACCATGGAGCAGCACAGGAGTCTGTGTGGCTCTGGAGGCCTTGCCTTGCTGTCTCTTTGTTGAGGATCTTTTCTCTTGCTCAGCCTGGGAATGGCACTGTACCGAGCCCCTCTCCAGCTCTGCATGTCTGCACTGACCCTGGCCTGCCAGTGCCACCCCACACCACGTCCTTTGGGCCTGTTGTTCCTCCTGCCTCCTGCCTCCTCCCCAGGTGGGGCCAAGCACTCCCTGACCCTGGTGCCCCTTCCCCAATTAGACTAAGAGCCGCTGGCACTGGCCTGGCCTGGCCCTGCCACCTGTGTTCAGGGACAGTGCTATTAGCAATCCACTAACAAGGCCACTGACAGGGGGAAAGGGCAGCAGGCAACCCTGCCATTACTGCTGTACTCCTAGGCATCAGACCCATCCAAACCAAGGTGGGTTCACAGACCCGGCAGGTGGACGTTTCATCCTTAAAGCCTCAACTGGGAACAGCCAGGTAGTCTGCAGGGGGTGCTAGGTTGCATTTGGACTCCCAGCCCAGGCCTGGCAGGTCCCCAGGGACTGTAGAGCCAGGAATCACAACCATGAGCATCCACTCCTAATAGTCTCGAAATAGCAAGATACAGTAACAGAGCAGGGTAGAGGCTGCCAGGGTGGGTGGGGCAGGAAGGCAAGAGGAGCTGGCTTCCTGGGGGTAAGGGTCCTGCCAGCCACGAGGCTGCCTTGGCCCTGAAAGGTGTTCTCTCTGGGGAAATCCCTGTGGAGGGGCCCAAGACCCTGTGAGCCTCCTTAGAAATGTGAGCCTGCAGAGGCCTCGGCATGGGAAGCGCGTCAGCAGACAGAGTGGGTGCCACTCTCAGGCTCCTGGCCTGCCCTGGGAGCAGGACCAAGATGCTTTGGAAGAGCGTGGCCCCAGAGGAGCAGAGGCACAGCCAGGCTGTCCTCAGTCCCCACCTGCCTTAGACGCAGGCGTTTGGTCACATGGGTGAGCCTCCAGAATCCACCTCTAGGGGCTGTGGCTGTGGCTCAGCGGCAGAACACTTGCCTCACACATGTGAGGCACTGGGTTTGATCCACGGCACCACATAAAAATAAATAAACAAAATAAAGATATTGTGTCCATCTGTAACTAAAAAAAATAAAACAAAAATAGAAACAGAAAAAGGAATCCACATCTAGTGAGGCATTGTGGTCAGTGCCCAGTGATCTGGACCCACGGGTCACTCTGGATGGACGCATACTGTAGGCTGCAGGTAGGTAGGCGACTGCCTTGGGAGCCCTGGTTTTTCTCCTGGTGCTCAGCAGCTCAGAGAGCCCAGTAACCAAAGGGAACCCAGGTGGCACGACGGCTAGGGAGGGCTCTTACCGTCCATCCATTATAACAGAGGCCGTGTGTTTATGAGAACTGAGGGCTCAAAACCCAATTGCAGACTTCCTCTCCTGACCCACGGTCTTCAGGTTTACCTGTGGAGGGCTTCCTCAGAACAGGTGGCGCTGGAAGGCAGGGAAAGACCATGCCCTGAAACACACCTGAAGCAGACGTCCTGCCACGCACAGTGAATGTTCACACGAGAAATGCAGAACCGTGGGCAAAACAGGCACAGGCAGAGGTCAGCCATCCTGGGCGGACACGCAGGTCAGGCCTGCGGAGAGCACAGGCCAAGGGGCGGATACAGGCAGAGGCACAGGTGATGTCCCTCCAAGGCCCCTCCACCACTTCCCAGGCCAGGCAGATGGGGCATGTGCATGGGACGGCCAGACACGGTCCTGAGTCCTCAGGAAAATCAAGTCACAGTGGATGAGATGGCTCCACCTTCCTAGCTGCTCTCTTAGGTGACGTCAGAGGGAGGCAAGGGGCAGAGCTCACAGGGCACACGCAGAGAGAGGGCAACTCACTACCCAAAGAGGAGCCTGCAGCTAACCAACTGAAGCCAGGGGGGCTTGGAGGGGAGGTGTCCCCGAAGGCTCCTGTGTTAATGCAGGAGTGCTCAGAGGTGAAATGATCAGGTCATGGTAGCTGTGACCTAATCAGTGGATTAATCCACCTTGTGGATTAATAATTTGAGAGGACTACTGTACCCAGTGGTCCCTGTAGGCAGGTCTCTAGGGGTGCCTTGCGGATTATCCTTGTCCTCTGGCTCTCCTCCTCTCTCTGTTTCCTGGCCACCACGAGCTGCACATCGTCCTCTACCAGGCCCTTCAGCCAGATGCTCTGTCTCACCTGGGCCCAGAGTGATGGAGTCGCTGTCTACGGACTGAGACCTCTGAAGCTCTGAGCTCAAAATGAATTTTTTCTCCTCTGAGTTGTTCTGGTTGGGTATTTTGGTCACAGTGATGCAGAGCTGAGTGACACAGCCACACATAGTGGACGCAATAAGAATAGAACAGAAGGTGCCCAGGGAGCAGCCAGGGGAGAAGAGGCAGGAGAGAAGGTGACTGGAGGTGACCTGGAGGAACCAAGAGATGCTGACCAGCTCTCTGCATAGACACTGCAGGCACCATTTCAGTCAGGGGTTGGGGACAGAGAGGTGCAAGGCAGCTGACCTTGCTGAATGAGCACTGGCCCAAGGTCATCAGGAAACAGCAGTGGAAGAACTGGCTGGGCGCATAACATGGAGGACACTTGCTTCAAAACAGAATCTGGTGCCTGCTGCAGGAAGGCTGGCTCTGGAGAGGCCCGGAGCTGTGCGAGGATCCTGCAGAGGGCACTGGAGGCAGTGGGCTCCCATGGTGCTGGGCGCTGTGCCCATGTGGCATGGTGCAGAGTGGAATCAGGGCATCTGTCGATTCCAACTTGTAGCAGAGAACCCAGAGATGCTGGGTTCTTGGGCCTGTGACCCTGCTGACTCGTTCCCTGAGACCACGGGCACCAGGGATGGTGCAAAAGCAAGAGGCTCAGCAGTGAGCCCAGCTGCCCAGCATGGAAATGGCCATCTCTCATTGCTGCCTGCTGATGCAGTAATATCTTTAAATACAACTCCCTGACTACATGGAAAACCACCCAGAAGAGAAGATGGAGGCCCGAGAACAGTTACCCTCAGGCAGGACCACTGGATTTGTGGGAGGACCAGCAGCCAGCACTCTGTGAAGTGTGGGAGGAGTGCCCCAACCAGAGCCACAGAGAGTGGAGAACTAAGGTCCGCACTGGAGGTTGTAGCTGGGCTCTTTGAAGTATCAGGACCTGGTGAAGGTGGACACATCCTCTTCTAGGTGCCCGTCTTGTGTGCTGGCAACAATCTCTGCAGGCAGAGATGGTGCCTGGCCATCGTCCCACCTCTTCAAGCTGTTGGGACGACCTTCGGGTTCTCAGGTGAGCTCTGGATGCAGGTGCATACAGAGCATGTGCATCCTCACAGTGGCCAGAGCTCGCCCTGCTGATGTCACAGCATTTTCATTCCAGAGGCCATGGGGTCTGTGACAGTACCCTGGTGTATGTCCAAGGCTTGCTTTACCTTGGGTCCTGCCCCCACCTCTAGTCTGCCCTGAATTCAGCGATGAATTTCAGCTCAGTTTGAGATGTGCAGGGACCTCTGTACCATGCACTACAGCAAGAGTGGATCAGGGTCACACTCACAGTCTCTCTCCTCACCTGTGGGTGCAGCCAGCCTCACCTCCCCTCGGTGTGAGGGCGAGCTCCCCAGTGCAGTCCCTCAGTGCAGGCCAGGTGAGGCCACCCCTCAGCTCCAGTGCATCAATGCTCCTTGAGGGAAGGCCTGGTGGTGGAGATGGGACCTGAGAGCTGAGGCCATGCAACAGATAGGGATTGCTCGTAGGGAACCAACTGCGTCACTAAGATGGTGTATGCCAGGAGAAAAAGGGATGGCCACTTTCCTTTTTTTTTTTGGTACTGGGATTGAGCTCAGGGGCACTTGACCACTAAGCCACATCCCAGCCCTATTTTGTATTTTATTTAGAGTCAGGGTCTCACTGAGTGGCTTAGCGCCTCATCATTGCTGAGGCTGGCTTTGAACTCTGGATTCTCAGAACTCATGCTCCCGAGCTAATGGGATTACATGTGTGCCCACCATGTTGGGCCACCCTATGTATTTTGAGTTGGGTTTTCTGTCACTTGCAGAATAATAATCCATCATCTACTAAGTAGAAAAACCTTAATCATAATATTTTTTGTCTGGGCTTAGAGTGAGAGGATTCATTCAACAAGACTTTCATGAATAGTGTGAGGCTGGGGGTCCACCCTGGACACAGGCCACAGCAGGGTGTGTCCATCCTGGGGATTCAGGCCAGGTCTGGGCTCTGATAGTCCCAGCAGGGCTGGACTCTTGTGGCCTGCCTTTGACTGCCATACCTATGGCTGACCAGCTTCCACTTGGCCAGCAGGCTTTCTCTTCAGGGGCAGAGTCTGGCCCAACAGCTCTGAGTCCAGGGCAATTGTGCTTTGAGGCATTGAGCTGGTTGTAGGCTTGATTCTAAGGGGGACTGGGTCTCTTTGTTTTCAAACTTTTGGAGGTGCTCTGGCTCCAGAAGGATGCCCCAACTCCAGGAGGATGCCCCAGTCCCAAGGGGTGCCCATCTCAAGCAGGATGCCCCAGCCCCAAGAGGTGCCCTGTCTCCAGCAGAATGCCCCAGCCCCAAGAGTTTCCCGTCTCCAGGAGGATGCCCCAACCCCAAGGGGTGCCCTGTATCCAGCAGGATTCCCCAGCCCTGAGAGGTGCCCCAACTGCAGGAGGATACCCCAGGTAACTTGGCTTCCACAAGGGACACAAGGACATCATGCCGTCAATGCAGCTCTTCTATTTATTCTGGCCTTTCGTTTCATACACTGTAACCTCTCAGGTGGAAGCAAATGGAGCCCCTTCAGTGTCCTCTGAAGGCTTGCAGTGCTCAGGACTGTTCAAAGCACCAGGACAGAAGTCCCAGGAGCCTCCCCAGCTTCTGAGGACTCACAGTCTCATCCTAAAAGCTTTGCTCACCAGCCAAGTCGACTGAGCCTCAACACAGGCCTGAGGGTCGTGCAGGCACAGGGCTCGTGCTCACTGCACCAGCACTCCCCCAAAGCCTGGCGCAGGCAGGCAAGAGAGCAAGAAGGAGCGCTGTCACTGACTG
This sequence comes from Marmota flaviventris, assembly GCF_047511675.1. Classification (NCBI taxonomy): domain Eukaryota; kingdom Metazoa; phylum Chordata; class Mammalia; order Rodentia; family Sciuridae; genus Marmota; species Marmota flaviventris. Next base: position 9,964,139 of record NC_092509.1, on the reverse strand, counting down.
CAGGCACACAGAGCTTCCCCGTCCTGGTCTTAGGGTCCCAGTTGCTTTGCTGCCTGATTCAAAATTCACATTTGAAAAGAAAAGGATCTGCCTCCCTCTAAAGTGTATCACCCTCTCACTCATGGTTCACCAGCACTTCACCGACGACATCCTGTCTTCCGAACACTGCTCTCCCTTCTCAGAACGTCGGAAATGCCGTACAGCAACAGGTTGGTCCTTCTGTTCACCACTGTCATCCTGTGCTCGGTGGCCAAAGCCCTCTCCACAGACCCACCTTCAGGCCAGGAATGAGTTTCAGAGGAAGAGGAACAGCAGGCACGGTGTCCCTGTGGCTCTTGTCCAGTGCTGTGTGCTGGCCTTCAGACTCGCCTCTGCTGTCCCCCCACAAGGGGGGGGGTGCCCAGACATTCTGCTTGCCCTTGGCCCTCACTGACCATGGACAGGGAACAACTGTGGCTATCGAAGGTGGCCAGGCGCAGGGTGTGTAGGAGAGTTGTGTGTTCACACGGCTTGCCTTCCATCACACCTGGGCTTTGTCTCCATGGAAAGCTGTTAAGAGTGGGGGCCTTCAGGAGGGGACAGGCCTTGGGATTGCCTCTCAAGGCTGGGTTGATGCTGCTCTCTGGGATGGGGCTTCCTCACAGGACTGGGTCAGGGCTGACATGCAGGACTGGACTGGCCAGAGCAGGTGTTAAGAGCCAGGCTTCCCTCCTGTCTGGCCTTCCCACGTGCCCAGGCACCCTCCTTCCCACCACCAGTGCCACGCTCTGGAACATCTCAGCTTCCAGGACTCCATCAAAAAAAAAAAAAAAAACTCTTCAAAACTTCATTGTTTGTGGTACTGGGGATTGGACCCAGGGGTGCTTTACCACTGAGCAAAGTCCCCCAACTCTTTCTATGTTTTACTTTGAGAGAGGGTCTTGCTGAGTTGCTGAGGCTGGCTTAGAACTTGTGATTGTCCAGCCTCAGCCTCTTGAGTAGCTGGGATCAAAGGTGTGCATCATCATGCCTGCCTGGCAAAAATAAACTTCTTCTTCTTCTTTTTTTTTTTTTTTAAATTACCCATTCCCAGGGATTCGGTTATAGCCACAGAACATGGACTAAGATGAATACCTTAGGACTGAGGAGTCAAAGGTTTTCTACAAATTCTTGCTGCAGACCTCCGGGCAGAGGGTTAGACTGGGAATCCATCACATCAGTCTGACTCATCTCCACAGGAAGGTTTAAGAGAAGAAGTTCCAGACACATGAGCCTTCTCATCCAAAGAAATACTCAGAGCAGCTGGGCATGGTAGCGCATGCCTTTAATCCCAGCACTTGGGAGGCTGAGACAGGAGGATCATGAGTTCAAAGCCAGCCTCAGCAAAAAAAGTGAGGTGCTAAGTAACTCAGTGAGACCCTGTCTCTAAATAAAATACAAAATAGGGCTGGGTATGTGGCTCAGTGGTGGAGTGCACCTCAGTTCAATCCTCGGTACTGTCCCCTCAAAAAAAAAAAAAAAAAAAAAAAAGAAAGAAAGAAAAGAAACAGAGCAAAGATCACCAAAGAAGAGTAATTTAATTACTCATCAAAGAAGAGTAATTTTTTTTTGCTTGCTGGGGATGGAACCCAAGTCCACGTGCAGCCTATGTTCCACCAGCAAGCTAATGCACCCCTACAATATTTAACCTTGGATGATTCTACACCAAGTGGCCCAAAGAGGGAAATGGTTCTAACAACCGAAAATGCCACCATTTGTAGTACAAGCAGGTTCACCCTCATGCCTGCAGGAAACCATTCTCCAAGGAGCTCAAAGAGCTTTGGGGATGACCCTTATTCAAAGCACAATGATCTCCCTGTGATGCCATGGCTCAAGAAGAGCCTCAAATAAATTTTATCAAGCCCCTTCCCAGTCCACCTGACCAGAAACCCCCAGCTCCGGGGAGCTCCTGTGACCCGTGAGCAGGGCCAGCAGAGGTGCTGGAGGGTGGGCCTGAGGAAGTGGGCGGCAGCTCAGGGCAGTCCCTACACCTGCCCACGGCGCTGCCAGGAGAACTCCAGGAAGCCCTGTTTTCTCCATTTCCAGTTGAATAAACTGCTCTGAATTAACTTTCCATTGCCGTTTCAGGGGCAGGGGTGACTTGAGCTATAGTAAAGGGCATCCAGGAAGACTCAGCAGTCAGCTGGTTTTCAGTGAAGGAGAAAAGCAAAAGCACTTTCCAATAATGAATTTATTCAACCTGAAGAAATGTCCTTGTTTTTTCTGCCTCATTTGTTGACACACTCTGGGGTTCAGGTCCTGACATCTATGCACCTAAGACAGTGGTGATTCAGGTGACACCTAGTGCAAGTTACCTGGCACCTTCTTGGAGCCAGGCGGTTCTGAGCCTGCCACTTCTCTTTCTTGGGGTGCCCTCCTCACTCCATCTTGCCTTATCAAGTCTGGGCTTCGCCAAGAGCAGGGTTTGATGGCCAAAGCCAGTGGGTTTGCTTCCCAGGCTGGTCACAACAAGCTGCCCATCAGGTGGCTTCAAACCACAGGAGGTGCTGTCTTATAGTTTTGGGGGCAGGGAGTCTCACATCGAGGCAGGGCAGTCGAGCTCCCTTTGAGGGTGCCAGGGAAGGGCTTTCCTTGCCTCTTCTACGTCTGGCTGCTGGCTGACATCGGCTCCTTGGCTTGTGGCCGTCACTCAATCTCAGCCTCCACCGGAATGTCACATCCTCTCTGTGTGAGTCTGTGTCCTTACCTCACAAGGACAGCAGTCCCTGCATTAGCCCACCCTACTCCAGTATGACCTCATCTTAACTCTGTCTGCAGAGAGCCTGTGTTTTTATCTTTCTCCTTGCTGTGACCAAAGACCTGACAATAGCAAACAGAGGAGGAGAAGTTTATCTGGCTCACGTTTACAGACTCACTCATGTAAATGGCTGCCTCCTTGTTCTGAGGCAGAACCTCATGGTGGAAGGGTGTGGAAGAGGAAGGCAGCTCAGGACATGGCCATCAAGAAGCAGAGAGCTCTGCTCATCAGACAAAACCCCAAAGGCACAGGCCCAAGGACCGCCTCCTCCAGCCATACCCCTCCTGCCCACAATTACCACCCAGTTAATCCACTCCAGTGAATTAATGCACTGATCAGGTTAAGGCTCTTAAAACTCAATTACTTCCCCTCTTAGCTTTCTTGCATTGTCCCACACCTGAGCTTTTGGGAGACACCTCATGCCTACATCATAACAGCCTGCTTCCAAATAAGGTCACACTCACAGACTCCGGGGTTCAGGACCTAGACATGACTTTGGGACACGATCCAACCCGCAGCGTCCCACAGGGACACAGGGTTGACAGCAAATGTCCAGTGATTCTCCTGATCACTTGGTAAATACACGATGCCGCACTGTTTTCAGAGGGAAGCACAAAATGAAAACTCTAAGAAAATAATATAAAAACGAGCCTAGGACCAGCAACTCACATGGTCCTCTCTCACAAACAGGCCTCCTACAGAGGCACATCTGCTCACAGGCAGTCTGTTAGCGTTCTCTATTCCTGAGTTTCCATCACACTGTCTGGCACCCCTGCCACGTGTCCTGAACAACATGTTTAGCTCCATCCTGAACATCACTGCTGGTTTCAGGAATTCCTTGGGGACAGGGTACAAGCCCCAGGCCTCAGGTCGCTGGGGCACAGGTCCTTGGGGAGGCCCAGCAACACTCCACAGGGCCTTCAGAGGTTGTGGACTTTACATCTGGGAGAACCTTGTTTCAGATTAGTGGTACTTGGACTGAGCATCTCTATTCCCCTCTGTTTGACACTTTGATTCTGTGTCATGATATTACACAACCTAGAGCACTGTCCACGTGGCTAGGGGCCTCTGAGCTAGCACATGTGGTCTCCACCGTCCATGGCAGGTGCAGTAATAGCCTGAACATGCTAATGAAGTGGTGGAACTGAACCCTTGGCAGCACATCCCAAAGTGGCTCTCCCCTCTTGGTCACAGACCATCGAGCTTCCAGAGCCCCCTTACACAGGAAAGGATGGTCCCAGAGTACAAGGAACTCAAAGGCCAGGCAGACACTCCTTCAGCAAGAGGCAAGCGTTCGAGAGGAGGGGACATGAGGCTTTACTTCGAGGAACAGTTTCGTGCAGACACAGCCATACCTGAAGGGCCAGTCAAGGCCTTGGTTTAAGGTGACCTTAGGTTGGCAACTTCAACCACCATGCCAGCTTTTTTTTAGTTTCCTTTAATTCCTCCACTGGAGGAGAGGATTAAATCCAGAGGGAGTGAGAAGTAATATCCATTTGGAGGGGCCATGGAATCACACTAATGGCCCTGTCTCTCACTGAGCCCACTGGCTCCTTGGTCCTGCCATGCCCAGCACGCCCAGCATATTGTCAGGACTGCAGCACTTCCTGTGAGAAGCTCTTTCCCCACTGATTCATGACAACCCCCCACACTCCAAGCCCTCTTCCTGGGTGACCTGCCCCTCCCAGTGTTCCTGACCCAGAAGATGGGTGTGGCTAGGGAGCAAGAAGCTCAGAGGAGCACAGGTGAGATGGCACATGAAGGTTCTCTGCGTGGACAGGTCTGACTGGCTCTCCGCAGAACCAGACGGCAGGAGCCACCTGGGGGCTACCCACAGCCAAGAACACAGTCCTAAAGAAGCCAGTGGCTGCAGGATTCCCTCAACTTCTAGGGACAGATGTCAGGCCCCACTCACAGGAGCAGGGCAGTGCCAGTTGCTGGCAGAGGACCAGGTGCCCTTGAGCACTAGCGTGACACCCTTCCAGCTTCCCACCCTCTCAAAGTCCAAGCCCTCCCTAGGCCCCTCTGCCCCTCACCCTCCCAGACTATGGCGCTCAGATACATGCAGGTCTGGGCTGAGGTCCTGTGCTGCCTGGGCTCTGGCTGTGGGGCTGACACCTCCATGGCCCTGACCCTATGGGTCAGTGCTCTTTGCCATGTACTTGCAGGGATTACATTCTTCAGAACTCTTGCCTGGCTTTAAGTTATTCATCTGTTGGTGTCCAGCTGGACGTCCACACTCTTCCCCACTAGACTGTACACTGTGAGACCTAGCAGATGTCTGTGGTGTTTGTTTCTGCAGTGTCCAGAGCCCTGACAACATGGTCCTGAGGAAGCCCGCAGCTGCAGGATTCTCAAAGTTCGATGCCTCCTCCACAAACCTCTGTGGAGGACAGGAGACACCTGCCAGGGTGGGAGCAAACCCACCAGGCCTAAGGTCCATATTTGCACACCTGAGCCTCTGGGACTGTCAGCTGTCACATCTGAAAGAGTGATCAGGGGTTGGCAAACTGGTCTCCACTCTGATACAAGGTTCAGATCCTTTATTCAAACCTAGTGGGTGGGAGCAACTTAGTATATAAATTGGAAAAGCTTTGATTTATCAAAAATAAATTTGCTTAGCACATCCATGTTTGTAGGGGAAACAAAGATTAAACAGACTGGGCTCTGCTTCCAAAGTACTCATGGTCATCAAAAGAAGACATGTTATAAATAGCCAGAAAGCAACCAAGAAAGGGCTGAGAGAGGGAGATGGATGAAGCCGGAGGTCACAGGAGAAAGATGGGTTGGTTAATCACTGCTCCCTCACTGTAATCCTGCTGCAAAGAAGCAAAGAAGGGAACTCCCAACCAGGAACAGGGATCTGCCCAGTCAGCGGACACCCAGAAACAGGTGCGGCCCTGAGCCTGCGGCCCTCACTGGGCACCAGCGGTGGAAATCAAATCTGGTTCCCACACCCTGCGCTGAATTAAATTCGGTAAGGAAAACCTAAGGGTGGCAGCGGGGCGCATGCAGGAAACCTGAGTCAGCCATCATCAGCCATATGCACTCCCAGACGGAGCCGGGCACCCTGACACCGGCTGGCTCTGCCACCCAGAGATCCTTCGCAAGATCCGTACCTGGCCCAGCCCCCTGCCCCGTCCGTCACCACCGTTCAAGAACCCAGACCCGCCTGGCTGGACACCCGGACACCCCGCGAGCCTGCTCTCCCGCCCCGCGGAAGGCCCTACCATAGGTCTCGGACATGGCGGTCTGCGACATCCTGGCCTCTCTCGCTGCTCAGCCGGGGTCTGTCGGGGTCCGGAGAGAAAACGAGGCGGGGACCGACCAGCGGGGCCGGGCGGGTGCCTATAGCTAGCGCCGGCCACCGCGCTGCGGCCCAGCCGGACTCGGCTCCGCGCATGCGCACGGCTGCCCCGCGGAGGAGCCAGGGAGCTGGGCGGAGGATGCAGGGTGTGCTGCGCTGTTGGGGCGGCGGCCCGAGCACGTGGGCGCCCAGCTGGTGTCTGCGGCAAGGCCTGCTGCAGAGCCTGAGGTCGGCCGGCCGGGGGGAATCGCGCGGAGGCCGTGAGTCCCAGAGGCCGGGAAGGACGTGGAGGAAGAGGAGCCCAGGCACCTGCACTGGGCGGTTCTTGTGTCAGATGCCGCGGCAGCACAGGATGTGGTCAGCCTCCCGCGGCTCTCAGCCCGAGCAAGCTTCCCTTATGTGGTAGTTGGATGCAGGCTAACCCGCGGGAAGCAGAGCTCTTGGCCAGATCGTGCAGGCCTCCGGGCACCATGACGTGCAAGCCAAGAGTTCCCGAAAGAACTGACTCTGCGCACCCGTTTGGGGGGTCTGGGGGAACGTGCGTTCAGGGGAGGCACCACCTGGCCCTCAGGTGCAGGTGCGATTCAAGGTTAGGACTCCGGGAAAAACAACAACAACAACAACAACACCACCACACAC